>NW_027142370.1:12857111-13417111 GCF_026170545.1 Melanerpes formicivorus | reverse complement strand
TTGGCCTTCTGCCAACAGATGAGTGCTCCAGATTGATACTAATGAAAGAAATATTAATGCACCATAGCATGTCAATTATCCTGAAAAGGTCTCCAGCAACCATTTATCACTTAAATATCACATCTTATAGCTGGGGACCAAATTGTGTGCCGTGTTAGAGTAGTTCTGCCAAATTTGATCCATCATTAACTTTCATTTGTTGATAATTCAAACATGAATTTTTATTTCAGTTATGCATCTTTGTCAACTTGATGGAAATGGCCTGAATTGTCGTCTTGTCATAGATGAGTGATGTGGTTTCCCAGCTGAGACTTGACTGTGTTCTGAAAGGAATTTAAAGATGTATTCCCCAGGAGCAAATGCTGAGGCCAGGGGACTTCTACTGTTGCATTTGGGCAGAGTTGGAAAAGAGGTGAAATAAAATAAGTGAATAAGAGACTTCTGTGACTTCAGTTGGGTTGTCAATTGCTGAATCATGTGCTGTTGTGGTTTTTAATGTCTTTAACCTCATTGATATGATGGCCTTCACTAAGCTTATCAGGTTTCCAAGCATAACAGAATAGTGGAAAGGCAGATCAAGTGGAAAGGTGACACCAGAGTAAATTCTATTTATCATCCAGATGAATTTCAGTAGATTGGGTGACATATCTCAAGCAGGTAAATCCATTGTAGGGATGTGATGCAGTCACAAGCCTCAGTGCTATGGAACATTAACATCAGTTACCTCAGACTTCAGATGAAGGTAACACCCCAGTGAGGTCTGACCAAGGAGGATCAACACAGAAACATCCTCTGTCATAATCACAGAATTGTCAAGATTGGAAGGGACCCAATGATCATCCAGTTCCAAAACCCCTGCCATAGGCAGGGACACCTCACACTAGATCAGGTTGCTCAGAGCCATATCCAGCCTGGCCTTAAAAACCTCCAGGGATGAGGCTTCCACCACCCCCCTGGGCAACCTATTCCAGCGTCTCACCACCCTCATGGGGAAGAACTTCTTTCTATCATCCAATCTAAATCTCCCTTCTATCTTGAATCCATTCCTCCTAGTCCTGTCACTAGCCAACACCATGAAAAGTCCCTCCCCAGCTTTTTTGTAGCCCCCTTCAGAGATTGGAAGCCTACAGTAAGGTCTTCTTGGAGGTCTCTTCGTCAAACTGAATAATCCCAACTCTCTCAGCCTGTCCTCATAGGAGAGGTGCTCCAGCCCTCTGATCATCCTTATGGCTCTTCTCTGAAAGGGGAATATTGTAATACTGGGGGAAATCCTTTGGCTAAAGGACTTTGTTGGACCCATGCCGTGTGGAGTGGCTGCTCCCATTTACTGGTATGAGGTAGCTTGGTAGGCTGTGGAAACGTGAACCTGTGTAATAAGCTCAGCAACTTCTTTTCCCTGTACAAGGCACACTTCCTCTGCCTGCCCTTTTGAAAGCAAATACACAGCAACTTAGACTTGTGTTATTTTTCTGTAAAGCTTTCCCATTGTCTCGGTGGGATGAGGAATTCTGGCTGAGAAGGCTCAGGGATAGCAAGTTTTAATTGCACTTTAATATACTTAAATACAAACCTGACTGTTGTGTGAGTTTGCAGTGGTACCCTCTTCAGGGAAGTGTAGTGCTTTGCAAAGGAGTTCTTTTCTGCTTCCCTCAGCTTTTAGAGCAAAGATATTATGGCTGCTGAGATGTAGCCTCAGTTATGGTGCTGTCACAAATGCATAAATGTCAAGTCGCCTACACTACCTGGTGCTAACTTCCCTGGACACTTAACACATCTGTTCCTGATTTCATAGTGCTTTAAACACCATGATTCATTAGTGGCACATGAAGAAAACCACCTCAAGTAATATCTCAATTTGCTTGTTTTGCAGTGAGTTGAGTAGTGCTCTGGTAATGGACATATGAGTACCTCTTCTTATTTAACAGCAGTGTAAAGACTTCCCCTACGCAGATCTTCCTCAGTAAATGATAGGAAAAGCTCTCACATTTTCCTAGTGGTTATTTTCTGAGCTGTGCCTAAGTGTTTCTAGAGCCTATCCTAAGGTTTGTTTCTTTTTGGTTCCTGTGAGGGGGTTTGTGTTTTTTTTTGTTGTGTTTTGTTTTGTTTGTGTTTTGTTTTGTTTGTGTTTTGTTTTGTTTGTGTTTGTTTTTAATACTTATTTTGCAGATCTTTTTGTATCTCTTGATATTTACTTTTACTTCTTCATATTAGTGTCTCATCTACTTAAGTATCTCACCTTATTACTTATTAAGTACTTGGAGTTGTGCTTCCTGTTTATATTTGTCAGGAAAACAAATGTGTGGGTCATGAAAAACAACCAGCCCTGGTAAAAAGATTCTCCCCTCTCCTTGCAAGAAGTAAAAACACATCTAAACATCAGTCAGTGTGTGCATGTTGCAGGACTGTGTGTACAGCCTCAAGAACTGTTTTGGTGTGTTGAGGATGAAGATGCTCCTTTAGTTTGCCTGTGTCTGTGAAACAGGGAGGATTTGAGCCTGGCAGTCGCTGTTGAAGGAAGAACTTTAGGATTTTTTTCTAATGGTAGTGCATGAAGCATAGCCAGCAGGTCGAGGGAGGTGATTCTCCCCCTCGACCCTGCACTGGTGAGACCCCACCTGGAGTACTGCCTCAAGTTCTGGAGCCCCTATTACAGGGAAGATTGGGCCACGAGGATGATCAGAGGGCTGAAGCTCCTCTGCTATGGAGACAGTGAGAGAGTTGGAGCTGTTCAGTCTGGAGAAGGCTCTGAGGAGAACTTATTGTGACCTTCCAGTATCTGAAGGGGGCTACAAGAAAGCTGGGGAGGGACTTTTTAGGGTGTCAAGAAGTGATAGGGCTAGGGGGAATGGAACAAAACTAGAAATGGGTAAATTGAGATTGGATGTTAGGAGGAAGTTCTTCCCCATGAGGGTGTTAAGACACTGGCACAGGTTGCCCAGGGAGATGGTGGAAGCCTCATCCCTCAATGTTTTCAAGGCCAGGCTGGACGTGGCTCTGGGCAACCTGATCTAATGTGAGGTGTCCCTGCCCATGGCAGGGGTGTTGGAACTGGCTGATCCTTGAGGTCCCTTCCAACCTCAACAATTCTATGATTCTACGTGTTTCATACACAGTAACTGGGGAAGGTTTGGTGAAGCTTATTTACTTTGTAGGAAAAACTGTGTGATCCTAACATGAAATCCTAAATTGCAGGAGTAAGACTGGCTTTGTATTAGCAAGCCACTGAGCTCATCATGGGATTAAATGATGTGACTCAGTCACCTTCATTCTTGCTGTACCATGGAAACCAGCTGGATACAGAAGCTTACATTTTTTGGAGGATAAGTCTTGGTCAGTCATCTTAGCAGTGAGGCACAGAGGATTTGTTGCAGAATTGATTTTAATCAAAATATTCTGTAAAAAGAAACAATTTACATTTCAGTTGCTGCAAACTGCCTGCTTACTGGCAACATGAAATATATTTTGCAAAGAAAGTGGTCCTTGGGGAAAAGAGTGGCAACAAGCACCCCTGCACCAAACTGTTGCTCCCTGTGCTCTCTGTGAAGGTTCCATGCTCTCCCCCTACACCCATTCATGGTTCTCCTAAGCTGATCCACTTGAGCTTTGCCATTTGTGCCTTGGAGGCTTTAAGAAGAAAGGAATTTAAATGGCAGGGATCTTCACAATCAGCTTATAACACTGTTAAGTGGGATCCAGTGATGGGGTTCCAGACTGACAGTCTCAGTGTTTACCTGGACAGCATCTGAATGACAAATGACAAATTGCCTGGACAGCATCTGAAACATACAGCTGGGGTTGGCAACTCCTCATGGTCTGGACTGGTCTGACAGGGTTGCACCTGTACATCAGGGAGGGTAGGGGACTGAATTCACTCCCTTTTGGGTGATCAGAGCAGATGTTGTGTGGCTGCTGCCCTGTCCCTGCTTTAGGTCAGAGCAGTTCGGCTGCTGCTTTGGTATAGCAGTGAAGGGGCTCTGGATGCCTTCAGGTGCCTGTGACTGGTACCTTGGCGCACTCCTGGGGAAGGTTTTGCTGTGAGTTCTGGGTACAGCCCTATGTCCTCTCTTGCCTTCAGACCCTGCATTGGAGAGTCATGCGCTGGCCAGCATGCTGTTGCTCTGTCTTGTCTGGGAGCCTGTGGCTTCTTCCAGGTTGTTGTGAATCAGAAGCAAGAGTCCAGCTCCATGATCATTAATCCAGACCAGGCTCTCCTCCATCATCCAGCAGCCCAGGAGTGATCTGGAGCAGTGCTGTCACATTAGCCAGGCAGCACGGCGTGAAATCCGTGCTGGCTCCCTGCCTGATGCTGGAAGACAGATGTTACCTGATCCATAGGGGTGATTGGAACAGTGCAGGCGGATAATACCTGAGCCAACGTAAAGCTTGACAACAGAAAATTAACTTTTCAGTGTTTGCTTGTCAGATTTGAACTGTCAGGGTGAGTTAATACTGAAGCAGCGCTCTGGTGTGGGTTTTTTTCAGGAGCCCTCGGGGTAGCTCTGCTCTCTTGTCAAACTGCAGCCTAACTCCCATTCAGCAGCTGTTTATGTAAAGCTGGTGGTGAAGCTTTGGAAGCAAATGGGTGGTTAAATTCCTCGACTGCTTTTGACACCTTTCCACAGGAGCAGTTTGCACGGGGTGAGCACTGTGGCTCTTCCCAGCCAGCACTCAGACTCGGCTCATCTTAATTGTAGGTTTAAAGCAGACAGGCTGAGCCTGGCTACTGGTATGCTGCCTGTGTGCAATGCCATTAAATGAACCCAAATGCAGATGAAGCACAACTAGGGACATTGCTGAATACTTTTTGTTTCTTAGCTTTATATTTTACACACACATAGTGTACACATAGTATCAGTCAGGGCTGGGAGGGGCCACAAGGATCAAGCAGTTCCAACCCCCCTGCCATGGGCAGGGACACCCCCACACTAGATCAGCCTGGCCAGAGCCTCATCCAGCCTGGACTTAATCACCTCCAGGGATAGCGCCCCAACCACCTCCCTGGACAACCCATTCCAGGGCTTCACCACTCTCATGGGGAAGAACCTCCTCCTCACATCCAGCCTGAATCTCCCCACCTCCAGCTTCATTCCATTCCCCCTAGTCCTATCACTCCCTGAGATCCTGAGCAGTCCCTCCCCAGCCTTCCTGTAGCCCCCTTCAGATACTGGAAGGCCACAATGAGGTCACCTGGGAGCCTTCTCTTCTCCAGACTGAAGAGCCCCAACTCCTTCAGTCTGTCCTCATAGGAGAGGTGCTCCAGCCCTCTGCTCATCCTCGTGGCCCTTCTCTGGACACCTTCCAGCACCTCCATTATTATTATTTTCAAGGCAGTTTTAAGTTTGCAGTCTAGCAGTGTGTTAAATATGTTCATAAAAGCAAGGAATGCTTTGAAAATGGCTTTCCAGCTGAAGAAAGAAAATACCAGAAGTGCTTATTACACTGATTTTGTGAGGAAAGTCTGCTTGTAAATTGCTGCAAATTACATGCACAATTTTAAGAGCTGTTTAATAGTTTGCAACTCGTTAATGCTCTCACTTCCAAATCCTGATCAGCTGCAGCGAAGCTTCGTTTTCACAGATGATCATTTTACAGTCTGCAGGAAAAGTTGCTGGAAAGTCCTCTCTGTGAGAGAGACAGCCCCAGCAGCGTCTCAGTGGTGCAGAGAATTTCTGCAAAGTTGAAGGCATGTTCTTTACCAGAGGAGTTCAGTTTCTAGGCTGAAACTACAGCAACTCTCGGGGCATTGTATCACACAGTATCACACAGTATCACTTAGGTTGGAAAGGACCTCGAGGATCATCGAGTCCAACCTATCAACACAGACCCCATGACTAGACCATGGCACCAAGTGCCACGTCCAATCTCCTCTTGAATGCCTCCAGGGTCGATGACTCCACCACCTCCCCAGGCAACCCGTTCCAATGATGAATGACTCGCTCAGTGAAGAACTTCCTCCTCACCTCGAGTCTAAACCTCCCCTGGCACAGCTTGAGACTGTGTCCTCTTGTTCTGGTGCTGGTTGCCTGGGAGAAGAGACCAACCCCTTCCTGGCTACAACCACCCCTCAGGTAGTTGTAGAGGGCAATGAGGTCTCCCCTGAGCCTCCTCTTCTCCAGGCTAAACAATCCCAGCTCCCTCAGCCTCTCCTCATAGGGCTTGTGTTCAAGGCCTCTCCCCAGCCTTGTTGCCCTTCTCTGGACACCTTCAAGTGTTTCAATGTCCTTCTTAAACTGAGGGGCCCAGAACTGGACACAGGACTCAAGGTGTGGCCTAACCAATGCAGAGTACAGGGGCACAATGACCTCCCTGCTCCTGCTGGCCACACTATTCCTAATGCAGGCCAGGATGCCATTGGCCCTCCTGGCCACCTGGGCACACTGCTGGCTCATATTCAGGCAGCTGTCGATCAGCACCCCCAGGTCCCTCTCTGTTTGGGAGCTCTCAGCCACTCTGACCCCAGCCTGTAGCTCTGCATGGGATTGCCGTAGCCAAAGTGCAGCACTCGGCACTTGGACTTGTTGAATGCCATCCCATTGGACTCTGCCCATCTGTCCAGTCGGTTGAGGTCCCTCTGCAGAGCCTTTCTATCCTCTAACTGACTAACATCTGCCCCTAACTTTGTGTCATTTGCAAACTTGCTGATGACTGACTCAACCCCCTCATCCAGATCATCGATGAGTATGTTGAAGAGGACAGGGCCCAGCACTGATCCCTGGGGGACAGCACTAGTGCCTGGCCGCCAGCTGCATGTGGCACCATTCACCACCACTCTCTGGGCCCGGCAACAAGTTTTTTATTGTCTTAAAGACAAAAGTTGTTCTCAAAGAGAGAGCAGAGGAAGGATTCCTTTTCATAGTGCAGTGCACTGTTCCATAGTTATAGCCATTGAGGGGAGACGTCTTGCTTTGACGTATCTGGCATTCTCCTCTTGGAGACAGGCTATTGTTAGCTTTCTTTTCTAGTATGGCTTGCAGTGCTTTGTATTTTCCAGCCCTTACAGCAGTATAATCTATCACCTTATTTCAGATTCTTTTAAAGTGTTATCTATAGGTGTGCTGAATGGCTCATGGACAGATGACTTCTAAAGGTGCGTTGTTGGGTTTTATTCAAGCCACCACAGCTTTCTGCTTAAAATGAAATTACCTGGCTCAGAGAAAGAGATGCATCTTTAACAAGGTAGAGTTTTTGATATATTCATGTAGAATCTAATGGGACTCATTCTGGTGCATCACAATGCACGGTATAAGTGATCACATTCATGCAACAGGAGATATTCATCTAACACTGCCTTGAGACTGTAGAGAAGGAAAGAAAAAAGAATCAGACCAGTCAGTTTTGGTTTTGTGGGAAGAGTTTCATCCTAAGTGGAGATGCCAATCTCCTTTCCCACTGACACATTCTTAAAAGCAGAAACTCACTAATGTCATTAATGTGCAATCACCTGTGTGGGGGTGAGAAGTAGATGCTGAAATGAAGTGTCTGTTTGGTTGGGATCTCTTTTCTTTTGGGATTTAGCCTGGTGGATTTTGAGGGTTTGTGTGCTTTTGGTTGTTTGGTTGCTTAGCCTGGAGAAGAGGAGGCTCAGGGGTGACCTTATTGCCTTCTACAACTACCTTAAGGGAGGTTGTAGACAGGCAGAGGTTGGTCTCTTCTCCCAGGCAAGCAGCACCAGAACAAGAGGACACAGTCTCAGGCTGCACCAGAGGAGGTTTAGGCTGGAGGTTAGGAGGAAGTTTTACACAGAGGGAGTGATTGCTCATTGGAATGGGCTGCTCAAGGAGGTGGTGGAGTCACCATCACTGGAGGTGTTCAGGAGGAGACTTGATAGGGTGCTTGGTGCCATGGGTTAGTTGATTAGGTGGTGTTGGATGATAGGTTGGACGCGATGATCTTGAAGGTCTCTTCCAACCTGGTCTGGTCTGGTCTGGTCTGGTCTGGTTCGGTTCTATTCTATTCTATTCTATTCTATTCTATTCTATTCTATTCTATTCTATTCTATTCTATTCTATTCTATTCTATTCTATTCTATTCTATTTATTCTATTCTAATGGTTGGTTGTTGGTTTTGTTTGGGGGGGGGGAAAGCCCATGGCACATCTGATATTTACAGAAGCATGATAGAAACAACCTCACAGCATATTCAATTGCATTCTAATACTGTAAACAGAGTTGAAATACTGTGTGCTTCCAAGGTGCCACAGGCATGTAGGAGATAATTCCATTTTTGTGGGGTTTTTTGGGGTGTGTGTTATACAAGAAATCTTATCTGAGCATCAGTTAAATGGAACTCTTCTGTATTACATTAAAATGCAGTCATGTTTGCAAAATTGACTCCTGCAGTAAAAAGATCAGATTTAAACCCCAGACTGATAAACGAACTCAAACCAGCCCTTCTTGTGAAGCATTCATCCTTGAGTTCTAAACTGCAGCTAGTTGCTAGTCCTTGGTGTGGATGGAACAAAAGTTGGTTTGGAACAAATTGCCACTGTCTAGGTCAGCAACACAGTTGTCCTTCAAAAAAATGAGCTTTAGGAACTGAGCCCTAATTTGGTGAACACTTGGAGTGTGCCTGGGTGCTTTGCTGAATCATGGTTTCTGTGCAGGAAGAACAGGCTTAG
Source organism: Melanerpes formicivorus (assembly GCF_026170545.1). Classification (NCBI taxonomy): domain Eukaryota; kingdom Metazoa; phylum Chordata; class Aves; order Piciformes; family Picidae; genus Melanerpes; species Melanerpes formicivorus. The sequence goes on along the minus strand of NW_027142370.1, from coordinate 13,408,494 downwards.
CTCCTCCTGACTGACTCTCCTTTGGGCTCTTGCAGGGTGTTGCCTGGGGATTCTGATTCTGGGAATCCTGCATGCTTTGACTTTTTTGTTGTTGCAGGAGCACCTTGTGCAGTAAGGAAATATGTGAACTTGCCTGTCCCTTCAGTGGCACAACTTAAATATTTGTTAAACAGAAGCCTGTGTTTCGGTGCTCCCTGGGTCATGATTTCTGTCCCATTAGAGCACGCTGCACAGGGTGGTAGGGAAGGGTCATTTTGAGTTTCTGATGAGTATTTGAGGAAGTCACCATTCAGGCTTGGAAAATGTTGCTTACACAGCTGAAGAAGTCCAGGCTTGTTGCAGTGAGCTGTAGCCACTCTCTGCAGCTGCAGTGCTTTTCTTTGGGTTGCTGGGGTTTTGTAATTCGGGTGTTGTTTTTTCCTTAAGCTGTGGGACCATCTGTTTTGACAGGTTGTGAGATCTCCTCTGTGTGTTTGTATGCAGTTGAACAGTAAAATTACTTTTTCAGGGGCCATTGTTTTGTTTTTATTAGCAGTGTTGATTAAGACATTGTGGTTTTCACAATACACCATTCTTTTCTTTCTTCTTCATAGCAGGCTTCTAGCCTGGACTTCTTCCACTACTTCTGCAGTAACAGGATGGATTGGACAGAAATCAATCTCAGCTCAGAGAGAAAAAAAAGTGACTCATCTCCCCTTGCTCATCCACTCCTGTCCATCTTAATAAAAAGAGTGTTGTTTCATCATTTTGTGATGAATGTAGGAATTCAGTCTTGGTTTTGCAGCCTGTCAGGTTTGGTGGTTTTTGGTTGTTTGTTTTTTTTCATTGAAGCAAATTTGTTCAAAAGATTTGAAGTTATAGAATAGAATAGAATAGACCAGGTTGGAAAAGATCTTTGAGATCATCCAGTCCAATCTATCATCCAACACCACCTAATCAAGTAAACCATGGCACCAAGCACCCCATCCAGTCTCTTCCTAAACACCTCCAGTGATGGTGACTCCACCACCTCCCTGGGCAGCACATTCCAATGGCCAATCTCTCTTTCTGTGAAGAATTTCTTCCTAACCTCCAGCCTAAACCTCCCCTGGTGCAGCTTGAGACTGTGTCCTCTTGTTCTGGTGCTGGTTGCCTGGGAGAAGAGACCAACCCCCACCTGGCTACAACCTCCCTTCAGGGAGTTGTAGAGAGCAATAAGGTCTCCCCTGAGCCTCCTCTTCTCCAGGCTCAGCAACCCCAGCTCCCTCAGCCTCTCCTCATAGTGCTGTGCTCCAAACCCCTCACCAGCTTTGTTACCCTTCTCACAGAGTCACCAAGATTGGAAGAGACCTCAAAGATCATCAAGTCCAACCTGTCACCACAGATCTCATGACTAAACCATGGCACCAAATGCCACATCCAATCCCCTTCTCTTGACACGTTCTAGCAACTCAACATCTTTCCTAAACTGAGGGGCTCAGAACTGGACACAGGACTCAAAGTGTGGCCTAAGCAGGGCTGAGTACAAGGGCAGAATGACCTCCCTGCTCCTGCTGGCCACACTGTTCCTGATGCAGGCCTGGATGCCATTGGCCTTCTTGGCCACCTGGGCACACTGCTGGCTCATGTTCAGCCTACTATCGACCAGTACCCCCAGGTCCCTTTCTGCCTGGCTGCTCTCCAGCCACTCTGACCCCAGCCTGCAGCACTGCATGGGGTTATCTTGGAGCCAACTTGAGTGCTGAGGGCAGAAGCTGCTTCTCAGCCTGCTTCCTGCTCTGCTCTGCCTGGTGGCGGTAGCAGATGTGAACACTCTGCAGCCAGCCTCCCAGTCGCTCTGGGAAACCAGGAACCCCAGCTAAAAATAGTCTCCTTCACGTTATCAGCTTTGCTTGTGAATACACAGGCATGAGAAGCTCATTTAGGTAAAAAGATTCCCATGGCAGACTTGGAACCAGGACTATCAGGGAAGAGACAGACAGGAGGAAGTCAGAGATGACAAAGATGTAGTGGCTTTAATCCTGGCACTGCCAGTCTGTGGAGTGCTTGATGTGGCATCCTTTAATTTTGCTAACCACTGTGTATTTCCTTAAGATCTCAGTCAAGGTCAGAGTCTCATCTCACTGAATGCTTTACACAGCATGGGAGAGAGCATTTGTCTTGAAGACCATAAAGTTTTAGCAAAGTGAGGACTCTGTGAGGAAAACAAAGAATTATTGTATTTTTTCTCTGCTCATGGAGAGCTAAGGTGAAAGAGACTTCCTTAAGAGGCTGGAAATCTACCATCAGAGGATCTCAATCTGAATATTTTGTGTTCAGGATGTGAGCCTCCAGATCAATTCCCCTCTTCTCCTTATTCCCTTTGAACTGGCTTCTTCTCCCTCCACATTCTGTAACCCCTCTTCTTTTCACTGCTGCAGCTGAACTGAAGTCATCCTGCTGCCAGGGGCAATTCCTCCGCTGTGGGGTGAAGCTGTATTCCTCAGTGCTTTGCTTGCCAATGGGAGCTGGCTCATTTTGTCAGCCGTGGAAGATTTTTCAGCTTGATCATCTGTGGCACACTCAGGAAAATAAAGATGAGGGTTGGGAAATGCATTAGATGAAGGCTCAAGTGGTCAGAATTTAAATCTTAAATTGCCAATTGCCTGCCTGGCTAGAAAAGGGAAATGTGGGAAAGCGAAGGAGGCAGTAAACACGATGATTAAGTGGGTCTTACTCAGAGTAAATTATAGCATCCCTGAATGAAAGTCTTCTCCTTAACAGAGAAATCATTAAACGTTAAACTCACACTATTATTTGTGTTTCACCGGGCAGACTTGCACATGCAGAAATATCCATTTTAATTAGTGGAGCCTGGTGTACAGAGCCCTGCCTGGCGCAGGTATTTCTGTCCTCTCTCAGTGAACTCATTTCATATGATGATGATTTCCTCTAATTTTTAATTAACATGTCTGAGTTAGAGTTGGGGAAGATGATCAGTGTTTCATTAACTGCCTCACACTTGGAGATCTGTGCAAACCTAATTGATACAGGCGCTACAGGGGGCTTTCTCGGAATGAGTTGTCCTGCCACCACCTTTCTCCCTTGGCTTTCCAGTTACATGGATGTGAGTGAAGGGCAGGCTCCAACCACTGTCACAAAAAATGACAGCATGTGATGTTGCCTTAGCTTTCAATGCATCCTTTCCTCCAGAATGTTTCAAACCATTTCATGGAGTCTGTATTGGAAGATCATTTGTTTATCACTGGTGTGTAGTCCCTTCCCTGTTGCAAGAGTGCATGTAACGGTGCTAAGGAAAAGGACTGAGAGTATTTCTTGCTCAGCTGTAAGCATCACAACTAAAACTATATTTGCTAGGGAGACCTGGGGCTGTTTAGTCTGGAGAAGACTGAGAGGGGATCTGATCAATGTCTATAAATATCTAAGGGGTGGGTGTCAAGTGGAGGGGGCCAAGCTCTTTTTGGTGGTGCGCAATAATAAGACAAGGAACAACAGGTACAAACTTGAACAGAGAGGATTTCACCTCAACATGAGGAGAAACTTCTGTACATTTGGGGGGTGACAGAGCCCTGGAGCAGGCTGCCCAGAGAAGTTGTGGAGTCTCCTTCTCTGGAGACATTCAAAACCCACTTGGATGCATTCCTGGGCAGACTACCCTGGGTGATCCTGCTTTGGCAGGGGGGTTGAGCTTGATCTCTGGAGGTCCCTTCCAACCTCTGATGTACTGTGATAGTCTATAACAAATACCCCTAAACGCATATTTAATATCACAAATTATGATGAAGGATGGAGAGAGGCTGTTTACAAAAGCCTGCAGAGACAGGACGAGGGCAATGGCTTCAAAGTAGAGAAGGGCAGATTTAGATTAGATATGAGGAACAGGTTCTTTACTATGAGGGTGGTGAAACACTGGAAGAAGTTGGCCGGGAAGTTGTTTGAGGCCACATCCCTGGAGATACTCAAAGTGGAGCTCGACAGGGCTCTGGGCAACCTGATCTAGGTGAGGATGCCCCTGCTGACTGCAGAGGAGGTTGGACTTGATGACCTTCAGAAGTCCCTTCCAACCCAGGCCATTCTATGATTATTTTATTCATAATTATATTTCTTGATGTAGTTAACCATATCTAGAAATGAGTGACAGTTTCTCACTGGAAAAAGTGGCTGGGCTGTGTGAAGACAGGACAGTCTAGTGGTAAAGGTGGTAGACTTGAAAGGCCTCAGCTCTGGTCCCAGCTCTGCCACTAACCTGCTTAATGACTGGGACCAAATCACTGGGTACAGCTATTGCACTGAAGAAAGTAATTCTGGGGGAAGAGGAACCTGTTACTGTTTATGGTCATTAATAAGTGAATATATTCATTGTAAATGTTTTTCAAGGAGTATAGGTTAAGCTATAGAATGTGCTGCCCAGGGAGGTGGGGGAGTCACCATTGCTGGAGTTTTTCAAGAAGCACATGGATATGGCACTTCAGGACATGGTTTAATGGCCATGGTACTCTTAGTTGATGCTTGGACTCAGTGGTCTCAGAGGTGGAATGGAATGGAGTGGAATGGAGTGGAATGGAATGGAATGGAATGGAATGGAATAGAATAGAATAGAATAGAATAGAATAGAATAGAATAGAATAGAATAGAATAGAATAGAATAGAATAGAATAGAATAGAATAGAATAGAATAGAATAGAATAGAATAGAATTAACCAGGCTGGAAAAGACCTTCCAGATCATCAAGTCCAACCTATGACCCAACACCATCTAACCAACTAAACCATGGCACCAAGTGCCTCATCCACTCTCCTCTTAAACACCTTCTCCAGTGATGGTGACCCCACCACCTCCCTGGGCAGCACATTCCAATGGCCAATCTCTCCTTCTGTGAAGAACTTCCTCCTAACATCCAGCCTAAACCTCCCCTGGTGCTGCTTGAGACTGTGTCCTCTTGTTCTGGTGCTGAGTGCTTGGGAGAAAAGACCAAGCCCCACCTGTCTACAACCTCCCTTCAGGGAGTTGTAGAGAGCAATAAGGTCTCCCCTGAGCCTCCTCTTCTCCAGGCTAAGCAGCCCCAGCTCCCTCAGCCTCTCCTCACAGGGCTGTGCTCCAAACTTGTTGCCCTTCTCTGGACACCTTCCAGCAACTCAACATCTTTCCTAAACTGAGGAGCCCAGAACTGGACACAGGACTCAAGGTGTGGCCTAACCAGGGCAGTGTACAGGGGCAGAATGACTTCCCTGCTCCTGCTGGCTAGACTGTTCCTGATATAGGCCAGGATGCCATTGGCCTTCTTGGCCACCTGGGCACACTGCTGGCTCATGTTCAGCCTACTATCAACAGAAACCATTCAGTGATTCTATGATGGTGTAGCTATATGGTTTCTGTTGCCATACTGTGATAATGAAAACAGATATGAAAACAGTAAAGGTGAAAAAGATCTGAAAGCTGGCAATGTGCTCAGCACTCTGCCCCTGAATTATGAATTATATGAGTTAGATATTGTGAAGTCTGAGTAGAAATGCTATCTCTGAACTTGCTTTCTCTCAGGAAAAACAAGACTTTTTACTATCTTGTTGCAATAGCAGTAGTGCAGTTGGTAAGTTACAAACCATTCAAATCTGCTTTTATGAAGTCATTATTATAAAGAGAACAAAATCTTGGTTTCCTCTAAAGTCTTGGACTTAGAAATTTGATCAAGAAGTCTTTTGTCTTAAAATATGATATCCACATGAGATATTAAGGCATATGATATTAATATAAAGGCAGTTCATGTGACATGGAATTGCAGCATAACTGAGGTTGGGAGGGACATCTGGAGGTCATCTGGCCCACCTTCCTGCTCAAAGTAAGGTTTATATCAAAAGTGAGATTAAGTTGTTAAGGGGCAGCTCCAGGTGCATTTTGAGGTCTCCAAGGACAGAGATTCCTCAACCTCACTGGGCGACCTGTTCTCGCACTTAACTACTTGCATTAGTGAAAATATTTTTCCTTTTACATCCCAGTGGAATTTACAGATTTACCCTTCAGGTGGTGTTTTTACTTCTCTGGCATGAGTCTGTTTCTTTTGTTTGTTTCTTTTTCCTTTTTCCCCCCTTCTCTTTAGGTAGCTGAAGATGCTGTCTTAGTTCTTCTCTTCATTAATCAGATGGAGCTCCCTTATTTCTTCTGTGTCAGGGGGCTTCAGTTCTGTGACTGATCCTCTAATAGACTCACTGCAGTCTGCCAGTCTTTGATGAAGCAAGATCCCCGAAATGGACACAGCATTCTAGATTTTCTGTGTAGTTGTTGATGGGGAGTTACTGAATGATAAATATCAGTGGTAGGATCCCCACAGCTACCTGAATGTAGGGGGACTTAGTTTATATGCCAGACTTGCTATGAGAGAAGTTGAATGCAGGCTGTAAGGATGGGTTCTATAAATCTGTGCCTTTGCACCTTGATTTCCAGTTCTGAGAAGAAGAGGGATAGAAGAATTGGAAAGAAGCCAGTTCTGGGCTCCCCAGTTCAAGAGGGACAGGGATCTGCTGGAGAGAATCTAACAGAGGGTGATGGAGGGACTGGAGCACTGCCTTATGAGAAAAGGCTGAGAGACTTGGGGCTGTTTAGTCTGGAGAGGAGAAGACTGAGAGGGGATCTAATAAATGTATATCAATATCTGAGGGCTGGGTGTCAAGAGGGAGGGGACAGTCTTTGCTCACTTGCCCCCTGTGAATAGGACAAGAGGCGATGGATATAGACTGCAGCACAGGAGGTTCCACCTCAACATGAGGAAGGGGAAGAACCTCTTTACTGTAAGGATCACAGAGCACTGGAACAGGCTGCCCAGAGAGGTTGTGGAGTCTCCTTCTCTGGAGACTTTCAAGCCCTTTCTGGATGCATTCCTTTGTGATCTGTGCTAGATTCTGTGGTCCTGCTCTGGCAGGGGGGCTTGGACTCAAAAGATCTCCGGAGGTCCCTTCCAACCCCTAGCATCCTGTGATCCTGTGAATGCAGAGAGTGCTCGATTATAACACTGATATTAAGTCCAGATTCTAAAGCTTCATTTTCCTCAGGAGGTGACAAAGAAGCAAATGATGGAGAGATGAGTGAGAGTATGGGCTTTTTGATTGGAGCAAGCACATTGCAAGCCCTCAAGCTAACTGAAACACTGGAGCCAGTTTAGTGCTGAGCATGATGTAATGCAGGGACCAGTTTCCTTTTTAACTGTTTCCAGTTCTGCAATTAGGAATGCAGTAACCCATTGTGTTATGGGAAGAAAATTTATTTTTCCTGGTAGGCTTTTTAGTGTTGGGTAAATATGACAGTTGGAACACATGGTGTTTCCTTAAAAGCTGTGAAGTGAAATGATGGCTTAGTGGTGAAAAAGGGATCTTGGGTGTTTACAATCCAAGGCAGATCTGTTAGCTTCAGAGGTCGGAGTGTTTTCCACCAGTTAGAGCAGTCTGTCTGGGGCAAGTGCCAAGAAAAGAAAGAAATCTCCCTCAGGGAAGCACTAGGGACTTAATTCACAATATTGTAAAAAATCACTACCTTAGTTTCTAGCCTTTAGTTCTGAATCCAGTGCTAGTCACTGTTTCCATATTTGCAGCCACTGATACAGGCACCAACGTGAATTTTGCTGTTCAGTTTGTAGATGGCACGGAAACTGCTGAAGGTTGTTGCAAGGGCGATCCAAAATGGTTGATTAAATGATGGTGTTCCAGCAAAATTCATTTCAGTACAGCCAGATGAAGAGCAGTACATCAGGAAATTAAAAAATGCATATAAGACTGCCTGAGTGGAAGGCTGCTTTGGGATGAAGCAACCCGGAAGGCAACAGAAGGTTGTTGGGGAGTAACTTGCTCAATGGGTGCTTAAGCTGAATTAGCTGTGGCAAAGAGGGTTCATGAGGTTTGCTCTTGATACTGAAATCCATATCTGTGAACTGAACTTGGAGGATTGTGCTCTTTTTCATATATTTTTTATCCCTTTTTTTTCTCTCCCTTGTCTCTGGCTGCAGACTTTTTCTTGACAAACTTACTCTTTCCTTCCTTCCTTCCTTCCTTCCTTCCTTCCTTCCTTCCTTCCTTCCTTCCTTCCTTCCTTCCTTCCTTCCTTCCTTCCTTCCTTCCTTCCTTCCTTCCTTCCTTCCTTCCTTCCTTCCTTCCTTCCTTCCTTCCTTCCTTCCTTCCTTCCTTCCTTCCTTCCTTCCTTCCTTCCTTCCTTCCTTCCTTCCTTCCTTCCTTCCTTCCTTCCTTCCTTCCTTCCTTCCTTCCTTCCTTCCTTCCTTCCTTCCTCCCTCCCTTCCCTTCCCTTCCCTTCCCTTCCCTTCCCTTCCCTTCCCTTCCCTTCCCTTCCCTTCCCTTCCCTTCCCTTCCCTTCCCTTCCCTTCCCTTCCCTTCCCTTCCCTTCCCTTCCCTTCCCTTCCCTTCCCTTCCCTTCCCTTCCCTTCCCTTCCCTTCCCTTCCCTTCCCTTCCCTTCCCTTCCCTTCCCTTCCCTTCCCTTCCCTTCCCTTCCCTTCCCTTCCCTTCCCTTCCCTTCCCTTCCCTTCCCTTCCCTTCCCTTCCCTTCCCTTCCCTTCCCTTCCCTTCCCTTCCCTTCCCTTCCCTTCCCTTCCCTTCCCTTCCCTTCCCTTCCCTTCCCTTCCCTTCCCTTCCCTTCCCTTCCCTTCCCTTCCCTTCCCTTCCCTCCCTTCCTTCCCTTTCTTTCCTTTCTTTCCTTTTTTTTTTTTTTTATTTTTTTTATTTCTCTCCTCCCTGCAGAAAAATCAATTTAACTCTACTGGCAATTAGCCCAGGGAAGGAGAGACTAGTTAGAGTAATTATTGCTGGAGGTGGAGGTGCAGGTCTATAAAGCCTAAGGCTAAACAAGAGGAGACAGATTAGAAACAGCTCTTTGGAATCTGAGAGGTGAATAATGTCTGGGCTTGGAAAGTTCTTGGATTCCTGGGGAGAACCTAGTGGCATGGATGAAAAAAAGATGCTGACTATATAAGAGCAAAATATCAAATGAGTCATTTAGAATGTCATTCAGAATCTCAGACCTGTTTCTGACTCATAAACCGTCAGGAGCAATCACAGGATCTTACACAGAATACAGTGCTAGGATAAGTTAGCCTGCAGGTACATCTTGGGAGCTAGAACCTCCATTGTAGTGAATCTAAAAGCTAGACTAGAGAATGCTGTACAAGCTGCCTGGGATGCCTAGGTGCAGAAATTGTTCCCTTCACAGCAAAAAGGAACCACTGCTGGGAACCAAAATGCTTTGTTTTGACAGAGCACTAGAACAGGCTGCCCAGGGAGGTTGTGGAGTCTCCTCTGGAGACTTTCCAAACCCACCTGGGTGCATTCCTGTGCAGACTACCCTGGGTGATCCTGCTTTTGGCAGGGGAGTTGGACTGGATGATCTCTGGAGGTCCCTTCCAACCTCTAACATTCTGTTTCTGTGATTTTCGTAAAAACATGTATTCTTCTTCTGTGGATTTAGCTATTCAGTTATTATGATTTAAATTGTTCTTCAGTATTCAGGAAAGAATTCCCTTGTGTACCACCCTAATAAGCACATATTTCATAGCCTTTGTCCACTTGGATTCATTGTGAGCTTAGGTAGAAAGCATTTAGCTCTTGTGATCATTGTCTGCCATTACCTGCTATGAGGACCGTTACGCTTTACTGAACACTACTGCAGTTAAGGTTTGGAGTTGCAACTCCTTTAAGAAATACCTATTGCCACAGATTTGCAGCACAATGTTAAGCATTATGGACAGGAAACATTTAGTTACAAGTAGTTCTTGAATTTTTTATACCTGTCCTTTTCCCTTGGTGGCAAAAATTGAAATTTAAACATCATCATTTCCTAAACCTAGAAAATCATCAAATTGTGTTGGAGGCTTTCTGATCCCCCCCCCCCCCCCCTCCTTACTTTTGTCCAACCCCTTACCCCTCCTCTAGATGAAAAACCTTTTCTCTTGTCTGTCAGTGTGAAATAGCTGTGAGAGTCTCTGCAAAGCTGAATGGTGATTAATTATTAAAGGCAGATCCAGAGGAATGTATCTATAATGCATTGGTTTGGTGGGGAGGAGGGAGGAGCAAGTTACATTTCTTTCCATTCCCACCCCCCCCACCCCCACCCCTCCCTTTTTAATTCTTATTTTTCTAATGAAAATAAAGATTTAATAGCTAGTCTTCGTTTTGGACACAAAGCCATTTTGCAAACTTCAGCCTAATCTTACTAGTCCTGATGCTGCTCCTGGGTAGGTAGGGTGAGTGAGGTGTTCAGTTTGCTGATCTTTCAGTCCTTGCTCACATTAGGCAGCCATGCACAGCCCCAGGCTGTTATTCTTCTCTGAGAAAAGAACCAGAGAAAGACCAGCCCTAGGTGCCAGGATACTAAACCCGAACCAGACAGCTGTGATCAGAAGCCCTGCACATTAAGGCACTGAGAAGTAAGCATTTCTTAGGGACTGACAGCTTTCCAAACAGCTTAACCTGCTGAGAAAATGGACAATGCCTGAGCTGGATAGGAACCAAAGAACTGAGCAGCTGCTCTGCCCTTCCTGGCTGATGCTTTTCACTGTGGCACATTTGCTGCCTTCTACTTTACTCATGGGGAATTCACATGATTTTCAGTCCTATTCTTCAGTGCAGCCCTCTGCCTCCTTTACATCCTTACACTGGATTTCTTTCTTTTGTTCAAAAATATTCATTGTTTTCAATCATTGTCCTGTTGTGGGTCAATTAGTGCAACTGCTAACGAGTGGAATGTGTGTGTCTCCTCCCTAAGAAATGCGCTTCAGGCTTCTTGTATCCTCACTTGGCGGGGGGAGAGGGAAGCTACAAAGATATCACTCCAGGTAAATTGCTGTCGGTTTGTTGTTACTGAGAGTGAAGGATGCTTTGACCTTCTCTGGGTCGGGGAATATGAAGGAAACTTGATTTCTTTCCCTGCTGATAGGGAATCGGTGACCTTGGCATTGCATAGCTTTCTGTGGGCAGCTCTCTGAGCAGGGCTGTTCGTGAGTACAGGTAGGAAACCTCTGCACTGAGTTAACTCCCAGTACCGAACTTTAACATGTTGTAATTTCTTTCTTCATATAGCAGCAGTAACAATGCTGTGTTAATGAACCAACACTGTGATGTGCTATGCTTGCTCATATTAAGTCTCTGAAAGAAAGCCTGAGTCATTTTGATCTGTGTTTATCCGTCTGTTGTGTGCTCTTGCACAGTGTTTTCACTGGGACACCGATCAGACGTTTTGACTGCCGAAAGCCAAATTTTAGCTGAAATAAACTTTGTTTCCTCATTTTTGACATCCCTTTCGCTGAAGAATTGTTACTGTTCTCCCATTGGGAGCAAGAGAGTTCACTGAAGAACTGGCAGGGAAAATGGAAGATTTCAAAATGTTTTTTGTTATTTTTCCTCAGCCTCAATCAGCTTTTGACAAGCTTGTGTCGTCAGGAGGTGGCTGAGTAATCTTGAATGGATGTTTTATTCATTTTATTGTCTACAAAATAAGAGTGCTACGAGCTATTTCTTGGGCTGGATCACAAGCATCTTTTCCCTTCTACTTGCTGTTGAAAAACAGAGGCCTACTGCTCTAAGATAATGGGATTGGGAGAAACTGGAAATACTCTTTCTGCACTGATGAAAGGGTGGGGGTTTTTTTGTTGCAAAGCAGGGAAATCAAAGGAGATGACTGTTGGTTTAGATGTACGGGTGATCTATTTTTTCCTGTGACCTTTAGTCTTTGCAAATCATTGCAAAACACAGTATTTAATTAAGAAAACCACCCCAAATGTACTTAGGTGACCATGGGTCGACATAATAGATCTGAGGTAATTTCGAGTAGCCTCTCTCTGCTCAGTTTCTCTTCTACACTGCAAGTGAACTTTTACTTTATGAAATACCTATTGGAGTGTACATTCCCCCTCTAGGATAAAAAAGCTTGCATCATTAAATATCACCCTAGCTGTTCTCCTTGAGCAGCCTCACGTCTCTTCATAACTTGACATTTAAAGTCATATATTTGTACAACTAGGTGCGTTTGGTGGAAAACGCTGCGTGGTTGTTTCTCTCCGGCGCTGAACGTACGAAAGTTCTGCAAATACTGCTTTTATCAAAATGGGATCCCTCCCTTTCATGAAAGAAAATTTCAAGACCTGATTTACTTTTAATGTGTTTAGAGTGGACTTAATCCAGATTCCCAGTGGTCTACACTGGCTTTGGATCAGGCTCAAAATAAATGCATGGGTACGGAAGGGTGAGGAGGGAGCAAGAAAAACATCCGTCTGCTAACAAGGCCAAGCTGAAAAATTGCTGTTGGCTTTGGGCTGTGTCCTCTGCACTCTGGCTATTAGTGCCTTTCTGCCATGGCACCAGGTAAAGCCCAAGCTCAAGAAAAATGATTTGCAAGAATTACAAGGTTTGGATTTTTTTCTTCTTGCTGTTGGGGATGAGGAAATTTGCACAAGAAAAGGGCCACTGGCTGGCAAACAGAAGGCTATGCTGTAGGTTGGACTTGATGATCTTGTAGGTTGGACTTGATGATCTTTGAGGTCTTTTCCAACCTTATTGATTCTATTGATTCTATGTTTCAGAAATAAAATACTAAAAAGTCTGACATTGGCAATGCAAAAATAGAACAAACCCATTAGGAAAAAAACAAAGAAACAAACAAAAGAGATTGGAAACCAAATAGCAGTTCCAGAGACATGCTCAGTGTAAGGAAGGTTGGACTTGATGATCCTTGAGGTCTTTTCCAACCTTACTGATTCTATGATTTTAGGATTCTATGAAGGACAACAGTAAATGTTATGTACACTGTACAGAAGTTTAAACTGGTTGATAGTATGAAGTTCTGTAGCAAAGTACCTTGATGTGAAACTCACCCTAGTCAGACGTGCTGTCTTGAAGGAATGAGATGTGTTTTCCTTAGCAGTTGCACACACCAATCTGCTGCACCCTCAGAGATGATATATAGTCACACAAGCTGCTTCTAACGCTTTCTTCAGATTTCTCTTTATTCCTTGGTGGGAAGGCAGCTAAGGGGAAAAATGAATTTTCTCCCTATTGAAAATGTTGATTTTGGCACAGGTTCTGTGTCAGATAGGACATCTGTGGTATGGAAGGACAGAACTGTACTTCAGACCTTCTAAGCTCTGCAAAGTGCTGCTGCATAGCTTTAAATCGTGGGTAGCAGTGTTAGGGTAAGTGGCTTCTGGTGCATGCAGGACTCAGGGCTGAGAATTTCATCTATTGGACACAAAATCCCTGAGGTTGGTGGCACATGGAATTTCTCTGTTGATCCTGTTTCTCTGTTTGTCCTTTTTGATATGTTGGTTTCTACTCTGCTGTGACTTCTCCCATGAGCACAGGTTCATCCAGTCTTTCTGAGATGATCAAGCTGGAGGTGTAGGTCCTTGGATCAAAACAACAGGCAAAAACCAAGCCTTCCAAAGGACTATGCAGATCTAGACAGGCAAAGCTGATCTCCAGAGAGATCTGTTTCCGTCCCTAGGGGCTTCTACATTGCAAGTTTATGTGGGATAAATCAGTGATTTATCTCTGCCTCCATTTCCCAGCTGTAAAATAGATGGTACTGCTGGCTTACGTTAAGAGTGTGTGACAAACCTGAAATTGCTACATTCCTACAGAAAACTGCCATGAGAAGGGATGTGAGAGAGAACTGTTCAGAAGCATTCTAGGAAAGAATTAGAAGTATTTTCCTCCCAAGTCTTTGCTGCTTAACTCTTGTACCGATTCTTATGTCTAGGAAGATGGAATAGTTGTTCTCATAACTTGAAGAAAGTTCTTAACATATGTCTAAAACAATCTGGGGGACCAAGCATGAAAAATGTCAGTTTCTGAGGGGGAGAATTTCACATTAAGAGTGAAACTGCTTTGCAGCCCTTGCTACAGCCTGCTAAATGCTGACGTTCATAAACTGTCTCCAAAGAATCTATCAAATGCTTGGAACTTTGCTGGAGTAAAATAAAGAACTATAGACCTCATTTGTCAGGGACAACAATATTTTCCTGCCTGTATCTACTTGATCTAAAGGTCATTTAAAATGTATTAGAGGTTTAAGGTTGGAATGCAAAGGCTAATTTTAAACCTGGCTCTAAGACAACTGATTGTGTTAGTATTCTTCACACTGATTAAACTAAAGCATAGTGTCTGTGTGGTGGGACAGCATTAGCTAGAGATCCAAAATGCTGTGGCATTACCTGGTGAAATAGCTGTCTCCTTTCAACAGACAGTGCTGTGTAATTCCACTTAGCTTTAATGACCCCATGGCTTTTAAAGTAATGAGCACCTAGGGCAGAGGCTGGGTGAGGAAATACAAAAAGCTGGCAGAAACTCAGTGCTCACAGATTGGAAACCTCCTGATTTGGCTTTGGAATGAACGTGGAGAACCTTCCAGCACTCCCTTGGCCCCTTCCAATGTTTTCTTTGACATATTTGGCCCCTGACCAATTTTCCCAACTGCTCCCAAGCCCTCTCTAATAGTCTCCTAACGCAGTTGGATGTTCCTTCAGCTCCTTTACGTCCTTACCACTGGCAAAGATATGAAGTTCTGCTGCTTCAGGGATAAAGCTAGAGATAAATGTGCTTTCATCCTTCTTCCTCTCCAAAGGGGTCATTCCCAGTATTTTACAGTAGCTGGATTCTGTTTATGTCATTTGAAATGTTGCAAATTTATTCTGAGTGCGGCCACAGAGAGCAGACAGGACTGGTATTGGAGTGGAAATAGTCTCCTTTCACACCATGCTAAGGGCAGTGTGTTGGTACTTCTGCTGAAAGGAATTATTTCAGCAAGAGAAGTAGAGATGAAACAGTTAAAATGAAAAGCAGACAGAGAGAGAGCAACTTCCTTCCAGTAAAAGGACACAGGGCTGGCATTAGGCTTAGGCTGACCCTGTGCGAAGCTGCAGAGCTAATGGTCCTTGCTTGGACAGGCACTGGGATCCACCCAGCTGGGAGGGTGATGGTGCTGGGGAACTAAAGGACTTCTTTTACATAGCACCTGAGGTGACACACCCAGATCTGTTTTGTGATACTCCTCTTTTACTAGATGAGGCTGGTGAGAGGCCTTGAACACAAGCCCTATGAGGAGAGGCTGAGGGAACTGGGGTTGCTTATCCTGGAGAAGAGGAGGCTCAGGGGAGACTTTATTGCTCTCTACAGCTGCCTGAAGGGAGGTTGTAGCCAGGAGGGAGCTGGTCTCTTCCCAGGTAACCAGCACCAGAACACAAGGACTCAGTCTCAAGCTGCATCAGGGGAAGTTTAGGCTGGAGGTGAAGAGAAAGTTCTTCCCAGAAGGAGTAATTGGTCATTGGAATGTGCTGCCCAGGGAGGTGGTGGAGTCCCTGTCCCTGGAGGTGTTCAAGAGGGGACTGGATGTGGCACTTGGTGCCATGGTTTAGTTGATTAGACGGTGTTGGGTGACAGGTTGGACTTGATGATCCTTGAGGTCTTTTCCAACCTTACTGATTCTATGATTCTATGACCCCCTCAATTATTTGTGAGATTGTTTTTCCTCTTTCTCACTGTTCTTGTGTCACTTTTCCAGGCCTGGTTTTGTCTTTGGAGCAAAGGGTGCTAAAGTATCCCTGAGCACATTAATGCTGTTCATGCATTTTCCCTATTGCCAAAGATGTGACACAAGTTTTTCATCTGCCTTCTGTGGTGTCTCTGGTCTCCTAACTGAAATATTAATCAGCATCACTGTCTCTGTGATACAACTGCCTTGATCTTTACCATGCTTGCCCTGGCAATACCCCTTTCAGGTAAGCATGTGCTGTTGTCCCCTCCTCTTGATCATGTGGCCACATTTATCTTTCTCATTTATAAAGAACAAATTCAAATACCTGCAGTATTCAGGCAATATAAAGTCCAGTCCTTATTCATGATAAGAAGGATATTAAATATTGTGACTCTGGCTGACCTTGATGCAGCACCCAAGTCCTTGCTCCTATATACAGTCTTACAAAGCCTCTTTATGACAGGCAGTCAGGTCTTGTTTGAACGCTGTAAGTCATTCACAGAAGTAATTAAATGTAATTTTGAAGGTCAGTGTAGGTTGATGAAGCTTCTGATACAGATGATGTTATCAGGTAGAATGATATTCAATCCTGTGGTTCTGGTGAAGACAGAGCAGCTGTGAGGGAGAGAAACTATTGCAAACTTATCTGCCAACAGCCCTGCGTCACATGAGCACTCTTCCCGGCTTGTGGTATCCTGTCCAGATGTTTCCAGATGTCTTGCATAATCATTTATTTTCTTTAAAATCAAGAGTGTAATTATTTTTTAATGCTAAAAAAGTAAAACAGGCAGACTCTGGCTTTGAATAATGATTCAGTGATGCAGGTTGGAAGCTCACTTTCAATGGTTAGGTTTTACCGTTGGGCAGCAATGCTGCGTGACAGACTGGGAGCGTTTCACGGACAGCACTTAAAATGTGATCTTTCTCTCCTGATGAATAGCTGTATAACCTTGATGACCAAGGTGAACTGCCTATCCATAATGCTAAGTTCCTGAATTATCTGGATGAGAGTGTTTTACATATGTCTGCTGTGGATGTCAGCTCTTCTTCCTCTTGAATTTTCATGGGAATAGAAAAGAATCTTCAGACGCTAAGCTTGCTCCTGCAGGAAGGATTGTTAATTCCATTCAGAATACATTACTAGAAGGAGACAAGCTAGGCTATATTTTAACAAAATTCACAATTAGGAATCAAGACAGACTAGGGAAAAAAAAATATATATTCTTCATGCTTTGGAAATTTGTTCTCTTGGCATGTTTGCAGCTGTGGTTTTAAGAGCTTATCAAGTGCTATGTTAAATATTTAAACCTTAAAAAATGCTTTAGTTCTGTAGAAAAAGGCAGTGGCAGCAAACCAGAGATTTTTGTGTCAGAGGTGACATTGTTTTGAGCTCTTGGAAAAAGAACCAGAAGTTTAATTGAACACCAAGTTAAAATGTTAGACACTGTTTCCCAGGCTGCAGATTTAATTCCCAGTTTTGAGTCCTGTAATTCTGTGGCCCTCAAATTGAGTTCCAGCTTGCTTGAGCGAGTTCTGCATATGGAGCGTGCTCAGAAATCTTGGAGCTGCATCTAATGAGGATAGAAATGAGCAGCAACATGAATATGGTAGTGCAGCAGCAGTCCAGATTGCTTGACAAATTTTACATATGCTTTGGTTTTTGAGGACTGACCATTAAAAGTTACAAGCACAATAGACTCTGTTGCTGTGCTGATGGATGGGTCAGGCAGTACCACTTGGAAGTCTGTGCTTATCCTTGCAGCCAACTGATAAAGACTGACGTGCAACAGATTACCGAAGGCTGGAAATAGATTTGGGAAGCATTTTTACTTATCTATTTCCCCAGGTCTTATACTTTAGTATTTTTTGTTTGCCACTGTCCTAGATAGATTTGTGATAGGAACAGGTATGGCTTGTTCTGCCATGTCATTATCTCTCTGTTAAATACAGTATCACAGTATCGCTAAGGCTGGAAAAGACCTCGAGGATCATCAAGTCCAACCTATCAACACAGACCTCATGACTAGACCATGGCACCAAGTGCCAAGTCCAATCTCCTCTTGAACGCCTCCAGGGACAATGACTCAACCACCTCCCTGGGCAGCACATTCCAATGGCAATCACTCTCCCTGTGAAGAATTTCCTCCTCACCTCGAGTCTAAACCTCCCCTGGCGCAGCTTGAGACTGTGTCCCCTTGTTCTGGTGCTGGTTGCCTGGGAGAAGAGGCCAACCCCTTCCTGGCTACAACCACCTTTCAGGTAGTTGTAGAGGGCAAAGAGGTCACCCCTGAGCCTCCTCTTCTCCAGGCTAAACAACCCCAGCTCCCTCAGCCTCTCCTCATAGGGCTTGTGTTCAAGGCCTCTCCCCAGCCTTGTTGCCCTTCTCTGGACACGTTCAAGTATTTCAATGTCCTTCTTAAACTGAGGGGCCCAGAACTGGACACAGGACTCAAGATGTGGCCTAACCAAAGCAGAGTACAGGGGCACAATGACCTCCCTACTACTGCTGGCCACACTATTCCTAATGCAGGCCAGGATGCCATTGGCCCTCCTGGCCACCTGGGCACACTGCTGGCTCATATTCAGGCGGCTGTCAATCAGCACCCCCAGGTCCCTCTCTGTTTGGGAGCTCTCAGCCACTCCGACCCCAGCCTGTAGCTCTGCATGGGATTGCCGTAGCCAGAGTGCAGCACTCGGCACTTGGACTTGTTGAATGCCATCCCATTGGACTCTGCCCATCTGTCCAGTCAGTCGAGGTCCCTCTGCAGAGCCTTTCTACCCTCTAACTGACTAACATCTGCCCCTAACTTGGTGTCATCTGCAAACTTGCTGATGACTGACTTGACCCCCTCATCCAGATCATCAATGAAGATGTTGAAGATGTTGAAGAGGATGGGGCCCAGCACTGATCCCTGGGGGACACCACTGGTGACTGGCCTCCAGCTGGATGTGGCACCGTTCACTACCACTCTCTGGGCCCGGCCCTCCAGCCAGTTCCTACATACATACAGTGCCATCACAGAAACATTATTTTCTCAGGAGCTTGCACTGAAAACCTGGCACCAGTTGATGATGTGAAGACATTTTTTTCTTAACTCACACCATAGGCTTCCTAAAGGCAGCAGGTTGTGTTTTTGTTCTGTGTTTGTGCAGTGCTAACATAATATAATCTTGTTCTGAGCTAGGTAGTTGATTAAATATTTTGGATGTCTTAGAGTCACTCTTCTGTATAAATGTTTGCAGGGTCAATGTGTAAAGTGCTATATTTAAAATATTTTGGATTCAGAAGCAATCACAGGCTCCACTTTCAAGACTAGGCACTTTAGGCAGCTCTTGTGGTTTGAAATACCTTTAGGAGAATAGGAATCGAGCCATTATTGTGTCTTGCCTTGAGTTCTGAATAAATTCACTGTACAGAATGATTACAAATGCCTGAGATAAGTGCACTGGTCCGATCAGTGACTTCATGCACACTAAGTTCTCTCTTCTCCCAATACCATTTAGGTGGAAGGACTATAAATCTAGTTTTTAAAGTCTTTCATGTTAAGTCATGGCTTGCTTTTATGAATTTTATTACCAGAGAGGAGTATAAACTTACACAGTGAATTCTTAATAGCTTTAGTAATGACATGAATGCCTCCTCCTTCACCTTTCATCATCACACTGCAAAAGAGTAAACCTAAATGCTCTTTTTCCATTTCCAGTTCGCCATACCTAATCAATTATGAAGTTGTTAATAGTCTTGTGGCAGTCGGTCCATGTAACAGACTCGTGGTAAAATACTTTCAGATTAATAACCTTTTGGGTTTTAACTTTTCTCCTAAGAGTCTTTGGTTTAAATAATGTATAAAAAACTGCATGCAGCAGCAGTGAAAATGCCTTGAGGGGTTGGAGCAGTAGGTGGTTGTCTATAATCTGTTAGGGAGATTTTTGATTATTAGTTGTCGAGAAAGTTGTGGAAGTACGGGAGGTGGTGATGACAAATTAATAGGCTGCTCCCAGAACATCTCGAAATCTCTGAACTAGTTCCAGTTTGCATTGAAATAGTTGCAATTTAAGAGCTAAAAAAGTGAGTTAGAGTGTTCTTGAACAAACCAGCAGCTTGTGTTCCAGTCAGACAGAGCATTAAGTGCTTGTTCCAGTGACTCTCATAAACACTTCGCTAGTTTTCAGTGGGTTCATTCACATGACTTAAGCAGATGCTAAAACTTTTGCAGGAACCTGAGTCTGTCTGAGCAGTGTATTTGCCTGGTAGGTCTGCCTGCCCAGGAGTGTTTATGCCATGTTCTCACCTTCTGATAAACTTGGGAAAACACAAAAACTTGCCATCATACTTGTAAGTATGCTTTAGAATGTACAAGTCTTTGCTATTAAACTTCTGAATAGAAGCCAGAAAAAAAGAATTACTTCAAATCACAAATGTCAGGGGTCAAATAAAGCTTAATCTACATGGACAGTGGTATTGAGTGCACCCTCAGCAAGTTTGCTGATGACACCAAGCTGTGTGGTGCAGCAGACAGGCTGGAGGGAAGGGAGGCCATCCAGAGGGACCTTGACAGGCTGGAGAGGTGGGCACAAGCCAACCTCATGAGGTTCAGCAAGACCAAGGGCAGGGTCCTATATCTGGGTCGAGGCAACCCCAGGCACAAATCCAGGCTGGGCAGTGACTGGCTGGGGCGCAGCCCTGAGGAGAGAGACTTGGGGGTGCTGGTGGAGGAGAAGCTCAACATGAGCTCTCAGTGTGCACTTGCAGCCCAGAAAGCCAATCAGATCCTGGGCTGCATCAGGAGAAGTGTGGCCAGCAGGGCAAGGGAGGTGATTCTCCCCCTCTGCTCAGCTCTGCTGAGACCCCACCTGGAGTACTGCCTCCAGTTCTGGAGCCCCTATTACAAGAGGGATGTGGAGGTGCTGGAGCGTGTCCAGAGAAGGGCCACGAGGACTGGAGCACCTCTCCTGTGAGGACAGACTGAGGGAGTTGGGGCTGTTCAGTCTGGAGAAGAGAAGGCTCCCAGGTGACCTAATTGTGCCCTTCCAGTATCTGAAGGGGGCTACAAGAAGGCTGGGGAAGGACTGCTCAGGATCTCAGGTAGTGATAGGACTAGGGGGAATGGAATGAAGCTGGAGGTGGGGAGATTCAGGCTGGATGTGAGGAGGAA
The DNA here is from genome assembly GCF_026170545.1 of Melanerpes formicivorus. NCBI lineage: Eukaryota > Metazoa > Chordata > Aves > Piciformes > Picidae > Melanerpes > Melanerpes formicivorus. The sequence continues at coordinate 13,387,845 of NW_027142370.1, read as the reverse complement.
GTTCTTCCCCATGAGAGTGGTGAAGCCCTGGAATGGGTTATCCGGGGAGGTGGTTGGGGCCCTGTCCCTGGAGGTGTTTAAGCCCAGGCTGGATGAGGCTCTGGCCAGGCTGATCTAGTGTGGGGTGTCCCTGCCCATGGCAGGAGGGTTGGAAGTAGATGATCCCTGTGGTCCTTTCCAACCCTGACTGATACTATGATACTATGATAGTCTCCACATAGATAAAAAAAGAGAGATCTCTTTTAATAATGATCCATGAAAGAAAACATCATGGGGGGAGGACATGGAATTTTATTTTTTTCCCCTTAACTCAGTATTAATTAAAAAAAAAAAAAAAAAAAAAGGAGGAATGATCTTATCAAATCCTTCGCAGAAAAGGAAGAAAAAAAACCCCAAAGATAAAATACAAACACCAGGCAAAGTGGTTGATCTAGAATTCTTTCCTTTCTCCTTTCTCGGCCCTCTGAGCTGACATGGTGATGAGAGGATTAAAATGGGCTTCTTTAAATGCATATTAGGAAATGATGAAAAGCACATTGAGAAGTTCATTTTGCTCCAGCCTTGCTGCAAAGCATTTTCAGAAGTGAGCAAGAGAGAGTAAGGAGGGAAAAAAGCATAGATAATTCTCACTTCAATTATTCATGGCTAATATCTGTGGAGTTTTCCATGTCTGTTATTCACTGAAACCTCAGTGCACTCCTGAGGGCAGGTCCACACGCTGAAGCAGGTTTTGGGTCAGAAAGTGATAAAACCCTTTTTTTTGGAGAGCAAATGTAAGCTATAACTACTTCACCAGTGAGAATCCATCCACACTGAAACTAAGTTATGGAAGCTGTGGAATGGCCTAGGAGAATCAAAACTCTGTTTGTACACACTCTTCACTCCCCCAGCCTCATCTCAAAAAGACAGGTGGGAGGGAAATGGGAAAGCAGCAGTAGAGTAATTCCTGAACTTCAAATTTTCCCAGCCTAGACAAATTGACCTGAGTTACAGTTATCAATGCCACTGAAAACTTGCTTCCAGTGCACTTTGCATATGATTTTTGGACTCCCAAGGGATTTGTCTTCCATACATTCTGGGCCCCTCAGTTTAGGAAGGAGGTTGACTTGCTGGAATGAGTCCAGAGAAGGGCAACGAAGTTGATGAGGGGTTTGGAACACAGCCCTGTAAGGAAAGACTGAGGGAGCTGGGGTTGCTTAGCCTGGAGAAGAGGAGGCTCAGGGGTGACCTTATCAGTCTCTACAACTACCTGAAGGGAGGTTGTAGACAGGTGGAGGATGGTCTCTTCTCCCAGGCAGCTAGCACCAGAACAAGAGGACACGGTCTCAGGCTGCGCCAGGGGAGGTTTAGGTTGGATGTTAGGAAGAAGTTTTACACAGAGAGAGTGATTGCCCATTGGAATGGGCTGCCTGGGGAGGTGGTGGAGTCACCATCATTGGAGGTGTTCAGGTGGAGACTGGATGGGGTGCTTGGTGCCATGGGTTAGTTGTTTAGGTGGGTTTTATTGGTTGTTGGGTTGGACACGGTGATCTTGAAGGTCTCTTCCAACCTGGTCTGGTCTGGTCTGGTCTGGTCTGGTATATTCTATTCTATTCTATTCTATTCTATTCTATTCTATTCTATTCTATTCTATTCTATTCTATTCTATCCTATTCTATTCTATCCTATCCTATCCTATCCTATCCTATCCTATCTTATCCTACCCTATCCTATCCTATCCTACCCTATCCTGTCCTATCCTATCCTATCCTATCCTATCCTATCCTATCCTATCCTATCCTATCCTATCCTATCCTATCCTATCCTATCCTATCCTACTTTGGCCCATATGGAAAAACACTGGCCAGCTCTGACTTTATGGAGAGCACAAGAGCTGTAGTAAAGAAGCAAGTAATAAAGCACTAATTTTGTGACAAAGCTTGAAAGTCTTAGGTTCCCTTTTTACCTTCCTAATTTCAGATCCCTATGGTGTGACATAGTTGGTGCATGCCTGTCATGTAGTATCAAAATACAAACAATTTATTGGAAGAAAACAGGTGGAAGTATTGTATCCTGTCTCCTGCAGGGAACCTGTCAAAGAATTAGAGACATGATGCTCTATTTATTCTGATCTTCCTGAAGGGGGAGGTGAAACTGGAGGGATTTGCCACTTTGCTGCAAAGAGGCAAGCAGTAGAAGGGTGATCAGAAAGCTGTAAGGTGCAGTAAGGACTGCTCCTAAGAGAAGTCTGATGATCAAATATGGAGCAAGAAATCCATATCAGACTTCCATGTCTTTATTCTGGAGCAAAACATGAATGTGTCTTTACTTGTACTTTACTTAAACAAACAAACAAAAAACCAAAACACATTCCCCCAAAAATTCTGTGAAGAAGGACTGACTGCCTAAGGACTTTTAGGACAGTGAAAGCAGAAGGGGTACATTTCTTAGGTGTGTTCATCCAGTGTTGGTAAATCCCTAGCATGAAACACTCCATTATTGTTGCCACCTCCATTGACATACTCTGGAGACTAACTCAAAAGCCTATTGGTAAATTCAAGATGAAATGATTTTAAATGGTTTCACAAGTCTTATAAACCAGGATGAACTCGAAGATCTCCTATAAAAATCCTGTAAACAAAGACTCTGCCAGAGCTAATTCTCCTCTGTTGTCTGTGTTTGTATTAGCTATAAGTTAGCAACACACAAAAGCTAAGTTTATTGTAGCTGTTCAGGACTGGTGGCAGTATGAACTGGTTAAGGATCATACCCTTGATCATTGCTTGGTTGCTGTTGTGCTTCAAGCCTCTCTTCATCTACAGGCTACCCACGTGATCTCACTCGGACAGCCCTGTGTATGAGCCTGTAAAATGCACACCATTATGGGCTCCCATTGAAATGAAATCAGGGAGACAGGGCTCTGCTCTAAGAAGTGACAAACAGGATCCAGAAATCCTCAAGACCTCTACATTATTTTTTATTGTGAAATGATTTCTCCTGGTTTTGGATCTGCTTCTTAACTGAGGAAAAAAACACTGTTATGGTTAGTAGGATCACTATTTAACCTGAAAAGCTGCCCATGAGCCTGGGGACAATAATGTAAAAATCTGTTAAATAGCTGACCTACATTTTTCAGATACTGGGATGGAACCCACTGGCACAGTAGAAATAGTGGTGAGCCTCCCAGCAGCCTCATGCTGCTCAAGCTGTGGCAGGAATCTGCTCACAGTGTTTAAGAATTTGAAGAAGGCTTATAGTGGCTTTGTTTTCCTTCCTAAACCAGTCTCCCTACTTCTGGCATAAGGTATTTTAGTCCTTGAAAGAATTTACCAGTCAGGTTGGAAAACATTGCTGCCTGGTTTTCAGAGCTCCTGTGTGAATACTGCTTGTGGCTGCTGCCCAAAACAGCTTGCAATTACCTGAAAATCATTGATTTGGAGTGTGTGCAGCAACAATAGCTTCCCAGTTTGGTGTGTGCCTCCCCTCAGTGAACTATGGCTAGCAAGCAGTACAGTGAGCCCACCCCTTGTTCCTGAAAGCCTTTAACACTTAGGACAGCTGCTGAGTTACAGTAATGGCTTTGTTAGTGCTTTGTGGATGCTTCCATAGAGGTTGAGGGCAAAGCAGGTGGATTTAGAGATAACCCAGCAGGCTCCTCTGAGTGTGATAGTAACCAGCTGAATTCAGGAATGAAACATTGGGCATATCCTGGGGCAGGGTGACTCCCAACATAAACTGCTGAAAATCACCTGAACTTTGAAAGCTATGCTTGTGGGGCATGTAGGGTATCAAAAGTTGGTTCACTACATTCAGAATTTAGTCTCCAGTTCAGCAGGAATGTGAGGAAACAAAACATAATCTCTCATTATCTTTTGCTATTTTCTTTTCTATTTTGGTTTTTTTCCACCAAAGATGCATTCTTTTATCTCTTCAAAAACATCCCAGGTCGATTTTTGTGGCCCAAGAGGAATTTCAGTTGTTCAGAAAAGCACAATCTGAACATTTTTTTTTCCTTAACATTGGCAGCCAATAGATGCTCTCAGTAGTGAAGTTTCTTTTAGTTTCTCCTTAATTGCAAGCACCAACAGAAAGCTGTAGTTAAGACACTGACAAAAGAATAAATAGCTGACCTGAGTGTCTTGGGCTATAGCCAGGAATCTCATCAGTAGATACTCTCTCCTTTGGAAAACGGCTCTTTCTCTTGGCATTGTAAGTCTTGTAGTAACCTATTTACAAGTAAAAGATTATTTTTTTCTCTCTTTCTTGCTTTATATTAAACCAAGTTTTGATTTTTATAAACCATCCAATCGGTAGAGTGTGACTCTTTTGAGGATAGGAGAAAGTAATGCTGTTTGAGAAGTATGGATTGGTTTTGCTTTTATTTCTCTCAACATACACTCAGGAATATGTGCTGTGAATTTATTAGGTTCAACTAACCCTGAGTGAGGCTGATGGTGTTAGCTCTCTTCTGCAAGACATTGTGCTGTTTCCAAAGTGCCATCTACGCAACACCCATGGTCTGGAACTCTGTTCTCTCACAAGCTCCAGCATACAGACACTGCAGTTTAAGTGTATCATCAGTATGTTAATTATCTGAATAATCAAAGTGAATGCCTACAGTTGCTGTTTGCTGGAGATTTCATCTAGTGGTCCAGAGCAGAGGAAGTGCCAGCTAAATGACAGTTGGTGGAGACTGATGTTGACCTTGTATTGAAGAAAGGCAGCAGCTGTGTAAGGAACCAGAGGTTCTTCCCCTTCTACGTCTTTGGAGTTGCTATGGGAACATGAACATAAACCCCACTAATATGGACTAGCAGCAAGTGGAAGAAATCTGTTTCAAATGATTGAAATATAAAGCACAGCATTCAGCTTGCTACACCAGTCATGGACTAGAGCTTTATGCTTGCTTTACAATGCCAGACCAGTGAATCCGTTGGATGTTGAGTTAATGGAAGGTGTTTCTTCCTGACCTTTCTTTTTTCCACAGGTTGAAGATGTTTTGTGGATAAAATTAGTTTGTGTATTTTGTTGGCTGCTGGTGATTAAGATTAATAATTTGCAGAGCACAAAGCTGGGCCTTGAAGGGAAAAAAAGTGATACTTGTGGGAACAAAAAATGACAGACGTGAACGCTGCGTTTATGGTCTTGCATGGAAGAGCAGAGCTCACTTTCTGCTTGGATTCATGATCTGGATAATCAAACTTCATCACCAACACTTTAGATTTATAAATAAATAAATAAATAATTGCCTGTAAATGTCCAAGAGAGTTATCTCTTAAATTTAAGGTAACAACCAGATTGGCTCTTCCTGCTGAGAAAGTCACAGACATGCCTGTGGGGCTGTTGTGCTGGGCGGGTTTATGTGACTGTTCCAACGCCACTGCTCGTGTGGCCCAGGCAGTCTTTCACAAAGTCACCTGGTTTCCTGAAAACTTTGAGTGCTGCTGAAGGCACTCTTCTCAGAAAAAAAAAATAAAAACCCAGTCTAAAAGCAAAACTGGTTGAGATAAAAATAAAATTAAATATAGCTGAGATTTGCAGGAGCTTCATTTTTGGTTTTCACCAGAATAATGCTGCTCATGATCTACTTCTATTTCATGTATCAGTTTGCATGTATAAATGTATTCTTGTTTTCTTTTTAGGTGATCCTGATCCTGACCAAGTATTATCATACTGACATGGGGAAAGTGCTGGAGAGCTCTTTGTGGAGGTAAGTTCTCTCCTTTTCCATGCTGTCCTGGTAACAGATCCATCTCTTTTCCCTTTCCAAACTGCTGTGAGGTTCAGTTGATAGCCAATTGAAGCTGATGTAGCAAGATTATCATCAGCTCTCTTTGCTTCCTTAAATGCTGTTTCTCCAGTTCAGTAAGGAGGAGTTTGAAATGGGTTTTGACAGTAGAGACAAGCAGTGATTGAGACTATCAGGTACCTTCCTGCTGCCACTTTGCAAGATGCCGTTCTTTTCCTTTTTTTAGAAGTTTTGCATCAAAACTGCTTAAAAACTTTGAAATAGTTGTGGTGTTGGGATGTGGCTGTTGGGAGTTCTTACTGCTCGAGTGCTGTGCTGGGGTAAAAATAATACCTGATTTGAAAGTGGTCATGCTTGACTGAAAGACGATGCCAGTGCAAGTTACAGCGTTTTATGACAACTGGGAATATGTAGGTGTGGTGGTTTGAGCCTTAACTTGGACTTAAGAGCTCAGATGGGGGCAAGGCTGAGAATCTCTCCCCTGCTCCCCCCTCCTCTTTGCTAATAGAGAGGAAAAAGAAAGGGAAGGAGCAGATCCACCAAGAAATAATTTGAAGTCAGCTTGGAAGTAGAGAAGTAAAGAATTTTCTTTAAACAACATATATATCTATGTAACAATAATGGGTAGGGTTCACAAGGGTAAGGAACAAGGATGGAAGGGAGAAAAAATAAGAATACAAAACCAGTCTCTTTGAAAGGGTGTGGAGGTAGCAGGGAGAAGGATCAGGCCTGACCATGTGGCAGAGAAGCAGGGAGCCACCAGCAGTCCTCGTCCAAGCAAAGGCAGGGGCCAAGAGCCCTATGGCTGCAGTGTCCTCCTTTTTATAGCCTTGCTGGACAAGGAGGGGGAGTGGAACAGACTAGTTTAGTTTCCCAGGGGGAAAACCCCCTGCAAGGAGGGCAATGCTCTCACAAGCCCTCCCCCCCTCCCCCTGCTTCCAGGATGGGCGTTAACCCATCACAGTAAGAATCTAAATAAATGTCTAAGATGATTATTATTTCCTTAACACATGTGAAATAAAGTATTGATATGCTTGTTGCCTGCGTGCTCAACTGCACATTCTGGTGTGCATCAGCACAACAGCAGGGCTAGGGTAAGCCTGTGTTACCCTAGTCACCCTAGTTGTCTTCTGGGGTCAATTTTGTTTTGCCAAGAGGGCTTTTCTGTGCTCTGATTTTTCTATGTGTCTGTATAATCTTCCACCTGTCTGTAAAATATTCCACAATTTTTAGTATTTTTTTATAATTGGAAAAATTATGTACACTTCAAAAGGGAAAGTTTATCACTGTTGCAAATAAATATAACATTCACAGAATCACAGAATGTTAGAGGTTGGAAGGAACCTCTGGAGATCATCCAGTCCAACCCACTGCCAACAGCAGGATCACCCAGGGTAGCCTGCACAGGAATGTATCCAGGTGGGTTTTGAATGTCTCCAGAGATGGAGACTCCACAACCTCTCTGGTCAGCCTGCTCCAGTGCTTTGTCATCCTCACTGTAAAGAAGTTTCTCCTCATGTTGAGGTGAAATCTTCTCTGTTCAAGCCTGAACCTGTCTTGTTACTGCACACCACTGAAAAGAGCTTGGCCCCCTCCACTCGACACCCACCCCTCAGATATTGATGGACATTGATCAGATCCCCTCTCAGACTTCTCCAGACTAAACAGCCCCAGGGCTCTCACTCTCTCTTCATAGGGGAGATTGCTTCAATGTGTGCTGTGCTAGATTTGGTGGGTTATCTGTAGAAGGAGAAATATTCTTGAAATAACTCTTCTGGGGCATCTAAATAGTTGTTATAAATGTCAGATTTATTCGAGGAGCCCATAAGTTTCAGGTCTAGAAACAAATGGGTTGTCTAATACCTTGTGGCTAGGTACTTGTGAACTTCATACTGTTCCAAGAGCTTTTATGGAGATTTAAACCCTCATCTGTGTGCCTAAGGGAATTTACAGAGACAGTCCAAGAAAAGGAGCAGGCAAGAGCATAGGAAGTGAGAAGATTCTGTGACCAGAACATACTGTACACCAGCCTCATTCCTTGTTTAGAAGGAGCTGCATTGTTTTAACCTTGTGGGACTTCTCACAGTCTAAGTGTATCTTTCCAATAACTTGTTGTCATACTGGTAGCTGAGTAGTACAGTCTGGCCAGGGGCAGTGTTCTACGCAGCACAAGGATATTTTCAAGTCAAAAAGAAACTTCTGTTCATAAAAAGGGAGTGTTCAGGAAAGCAAGATCAAATGGAGCCTGCTTGTTGGCTTGAGATTGGCCTCTTTTAGGGCTGTGATAGTTCATTTGTAATTATCCTTTAAACTTACAAGAAGCAAAATTAGTTGCACATTTGTTTTCTTTTTTAATTTTTGTCCAACATCTTGTGCAGGGAAGACAACCAAATGGCAAATTGGATGCTCCCACAACTGCCTGAGCAGCCTGTGCTTTGCTCTTCTATGCCTCTGGCCTGTAAAACATGTGCAATGTGTTTCAAATTTTGCCATCCATGCTTCAGTGTAATCTGTCATACAAGTCTTCTAAACTTACTCAGTTGGACTCTTCAAAATAAACTCTCTGCTCTTTCAAAATAAACATAAAACAGGCTTCAGATAATGTTGCTTTCTTTTGAGAACAGAAACACTTTAAACAAGGTCATTCAGACCTTGCTGACAGCTGGTGTGAAGAAAGAAATGGTGTGAACTGCATTCAAATAGAACTGATGCTAGCCTGCATCAGAGGGAAATCAGGCCCTTTTGCTTCCAAGTAATAGATGTACAAAGATGCTTTGATGGGTTATGAAACTAGGATGGAAAAACTGAAAGAAAGAAAGTTCTTAAGATTAGCCCTTGGGCCAAGGGTTGTAGCAAATCCATCCCTAGATATGGGCTGCTCACCTCTTTCCTCCACCTCCCCTCACCGTGGTGTAAAAGCAGCACATGGAGCTGTCAGACTGAGCAAGTTACAAAGTGCCTGGATCTGGACAAGCACAAATGACACCAGCCTGTGCAAAAGCATCCAACGGTGCCTCTCTCTGTAGCTCATTATTTGTACTAAACCAAACAAAAACAAATACTGAGTGAAGCTGTCCATGAATCAGAGAGCTTCTGTGTTTTCCTCTGTCTGAAATGGTGGAGTGTAAATCGGTGAGGCTCCGTGTTCGCTGATGGAGCCCATGTGTTGTACTCACGTTGGCAGCCTGCCTGCAAGGCACTGCCTATAGATTTTTAAACTTCTTTTTTTGTTGTTTGATTCTCTCTTGCATTCCTCTCATTTGCATCAGAACAAACACATAGTAAAGTAAGTGTGAAAAATGATGGCAAGTTTGGTTTTTTATCAGTGGACAAAAGCCATTGATCTTTGTGAGGTTTCTGTGCCCTAGTGGGAGTGGATCCTTAGGGTTATTGCCTGAATCAGTCCAATGTTTTTCTTCTTCCTGTCTTTCCTGGCTAGATCATAATAGACACTTTATGTTCTCTGAGACTCTAAGCAGAAAAATAAACTTTTATAACCTGATCAGTCCTCACCAGGTTAATTTGTTAATGTTGTTAATCTCCCACATTTATCTTGCCAATCACTAAATAGTATCCTAGCCTGGCATTGCTCAGTTCTTTTGTTTCTTGAAACTGCATCTCTCTTTTCTTCCTCTAAATCCTATCTCCTCTTCATCACTCTTTCTTTTTCTCCTATCACCAATTAATTTTTTTTAATCTTCCTTGCTCCCTTGGAACAGGGAATGAGAAGGGAAGGATGACTCAGATGTCCAGGGGGGCTTATTTGATCTTAGTGACCTTGGAGTTGCAGTCAGACTTTGCAGAGTGATGCAAAAGGTGGGGAAAAGCACCAGTCAGTTGCATGCCTGGTGGGGGGTCATTGCTTTATGAAAAGAAGACAGATTGGTTTTGGAAGTGGATCCAGGTGATGAAGCCTCTACAGGGCGTTGTTAATTCTTGTAGGTAATTTATGCCTGCCCACACAAGTCAGGTTACAGGATTGGGAGACTTCAATTTTCGTTACCTTGGAATTTTCTTCGGTGTTGAACAAACAGCAAAAATGGTGCCAGATAATGAAGGTCTTGACAACCTTTTGCTAGTAGCAGCCATGCCTGGTTATGCTGAGGAGAGGGAGGCATTGGGTGCTTGGTTGCATGGTTTAGTTGATTGGGTGGTGTTGGATGATGGGTTGGACGTGATGATCTTGAAGGTCTCTTCCAACCTGTTCTGGTCTGGTCTATTCTATTCTATTCTATGCTATTCTATTCTATTCTACTCTACTCTACTCTGTTATTCTATTCTATTCTATTCTATTCTATTCTATTCTATTCTATTCTATTCTATTCTATTCTATTCTAGGTGGAAGCATGTGTTTAGAAAACACCAGGGTGTGCTTCTCTAGTCTGCTGTTTCTAATACTTCTTGCTTATTAAGTAATTGTTAAGGTAAATTGTTTAGTTGTTTGACTCTAAATATCTTAGGGAAGTAAACTGAGATAGCATTGATTGCCTCTTAAATATAAGTTAAAATAACCAATGGAGAAGGAGCAGGGGTTTGTTTTCAGCTTTGCTTTTCGTTTCTAAACTGCAGTATGCATGGGGAATGCAGTGGGTTGTCATGTTTGCCTCATTAACATAACAAAAAAAAACTGATCCTGTGCCTAAAACTTAAAATCCAGGAACTAAAATGATCTTCACAAATGGAGCATACATTGAAGATACTTTGCTTCCTAGCATCCACACACATCTTTATCCAGCACATTTATGGTATGAAGGACCTGAATCAAGCAGATCATTTAAGAGATTAGATACTGGAGTAGACATTTTCATATCCTTTATGGGCAGGTTTGTGTGTAAACACATAGCTGCATGTATTTTACTGCCTCAGGTGCCTGCTAGCCTATAGATGTATGAAGTTGAGTACTGCAATCAAATATTTAAGCTTTGAATCGACAGTCACTAAGAAATTCATGCTAATATTTATCAGTACACATGAATTACTTAATTCCAATAATGTCTCTTGGATATTATTATTCTCTTTTGTACATGGGACAGCTGAGATGGTAAATGGTTGTTGAAGGTTATACAGCGACTCAACACTGTGGGGCTGTGGAACTGGCTGAGTCTTGTTTCTGGTGTTCCCCTTCTTAGCTTGATCTAAACTATGAATAATAGATGCTGCTGCTGATTGCTAATAAAGTTTTGATTGCATATTATCAAGCTGTAATAATGTGGAAGTGCTAAAGCGACCAGCTATGTAATTGCCATTGTTCCCAATGGCATCACCAAGTTGTTATTGCTTCACCCCCCAGCAAAACAAACAGCGTTGTTTGCTGTTAACTGTACTCTTAACTACTCTTAGAGCTGCATGCTGAACTCTAGGTGGGCTCTTTTCAGAGACGTTGTGGTATTTTGCCCCATGTTGTCAATGATGAACTGCTAAATGAAGAAACAGACTTTCCCATCTGTTTAAATATGGTTGGGACTTCTTACTCCAAATGCCGCCTGAGAAGGGAGCGGATTTCCAGCACTCTGCAAGGAGGTTAATTTATGATGATCTCAGAGGTCTTTTCCAGCCTCAATAATTCTGTGATTCTGTGGTTGTGAATCCAGGCCAGTGGCTGGACAGCTGGATGTGAGAGCAATTGGGTGAGCCTCATGGGCAGCACGAGACTTGCCAAACCCCAAGGAGTCAGGAAAATTCTGTCTTGGTGGCACAGCTCTTCCTATTTGCACCCACAAAAAGCCATATATTCAAAGTAAGACATATTTATACAAGCCCACTCAGCAGCAGCAGCAGCAGCAGCAGCAATCCATGCACAGTGCTCTGGGCATTTACACAAAGGTGCAAACTGACACCAGGATTAAGATCCAGACTACAAAGGACAGGATACTCTTGTAAGGTAGAAGCAATGAACGACATACCACTCAGGAAAGTAAAATTTCCAGACCTCCTGTGACTCAAAATGTGAGAAAATGAATATGGGCATTTGTTTCCAACTTCTTTGACTGGTAGGTGAAGCTCATTTCATCTATTTCCTGAAATTAATCCAAAAAGCAAACCAACCAAAAAAAAAAAAAGTCCAATATAGAGTCTGGTGCCCTAGTGCAATGCTTTCTTGGTGTGAAGTGTTGCTTAGTAAGTGAGCAACTGCATTCTACAGCAACTTGTGCTTCCAGATGGTCTTATATTGTGGTTCTGCCTTGAAAACTGACTTTGTAGTAATAGCCCCAGGGGATGGAGTTATTGAGTCTGTGATTTCCATATCAAATTTACTCTCTTTCCAAGTAAAAACAAAACAAAAGAAATGGCTTTCTAATTATTAGACCAGTGAGCTCAGCTTGGGATCTCATGTCTAGCTGTGCTTTCTCTGGCATATCCTGAGTAATGCAGGTTCTGCAGTCGAAGTAGACTGCCCTCCATTGTACCTGTGCAGCTTTTCCTTCCACCTGTTCTGCTGTGAAAAGGTTTGGGGCAGTACAGCTGAAAAGGCAGTCCTACAATTAAAATTTTATTTCTCTTACTGAACAACAGATTTTTATGCTCTCTTTGATCATATTTCCATATTCACCTAATAGCACTGCAAAGACTTTCATTATCTTTGCTGCAATTTCTGTCTTGCTAATGCTTTACGGTACATCATTATGAGCTGAATTGTGCTGGAAAGCCATGATCAGAAAGTGAATGTAGTGGGTTTCAGCCTATCAGCAATGTTGTATTATGGGAGGCAGGTAAGAAAAATACATAAAAGACAAAGGAAATGGAAGGAACATGCCTTGACAAATCTTGGAATGTGCAAGGGGAGGTGGTGGAGACACCATCATCGGAGGTGTTCAGGAGGAGACTTAATGGGGTGCTTGGTGCCATGGGTTAGTTGTTTAGGTGGGTTGGATTGGTTGATGGGTTGGACACGATGATCTTGAAGGTCTCTTCCAACCTGATTTATTATTCTATATTCCATTCTAAGGGATTGAAGAGCTGATTCCTGATGTTTTTAATGGGCAGTGGTATTGATCTGGGGACATAAAGGGTGCTGATGCTGCAGTCTGCTACTGCAGTGTGTGCTCTAAAGACACAACCCACCACAGTCTTTCCTAAGACCAAGACCCATGACATTGACAGTAACCTTGCTGTTAAACTTGGTGCTGCACTCATCCTGACACATGTTTTGGCTGTAGTTTTTTGGCCATTGGATGAACTTTGATCATGGATGTTGGGCTCTATTCTCTAAGTCATAACCTGTAGACATCTCCGAAGGAGGTATCTTTTAAATGACTCTTCAGGGCAGGGGACTTAGCTTAAGGAGGTCCTTTTATGTATGTGTTACCATAACACCATTTAAAAAACATGTTTGTATCCACTATATATGAAGATCTGAAAATCCCACAAACAAGTAAAAGCTCCCAAAGCAGTCTACCCACAACTGTTTGCTGAGTATCTGTTGCTCACAGACGAGAGCACTGTGTCGTAACTACTCATCCAAGGCTTCAGCAACTTGAAGTGGTGATGATGATTTCAAATGTTTATGTGTTGCTGCACTAGTTTGTGAACACACAAAGAATATACAACATATGGATGGAAGATCCAGTTGGAAAGCTGTGATTTATATAGTTAGGAAAAGGCTCTCACTCGCAGCACACTTCTGCTTCTTGGAGCTGATTGCAGCATGGCTGCTGAGAACGGTAATAGATCTTGGAGCATGGGGGTTCTGCTGCATTACAGATTGGGTTTGTGCTGGTTTGCTTTTCCGTTTTTGTTTTCTTTCATCTTCTCTCTGGAAAAGGAATTAAATAATTGTGAGATATAACTCATAAGAAGTAAGGCAATTTATTCAGAAAGAATATAGATTTATTTTAAATAGATGCAATAATCTTGGCCTGTTGTTTGAGTAACTTGAGCCTAAGGCACAGAATTTCAGATTGCTTCAACTGGCACTGGTGCCATAAACTTTTTTTTAACCTTTTTTTTTTTCCTTATTTTTTTCTTTTCCTTTTTTCCTTTTTTTTTTTTCTTTTTTACCTTTTTTCTTTTCATTTTTTACCTTTTTTCTTTTTTTTTCTTTATTTTCTTTTTTCCTGTTTTTTCTTTCTTTTTCTTCTTTTCCTTTTTCCCTTTTTCCTGTTTTCTTTTCCTCTTTTCTTTTTTCTTTTCCCTTTTTTAGTTATTTTTCTTCCCCCCCTTTTTTCCTTTTTATTTTCTTTTTTTTTATTCTTTTCCTTTTTCCCTTTTTTCTTTTCTTTTCCTTTTTTCCTTTTTTCTTTTTTCTTTTTTCCTTTTTTCTCTTTTTTCTTTTTTTCCCCTTTTTTCTTTTTTTTTGTTTTTCTTTTTATTTTCCCTTTTTTCTTTTTCCTTTTTTTCTTTTTTCTCTTTTTTCTTTTTTCCTTTTTTTTCTTTTTTGTTTTTCTTTTTCTTTTCCCTTTTTTCTTTTTTTTTCTTTCTTCTATTTTCTTTTTACTTTTTTTTCTTTTTTTTTTTAATTTTTTCCTTTTTTTCCTTTTTATTTTATTTTATTCATTTTATTCTATTTTATTTATTCTTTTTTCCCTTTTTTCTTTTTTCTTTTCCTTTTTCCTTTTTCCTTTTTTCTTTTTCTTTTCCCTTTTTTCTTTTTTTCTTTCTTTCTTTTTTCTTTTTCCTTTTTTTCACTTTTTTCTTTTTTATTTCCCTTTTTTTTCTTTTTTCTCCTTTTTTTTTTTTTTATTCCCAGTAGGCTATGAAGAGGTTCTTGTTTTAGGTATGCTCCCTTTGGCTGGGACTGATGGTAATAGAACCAGCAATCTTACTTGGTAGCAGTAGGAAGTCCTGGAAAGCCACTTCACTGGCGTTTCCTCAGATCTGTCAGGGTTTCTTACTGCATAAGCCTCCCTGCAGGAAATTATCACCTTTCTTGCTAGCCTCAGCAGACAGGTCTAAGGTGGGAAGTAGAGAAACAATGCCCTTCTATGCATTAGTCATGGGGTTTGTAATTTGGAGTGTATGATGTTTTTGCCCTCCCTCCCAACAACAAAGAGGGAATTGTCACTGCTCCCCATCCACTCCTGTACCATCAAACCAAGAACTGCAGTCTCAGAGCTTTTCTTGCGGTGTGATTCCTCCATTCTAAATTCATATAAAAACAGTTGAGCCATCAGATTTTAGCTAATCAGAAGGACTTTGCTGCACTGTCATCCATTAACTCCCCCTGTCAGCAGGCCAGCGCAGCAGGGGGGTGCACAGCCCATAACCTAGGGCCAGATGGAATGACACTATATATATATAAAGCAGTGTTTCTTTTGCCACTCTGCTAAATGGAATAAATAAGAAAGCACACTCAAAACAGCCAGTTCCATTGCTCATCACATTTTTATGATGATGAATGAGGTATAGAAACCTGAATAGGATTTATTCCAAAACCTGAAAAGGGCAAAGTCATGGCTTAGGGGAGCATATAGTAAAGTAGATGTGACATCGTACTTGACAGCCAGTGATACTGCTGGTTCCACCTTCAGCCTCTGTGACCTTGACTGAAGTGCCTATTGTTCCGGTGCTCTTAGTCTTTTCCCAGTCTGGTTTGTTTTTGGAATATAAGCAATTAGGTGAACTGATTGTACAAGTGGGATCCTTATTGTTGCTGGGACTGTAATGCTGCATTAATAGAGATAATAGGATGTAAGTGTAATGTTTAGGTATGTTTGTTGTTTGTGCCTTTAAAGTTTTTGACTTGTACCTGAGAAAGACAGTAGATGATCAGAGAGCATTGACAAACCGTGAGACTCATCTGCAAGCACTTAACTGCGGTTTCACTACAGGACAGCTAATGATCACAGAATGGTTTGGGTTGGAAGGGACCTTAAAGATCATCTAGTTCAAATCCTCCTATCATGGGCAGGGACACTTCCCTCTTTGACAATGCTGTTTTGCAACCCCCTGTTGCTTCTCTTAGTGTTGGGCACCTCGTGTGAGGGTTGGGTTATGCGCCAGGTGAGCAGCGTTGCTTGCTTCTGTGGCGTGAGGTCTGCCCTCGTTGCCTCCCCTGTGAACTGACTGCGAATTAATTTGGTGGTTGGGGCTGAATGAATGAACAGCTGCAGAGTTAATTATGCAGAATGCTATAGAAAAATGTAGCGTTAATGTTTTATACTCTCATTATCCCTGCGCTATGGAAGATATTTTTCAGTATGAATATAACCAAGGCAACATTTCCCACATAACTTATTTATTAGGGACTTTGTATTGTTAGGTAGCTCTGATAGGGACTGGGACAATTGAAAACTCCACGCAGGCCGGCTTAAAAATTGTAACTATACTCTCACTTGCTGCAGAATTTGAGGGTGTGGGTGGTTTACAAAAATTAAACTCACTTTACAATAATATTTACATGTCTTGATTCTTTGTAATGATCTGAAATATGGAACACTAGTTGAGAGTGTCTGCTTTTCCTTGCAGCTTCTTTAGTGAACAGGCGACTGGTAATTAGTCAATTAGTGTGTGGCCAGCAGGAGCAGGGAAGTCATTGTGCCCTGTACTCTGCATTGGTTAGGCTGCACCTTGAGTCCTGTGTCCAGTTCTGGGCCCCTCAGTTTAAGAAGGACATCGAAACACTTGAACATGTCCAGAGAAGGGCAACAAGGCTGGGGAGAGGCCTTGAGCACAAGCCCTATGAGGAGAGGCTGAGGAAGCTGGGATTGTTTAGCCTGGAGAAGAGGAGGCTCAGGGGAGACCTTCTTGCTCTCTACAACTACCTGAAAGGTGGTTGTAGCCGGGAGGGAGCTGGTCTCTTCTCCCAGGCAACCAGCACCAGAATAAGGGGACACAGTCTCAAGCTGCACCAGGGGAGGTTTAGACTCGAGGTGAGGAGAAAGTTCTTCACCAAGCGAGTCATTCGTCATTGGAATGTGCTGCTCAGGGAGGTGTGGAGTCACCGTCCCTGGAGGCATTCAAGAGGAGATTGGACGTGGCACTTGGTGCCATGGTCTAGTCATGGGGTCTGTGTTGATAGGTTGGACTCGATGATCCTTGAGGTCTCTTCCAACCTTAGTTATCCTGTGATACTGTGACACTGTGAATTAGTCAACTGAATCTCTGTTGCAACGACTTTTGGGGAATTGTTTTGTTTTGTTTTCATACGATACTTGGTGTTGTTCTTTCCTACTTCTACTGCCCCTTTTTTCCCCTTTGGCATAATTTCCTCCTGTTGCATATAGAGCAGGGGTAGCAACTTCAACAGCTATCAATTCTTGAGTTACCCTCACCCGTTTTGCTTTCTCACTCGTTTTCCCTCCTGTTGGCCTTTTCTTGCTAGCTATTCCTCTTCCTCTTTCATAGGACTGGGTTTCTATCTGTTCCAGGCCTGACTTCTCCCTGCTCCTCACTGGAGAAGTTGGGTTTCTATCTGTTCCAGGCCTGACTTCTCCCTACTCCTCACTGGAGAATCTGCTTTTAATGAGGTGTTATGTGCCCACCAAAAGTCTTTGCATTAACGTGTGATCTGCATTTGAAGCTGTTCCGGAGCTGATGTCCTTCTGATAGCAGGGCTTTTCCCCTGTAGTTGCTTTGACAGCCTGCAGATATTTCCACGACCTGTGAGCACATTTGATTCTAATTTTCCATGACAGGATCTGAAATTGTAATTCCAATGAGGGGTGTGTGCGTGTGTAGGAAATACCTGTTAACTATCACCTACGTGTTGAAAAGCATCTTTTGGTGCTGATTTCCCCCCTCCCCAAATCTGGTAGGTTCTTTTTGTTGCCAGATGGGTCTGTTTTCTCTTGCAGAGGGTGCATGCAGTTCGAATGACGCCCAGTGAAACACAGGGCACCTCTGGGCAAAAGGCAGGGAAGCAAATAAAGCCAGGCATGCAGTAAAATCTGTTATCTCAATATCAAAAAGACTAACAGCTCAGCTCAAAAGTCTTTCCATCACTCAAGCTTTTGATATCCAGCGTTTCAAGCTTTCCCTCTGGCAGGAGGATGTATGGCCGTGCTTTCGGTATGATTCAGAGAGCTTTCTGTAACGCTGATCCCTCCTCGGGCTCGCTGGCTCTTCTGGAGACTTCAACATAAAACGTTAACCCACGGGAGTGAAAATGATTTTAAATTTTACTCTCTTCCAAGAATTTGGAGACTTATCAGTGTTTTATCCTAATTCTTACCATATGCTGTTCATTCCTTAATTCTGTAATGTCTCTTTGGGATAGAATTTAAAGTTGTGTTGATCTGAAGTACGCTGGCTAGAGCTGGAGGTTTCATTCCCTTTTACTCTACCCCTAGGCAGTGTCTGTGCTAAATACCGGGTTCTCACATTTCAGTAGTTTTTAGTTTGCTTTTTCTTCAGCCTGACATGTAAAATTAGTAAAATAGTAATATTTTACTTTTATTAGCCTCATTTAAAAATAATTGGAAGCAAAATATACATGCGTTGGAGTTTTGTATGCATGGTGATTTCAGGTGCATAGCAGTTAAACTCTCAGCGCTATTTTGGTGCAGTTTTCAGACTGCTCCAAGCTAAGGGGAAGGACACACCAGGAAAATGTTCTTCCTGTATGTTGTGAGAGGGCAGCACTTGCTGGCAAAGTGCACAAACCCAGAGTGAAAGCTTTCATGCCTCAGATTTCCATATGGCCTCAGGTGAATGTATGAATCTGTCAGATGCAGAGTGGAAGGCATCCAAGAAGCACATTTAAATAAAATTTAAAAAGAAAACACAGTTAATTATTTAAAGGTCAGAAAAGTATGTTAGAAATATGTTGCATGAAACACCCTGACATACCACTGCTTTACTTTCATGATTAGAGGAGACCTTGTCTCCTCGCTTAAATATATTTGAACTACAACATCTCTTAATGTGCACTGGTAAGTGAAATGCAGGGTTGAGTTTTCCAGAACTTCACAGTGACAACAGGACTTAGCTTCTCAAAAGGCATGCTCATGAAGGGGGCCTACAAGAAGGCTGGGGAGGGACTGCTTAGGATCTCAGGTAGTGATAGGACTAGGGGGAATGGAATGAAGCTGGAGGTGGGGAGATTCAGGCTGGATGTGAGGAGGAAGTTCTTCCCCATGAGAGTGGTGAAGCCCTGCAATGGGTTGTCCAGGGAGGTGGTTGAGGCTCCGTCCCTGGAGGTGTTTAAGCCCAGGCTGGCTGAGGCTCTGGCCAGGCTGATCTAGTGTGGGGTGTCCCTGCCCATGGCAGGGGGGTTGGAACTAGATGATCCTTGTGGTCCCTTCCAATCCTGACTGATACTATGATACTGTGAAGTAAATACAAACAAATGTTTAAGTATCAAATTATATTTGATTTCCGTGGGAACTGGGAGTCTTGGTACTTCCACATGCTTGAGATTTTGTAACATTCTTTGTGATTTCATCTTGGGTATTGATACACATTATTATAATAAAGAATTGATACATGTTGGTATTAGGATAGTATTCTATCACTTTCACAACTGCTTTACTAGGAATTTATTCTGTATTCATACATTCAGAGAATGATTTAGATTGCGAGGGAGCTCTCATGGTCATCCGGCACAAGCCCCGCTCGAAGCAGGGCTTGATGCAGAGGTTAATCAGGTTGTTTGTGGCTTCCTCCTGTGCAGTTCTGAAAATCTTCCAGGTCAGAGATCTCATGGCTTCCTGGGTAACCTCTGCCCATGACTATGGAGAGCTTGTGTCAGCTGGAATTTCCCATCTTGCAGCCTGTGCTTGCCACTTACCACCTTTTCACTGAGTAACCTGGTCCTGCCTTATTTATAACCTCCCTTTAGATACTGAGAGGCTGAAATCAAATTCCCAATTAGCCTTGCTTCCCAGCCTAGCCTGATCTCTCCTGTTTGTGAAGCAACACAAACTTACTTTATCCCATTTCTAGAAGTGGGATGATCTGTCTCCTGGGAGTCCTTCTCCTGTGCTTACCCTGCATAAAGTAGGCTCTGCCTGGGTCAATGCTTACATTTGCCTGAATATCACGAGTGTGAAAATCCCAAACTGCTGAAATCATTAACAGGGGAAATTCTGTTCCTTACAAAAAATACTGACACACCTTTGTCAATCCATTACCTCTCCAGAAAGATAACACTGGCCTTGTTTGCACAGAACCACCCAGGGCAAGAAGAGCGGAGATGCCAGCGTTAGCTTTTTGTCCTCGCTTTTCTCATGCCGTATGAATTCTTGATAAGTTTTGATTTAGTTGCTGGTACATTATTTATGACATCTCCTGGCTGCAGCTGCTGTAATCCATGAACCAAAGCCAAACCTATTGTTTCTAGTCATAGAATTGTAGCTTGTTGTAGAGGAACGCCCCGGTAATTAGGCAGAATGTGCTTTAATTGGTTGTAACATCGACTTCTCTAAATAAGGCTTTAATCAGGCTGAATGACAGATGAAAGTATGTTCTTTCTTGCCTTTTAGGATTTGTCTGTCACAGGTAAATATTATGGTGACCACAAATGTTAGGCAGATTAATTTTTCCAGGAAAGGAAAGAAGGAAAATTAGGTTCCTCTTTTTGTTGTTGTCTTTAATGAGCCTTCAATTAGAAGAGAATTATTTTAAGTCACGCTACTGAAACGTGCAAAGCAGAATTTTTGAGGGCATGAATTCAGGTACTTTCCTGGGATGTGGGTAAAGCTAAAGTCTTACTCAAAGAGTGGACTTCAGACAGCAGCTTTACTATTTCCTCACAAGTTTTGGACAATTTTGAGTTATGATTAGCTTGACCTGTACTTCTGTACATGTATTTTCTTGACTGGCAGGCTTTCAAGGGTCAAGCATAAACACCTCAAACTGTTAGGGCAAAAGCTGTTGGTTGTGAACTGAGAAGAAACTAAGAGGTACAGTCTGGTGGATTTCTTGACTCTTTTGTGGTAACTGGAAAGAATGCCAAGGGAACGTGATGAAATTCAGCATTAGCTCTGAAAATCAGGGTACACAGGAGCCACCCCACAATCTGTGAGAAGCTGATGGATTTGCCTCAGTTTGTGCAGCAAGCTCGTGAAAAGGACGTTGGGAAGAGCACATTCAGGACTGGGCATGGGAAAGAGAAGGGAAGCAAAGGGCATCTGTTCCACTGAAGGTTGTTCTCTTGAGCATTCTTCTTTTGCTGTAGTGTTTTGTTAGGAGAGAGATCAAAGAACAAAGGGTGAAAGATTTTCTCTTTTTATGATTCTGCCCTGTTTTGAATCTCTGTGCTTAGTTTGGCTGATGGGGAATGGTGTTTAGGAGGAGGCTCTTGTCTTCTCTCTCAGAGGTGGTAAAGCAAAATGAATTACTGTGTTACATGTTCAAACCCAAGTGTTGGGATGACAGTGAGGCCAGACAGGGATTATTCCAGTTTTTGTTTTGCTCCACAGAATGCTGCATATTCAGTATTTATTTTTCCTTTGCACCCTTTCAGTAAAAATCCCCATGAGAAGCAGCAGCTGTTGTTGTTGCCAGCTGGATTTCACCGTCAGCAAGTCACAGAGAAGCTTCTCTACCAGAAATCAGTCACTCCAGAAGAAGTGAACTGTGTGGTGTCACCCCTGGGAACAAGCTAACTTGCATGGCCCTTTACCATCTCTGCTTGAAAACAAACTGTAGTTTAGGGCCCAAATGCATGTGCCCTACTGGGGGACAAGGCAATAAATTGGCTTAATTGGTGTAAAGCCTGCTGGTGCTTCTGGAGGCAGTGAAGTTGCAACGATTTGCACAGGTTACCAGTCAGGTCCTGAAACTAACAATAGACTTCAGCTGCAGTTGGTACCAGTTGTGGGTATTTTCGAGCAAGCATTCATGGAGCACAGTGTTATTTATTATGGAAGCAGTAATCATCTGTTCACATTCTTTTTTCCCTTCTCCTTGGTAGCCTCCGAGGAGGCATACCTTTGATTACTGGAGTATCTGTTCCACAGATGAAGCTCTGCAGCAGAAGATGGGTTAAAGCAGAGCTCCACACCAGGCATTTTCTCATCCTGACAGTTTGCACAGCTTTTTTTTTTGCTTTTCTTTTTTTAATCACAAAGCATTTTCATCTAGGCAGAAATGAGGTGATCTTCCTTGGGATAGGTGGGTGGGAGGAAGGCAATGTGATTGTGTCCAGGTTAGATTGTTCTGAGTGGAGAAAAAAGGAGGCTTGAAAGGCCTTGGTCTTCTTCCATGCATTTAATGATGATTGTGTTGGTTTGGACATTAAGGTGGAAATAATTGGTGTGTTAGAGTGAAGTCTCCTCATCCATTCACTCTTGGCTCTGTCACAAGCAAGGATCTTTGCTGAGCCTTATCCCTTACCACCCATTTTATCACTTAGTGTAATGGGCAGAAGATTTTGGGGAGGCACTCTGGAGGCAAAGTGGCTCTGCAGTAGATTCTTGGCTCCTGGTTTCCTTCTGCATCTAATAGCAAATGGCAAGAGTCCCAGTGCTGAACTGAGTCCTTCTCCCTCAGCCAGGCTTAACTCAATCCTGCCTAGGCACTTGAAAGGTAGCAAGACAGCCAGTTACAGAAAGGCAGTGGTTTCTGTCTGTCACAGTTTGCTAGTTGGTTTAGTTCTGTATTGAAAATAAGCAGATGATCCCTCCTCTGCTTCAAGATATGAATATCAAGATAAAAGCTTAAGAAATCTGCCTCCAGCTGTCTGGAGCCACTGCTCAGGATTTGGTCAGTGGTAAGGTGCACAGTTGATGTGGCATCTGATGCTCTCATAGTTTACAATCAGCTTATGACTTACCCAGTCTTGTAAGACTCACCAGAGTTGTTCTTGTGTGCCTTAAGCTGGTCACTGCATTCTCTCACATGCTAAAGAAATTAACACCATATTTCTCTAACTGATAAGTAGTTGCTGATAACTCCCCTAATTTTCAGAGGGTGAGTGTTCAATGCTTTCTAGTTACCAAAGTCTTTCCCCCTGGAGTTACCCCAAATTTTTAACATTTTTGAAGTTAAATGGTGATATGCCCATGAAAAAGAAATAATTAAAAATGAAAATATACTATTGATCAAGTTTTGTGCTTTACTTACTGAGTATCCAGAACCCTCAGCATCTGGTAAGGTTTGCTCTTGTTTGTTTATGCAACAGAACAAGAACCATAGAATCAATAAGGTTGGAAAAGACCTCAGAGGTCATCAAGTCCAACCTATCACCCAACACCTCATGACTAACGAAACCATGGCTTCAAGTGCCACATTGAGTCACCGTCCCTGGAGGTGTTCAAGAGGAGATTGGACGTGGCACTTGGTGCCATGGTTTAGTCATGGGGTCTGTGGTGACAGGTTGGACTCGATGATCCTCGAGGTCTCTTCCAACCTTAGTGATACTGTGATACTGTGATCCAATCCCCTCTTGAACACCTCCAGGGATGGTGAAGTATCACCAAAAAAGCCATTTCGAAGCTGAACCAGTTGTGTTGATTTCCACTTTGTTTTTCCCACATCTTTGCCCATGTTCTGCTTAAGCTTTTTTTCTTTAGAAATTAGTCTGGGAGTACATGAACAGATACATTTTGCTTCACTGCTTCTTTTCTGTGTCTTGTTCTGGGAATTTGCTGTCTTTTCTGAATTGTGGTTTCCTGATGCTCATTCTCTGTTTGAGAGGGTGGGAGGGAAGCACTATGCAGGATCAGTAAGGCACAGGTTAAATATATTGTAAGATATTTAATTCACAAATCTTTTTGAAATGAGTCAACACTGAGTAACTAGCTGCCTGGAGTTTAGCAGTGATCAGTGTCAGCCTTATTTCTTGTCAACATTTTCACCACTTGTTTGTCAGTGATTACGAATTATTGTCCATTGCAGTTGTGTGGCAGAGAAGACTTCACGGAGTTATGAGGACTGGGCTGAGAGAAGGGCTTTAAGTTGGACCATTAAAACCAAGTTCAGCTTAATGGAATGCTGTTTATCTGAGAACAAGAGCTGTGGGGTATGATGTACGATATGTTGGCATATGGTGGAAAATCATGATGGTAGAAAGTCTGAGGGGATCAGAGAGGTGACCTCTGTGGTTGTGCCTTGGCTAATTATGAACTCCATGTGAACCACGTTCAGCAGGGAGAAGAGCAGCATCTCGCTTTCTCGGCACACTGCCGCGAGGGTGATGCTGAAATATGTCAGGGCCTCCTGTCCATGCATTCAGAAACATGTAGAAAATGAAGGGAGTCATGGGAGGGTTTGAAAGCTGGAGAAAATGGCCTCCTGTGAGAGATGCAGAGTTCAGCCTTTCAGCTTATCAAGGGGAAGTGAAGAGCTCTTTAATCTAACCATTAAGTTTACAAGAGGGCTTGATGCTTGCTCTGCTCATCCCTTGGTGTCCCAGGAGGCTGCAGGGAAAGAGCATCTCTTTCTCATAGTCTCCACTGTAATTGTTTGGGCCAAATCCCCCTTTCTGATTCCTTACTCCTTAGCCAAACAGATTTCTCTGTAAAATACTTCCTAGTAGTTTTCCTTAGAAAAGAAAGGGAGGGAGTAACTGCTCTGGGGGATGGACATGTTTGTTCCCTGATTGGTTTTGCAGGGGTGAGATGGAGGGAGGGAAGGTCAAAGAGTGGTAGGAGGCAAGTAAGAAAATAACTACATGGAAGAAGTCATTGTTGTCCTTTACAAAAACCTCTCCAACATTTCAATGTGCCAGATAACCGCATGAACTTAGATTGTAAATTTCATCCCAGGTACAAATGAACAGTACAAAATACCAGTTGTGGACTGGAAGGGTTGGTGATCTTGGTCTGATTTTCACAGCAAAGTTGTTAAAATGATCAGAAGCATCCCCAGTGCTGGTGCTGATTTATGTTCCCATAGGAACAGCTGCAGCCTAAGACTAGGGAACTGGTAGAAATGTAGCTGTGCAATACAGTGTTCTTGGATGTGGATGATTCAGATGAGAGCTTTGACCTGTAGCTTGATCATAGACTCACGGAATGGTGGGGGTTGGAAGGGACCTCTGGAGATCGAGCCCAACCCGTGCCAATGCAGGTTTCATTTTCTTGTCTGTTTAGTTTCACCAATATTAGGTTTTTGAAGTAAGAATCATCACCTTTGTGCAATAGAGACAAGAAGGAATCCAGACTCAAGCGTAGGTAAGGCTCACTGACAGATTATCCAGCTGAGGTGCAACTTGTACAGACCGTTACTGTGCGCCTTCAGGTGCCTCTGCATTCCCAGGATTTGGGATTTCCTCCTGAGAGCAGTGTCAAGGATGTTGTTCCTGTTTTGTTTGCTTCTTATCCACATAGTCTGTCACTTGGGTGGGAATATTTTCCCAAGAGAGAGTTAATTAACAGGAATCAAGATATTTCAAATGGAAAGGCTGTCAGCAAATGCTGTATGAATGAGAATATCAAATGAACGAATCTCCTGCATGTCTCTGTGTCACTGCTGCTTACAGAAACAATCCCAAGAAAGAGGTGAAATAAAAGTCCAGTGACTTAGATTGGAAACATTTAACAGTTCCAAATACTTGAATTACTCAGGTCCTTGTTAAGAGAATCATACAATCAACAAGGTTGGAAAAGACCTCACAGATCATCAAGTCCAACCTGTCACCCAACACCTCATGACTACTAGACCATGACACCTAGTGCCATGTCCAATCCCCTCTTGAACACCTTCAGGGATGGTGACTCCACCACCTCCCTGGGCAGCACATTCCAATGGCTAGCAGCTCTCTCTGTGAAGAACTTTCTCCTCACCTCCAGCCTAAACTTCTCCTGGTACAGCTTGAGACTGTGTCCTGCGTTGAGAAGGAGCAGGGAAAGAGAGCACATGACTTAAGACTACTCAGAAACGTGGTAAATAAGTAAATGTGGTTTTTGTTTAGGTTTAAATAGAGGTGTTGTGACATGGTGGTGGACAGCTTGGATGTGGGGCATTATTCTGGGCAGAGATTCTATGTTTTCAGCAGATTTTAATGGTCAGTTTGAGAAGCATCTGCACTGGGCAAGCAATTTTCCTTAATTTGACAAATGAACCAGGTTTTGTTCTGAATGGCCCTGCTGCATTTAGAGGGATTGAAAATTATTGTAATTTAAAATAAATGAGCAGGAAGGGGAAAAATAAATCACGATGAATTGTCTGGTGGAGGATGTGATTTTGAAACCCCTTATTAAAAATACCCTCCAAAGCTCCTTGTGCATGCAGATAAAGCTCTTTCAGAGATGATTGTTTTAGGAAACCTTTTCCATTTTTTACCATTTTTGCCATTGATTTTTTTTTTTCTATCAGGTGAGGGGTGAGGGAAAGAGAGAATAAACTTGCTGAGTATGTTGAGAGTCAGCAATGTAGTGCAAAGCAATATTAGAGCCCTTCCCTACTACACGTGCCATTTCCACCTCTGTATTCTTTGAACTGGGATAAGGAGCCATTGAGGCATTATGAGTCAGATTCAACCACCTTCTCCTTTAGGAGGAAGATAAGGAGGAAAAATAGCTTCTTCAAATAATACAACCTCTATTAAAGTCCTGTGGAAGTTATATTAAAAGAAGAATCGCTCCCTGGAAAGCCTTTTGCGATGTGAGAATTGAATTTAACAGGCTAAGCTTTCCGTGGTAATAATTGCACAGCTAAGGATGATGCAAATTTAATGGCTCTAATCAGATGAAGTGAAAGAAAGCAAACATTAGGTTTGTGCTTTAATTTGTGCTTTGCTCTGCTGTTGATTCTTCTGTGCAAGAAGAAAGGTGTGTGGTGGAGGTTGTTCATTTTTTTTTAACCTGGAATGCTTTTGAAAACATTAATGAGACTGTTCTTCATCAACATAAAGTGATTCCAACTCAAAATGATACCTTTTGCAGCTTGTAAATTACAATAGTTTAATGAAAATGAGAATGAGTGGAGTACCACAGTATCACTAAGGTTGGAAGAGACCTCAAGGATCATCAAATCCAACCTGTCACCACAGACCCCATGACTAGACCATGGCACCAAGTGCCACGTCCAATCTCCTCTTGAACACCTCCAGGCAACGTGACTCCACCACCTCCCTGGGCAGCACATTCCAATGACGAACAACTCGCTCGGTGAAGAACTTTCTCCTCACCTCGAGTCTAAACCTCCCCTGGCACAGCTTGAGACTGTGTCCCCTTCTTCTGGTGCTGGTTGCCTGGGAGAAGAGACCAACCCCTTCCTGGCTACAACCACCTTTCAGGTAGCTGTAGAGGGCATTGGGGTCACCCCTGAGCCTCCTCTTCTCCAGGCTAAACAATCCCAGCTCCCTTAGCCTCTCCTCATAGGGCTTGTGCCCAAGGCCTCTCCCCAGCCTCATTGCCCTTCTCTGGACACGTTCAGTACATCACAGGAGAGGGCTGATCTGGACAGTCCTTGGTCTCTGCCAGGAGCTCATACCAAATACTTACAAACTGTGAGAAAAGGACTCTAGTCTGTGGAATAGAATAGAGTAAACCAGTTTGGAAGAGACCTTCAAGATCATCTTGTCCAACCTATCATCCAACACCATCTAATCAACTAACCCATGGCACCAAGCACCCTATCAAGTTTCCTCCTAAATACCTCCAATGATGGTGACTCCGCCACCTCCCTGGGCAGCACATTCCAATGGGCAATCACTCTCTCTGTGTAGAATTTCTTCCTAACCTCCAGCCTAAACTTCCCCTGGCACAGCTTGAGACTGTGTCCTCTTGTTCTGGTGCTGGTTGCCTGGGAGCAGAGACCAACCTCTGCAGGGAAGTCATTGTGCCCCTGTATTCAACACTGGTTAGGCCACACCTTGAGTCCTGTGTCCAGTTCTGGGCTCCTCAGTTTAGAAAAGATGTTGAAATGCTGGAACATGTCCAGAGAAGGGCAACAAAGCTGGGGAGGGATTCGGAGCACAAGCCCTGTGAGGAGAGGCTGGAGGTGTTTAGGAAGAGACTGGATGAGGCACTTGGTGCCATGGTTTAGTTGATTAGATAGTGTTGGATGATAGGTTGAACTTGATGATTTCAAAGGTGGTTTCCAACCTGGTCTGGTCTGGTCTGGTCTGGTCTGGTCTGGTCTATTCTATTCTATTCTATTCTATTCTATTCTATTCTATTCTGTTCTGTTCTGTTCTGTTCTGTTCTGTTCTGTTCTGTTCTGTTCTAAATGATGACCTGTCCTCTCATCCTCTTACCTTGTTAGCAATATTGCTTTGTGAGCACATTTTGTGGGGCATCTTTCTGAAAAATGTATTGAGAGTAAGCAGTTTGGTTGAATTTTCCTCTTTATATATTAATTGATTCTGTCAAAACCCACGGATGTTAATGAGTCATGCATTCCCTCTCCAAAGTCCACTTGGACTCTCACTCAGTACCTTTTATTTCTCTGTGTGTCAAATTACTGAATTGGAAGAGGTTTTACTAATCTGCCTAATGCTGACATCGAACTTCACTGCCCTGAAGTACCTTTCTAAATTGCTCTTGGAGACCTTTAAAAAAATTGGAATCACTATTTGCCACGTCCATTTCTCTAATACAAACATTATTTTAAATGAGAAGATGCTTTCTGCAATTAATGGCTTAGTGATTTCATCCTTGAGTTCCTTTGGAACATTTGGATGAGTACCATCTGGTTTGAGCAGATGAGCAGTCTTGATTTGTGTGAAATATCTTTCACTGACACTTTAATACGAGGCATATCTTAGCACAGTGACAACAGCGAAGAGCTCTGATGTGGAAGCCTTTTAAAGCAGCTCCAGGGTGAACGACAATGCAAAACATCACTTTGATTCTCCGCCGTGGCCTCATCTCTGGATGCTCTTTTCTCACCTTGCTCAAGTCTTGGCTCCAGAGATTGCTGTGTCAGGCTTCAAGTTGGGTTGACAAAAGATTTGTTGTTGCAGTGTAAACTTTTCCAAGTTGTTTCTCAAAGGTTTTTATCATGCCCTATTGCATTATTGTGTTGTTCTTCTGAGGATATTTTCTTCCCCCTCTGTTTTCTCTTTTGCTGGACAAAAATTCAGCTTGTTCAAGTTGTCTTTCCTCAAGTTAGGGATCTTTTCAATCATGCCTTGTTTTTTCCCTTTGGTCCACTTCAGGTAGTATGCACTTGCACTGAAATACAATCTCTGTAAAAAGACATTTCTGGTATTTTACCAGAAGAAGCCTATTGAACCTGCTCCCATTGTGGACATTTTGGCTTCCTTGCTTGTGCAGAGCTGTTGAATCCACATCTATGCTGTTCACAGTTGTAGCATCTCACCGGCAGGCCTGCTGAGACTCCAGTATCTTAAGGGGGCTACAAGAAAGCTGGGGAGGGACTTTTTAGGGTGTCAGGTAATGATAGGACTAGGAGGAATGGAACAAAACTAGAAATGGGTAGATTCAGATTGGATGTTAGGAAGATATTCTTCCCCATGAGGATGCTAAGACACTGAAACAGGTTGAACAGGGAGGTGGTAGAAGCCTCATCCCTGAAGGTTTTTGCAGTCAGCCTGAATGTGGCTCTAAGCAACCTGATGTAGTGTGAGGTGTCCCTGCCCATGGTAGTGGGGTTGGAACTGGATGATCCCGAGGTCCCTTCCAACCCTGACAATTCTATGATTCTATGACTTGCTGAAGGCTTGCTTTCCCTCAGATTTTCCTGGCTAACTGCTCAAGCAGGCACTGGCATCGTGCCCCAGTATAACATTTCAGCAATGCGTGGGCTCACTAAGCTCTCCCATTTCTGCTGTGTTTCCTGATCTTGCAGTGGAGGTCACAAAGTGCATGGGAGTCATGAAGGGCCAGCCCAGTGGCAGCGTGCTAAATGCTGTCTGCTGCTCTCCAGCCCTGCATGGGACTGCACTTCCAGTCCATAGGGGTTGTGTGGTACTTCAGACACTTCACTTATTGCCTGGATTCAGCTTTAAACTTTTCCCCATGGATAGTACCCTCGCTAGTGATTCCATTTTTTTCTGTATTCTGCCCTCCTCCCCACCAAGCGTTTAAGCAATCTGTACATTTTTGAAGATATTGAACATTTATATATAGAAGGACATTTACTTACTTTATCCTCTGCTATGATTTTCTGTGGTTTTCATGCTTGCTTAAATGTGACTTTCTTTGGCTGCTTTTAATCATCTGCTGTTTCAGGTTTGCCAACGTCTCTCCCGTTCTTTGCCTGAGAATAATGTTTGACTCCCTTCTCAAACCGATTCATTGTCCAAGCTGCACAGCCTTCTGCTCCTTTCAGCCTTCTCTTTCTTGCCTTCAGTTGCTTTCTTAGTCTATGGCTATCAACACTCCTGACATCAAATCAGAAGTAGAAAGATGAAAGGAAGAAATTGCCATTTTTTTCCCTGTTAAAAAAATAAGTAAATTAGGCTAAATAAATGTACATTTAATGGGTTTTTTTACTATCAATGTATTTTTGTGGTTCCTTCTTTTTTTTTCTGTTCCCTATGATTGGACATTGGACAAGTGAAAAGTGAGGCATCACTTCTTGTCTCTTTAGGGAAGAGAATCCTTAACTCAAGGATTGACGCCGCCTGAACATGAGCCAGCAGTGTGCCCAGGTGGCCAAGAAGGCCAACGGCATCCTGGCCTGCATTGGGAATAGTGTGGCCAGCAGGAGCAGGGAAGTCACTGTGCCCCTGTACTCTGCAGTGGTTAGGCCACACCTTGAGTACTGTGTCCAGGTCTGGGCCACTCAGTTTAAGAAGGACATTGAGACACTTGAATGTGTCCAGAGAAGGGCAACAAGGCTGGGGAGAGGCCTTGAGCACAGCCCTATGAGGAGAGGCTGAGGGAGCTGGGGTTGCTTAGCCTGGAGAAGAGGAGGCTCAAGGGTGACCTCATTGCTCTCTACAACTACCTGAAGGGTGGCTGTAGCCAGGAAGGGGCTTGTCTCTTCTCCCAGGCAACCAGCACCAGAACAAGAGGACACAGTCCCAAGCTGTGGCAGGGGAAGTTTAGGCTGGAGGTGAGGAGAAAGTTCTTCACCAAGAGAGTCATTTGTCATTGGAATGTGCTGCGCAGGGAGGTGGTGGAGTCACTGTCCCTGGAGGTGTTCAAGAGGAGATTGGACTTGGCACTTGGTGCCATGGTTTAGTCATGAGGTCTGTGGTGACAGGTTGGACTCGATGATCTTTGAGGTCTCTTCCAACCTTAGTGATACTGTGATACTGTGAAAAGCAAAGGCGTTTCTGCCTTACTCCCTGCAGCAGCTTCCCTGGGAAAATTCTCTCTAGGAGTGAGGGAGCCTTTGTGAAGACCTTGGCCATGTGTTTTGTGTACATTTGTCATCTGGCCTTTGTATTTTATTTTATTTTTTAGTTATACATATTTAGTGTAAAACCAAGTTGAAACTATCCAGAATTCAGAGGCTTTGACTTCTCTGGTGAGTAAACCCAAAGATAATGCACATGAATAAATCAGACTTTGCGTGTCTGCAGCAGCTTCTCGCCCTGCTTCCAGCCAGCAGCCAACACTTTCTGTTGGCATTTCAATTAAAGCTGAATGCACAGGGCTGGATTTGCATCATTTAAAGTGAAGCTGCTGTTTAATGCTCTGTAGACATCACCTCTGGAATGTTTTCATTTGCTAATTTTTATGGCTCGAAACAGTTTAGTCATCTGGATGGCAGCTCATCTTGCTGCCACTTGTGCTTCCAACAGCTCTTGGCTGCCTGAGATTTGAGCAGTGATGTTGGCTAGTCCTTTCCTTGCAATTTGTGCCTCTTGCTTCTGCCTTCCCTTTTGCAGGGAGACATCTTCAGTGTCCTTTCACCTGAGAAGAGATCTCTTCCCCATCTTCCCCCACCCATCTTTTCAGGGTGTTTTAAACAGAAGCAGAAATGGTAAGAGCAGAAGATCAGGATTTCTGAGAGTAGGAACAGTTCCTGATCATTTGTAAGAGGGTAAGCATGGATCAGATTTCCTAGAAATGTCTTAAGGTTTCCATGCATTTCCAAACATGGTTTCATATATTCTGAAGAAAAGGGCTTTTGCTTGTTCTGGCAGCAGTAGCTTTCTGTCCATGACCTTCCTGTGCAGCACAAAGTCCTTTTGCTTAGGAGCCTGTTACGAGAACGAGCCTTTGTATCAGACCCGTCAGGAAAAGAAAAGGAGGAATCCTTGTCCCTGTATATCTTTTATCAGGTGTATTCTTTGTCTGAGGAAGAGGAGAGGGTAGTAGGAGGTGAAAACTTGAAAACAAAAGCGGTAGAAAGAGTTGTTCCTAAGAGGCTTTTTCATTCTCTCTCTCCTCTGCAGAAAATACGAATGTGTAAAATCGAAATAAACGCTGCACGCCAGCTGAACTGTGTATTAAGGCTCTGCTCTGTCAGCTTCTGTATGTCAGCTGTGTGGTTAGGGGTATGTGGCTGCACAAAGGGAATGTGAAGTGCTTTGTAAGCAAGGACTGATTGCCCTTCCTTTGGGAATCTGCGCTATTCCTTATCAGGATCAAAAGAAGGTCTAAGCACCAAGGAGTGCTTTTTAATTGGCTTTTACTGTCAGTGTCAGTGGTTTAGGATGGGACATCAGGATGTACCAGGTATAGACAGAAAGTGAACTTGTCTGCCATGAGGTGAAAATCTGTTCTGTCATTCAGCAGTGGAGCCATGGTCGCTTCAAGGTGTGAACTTTATGGACCCCATCACCAAATGAGCAGGGCTAGGCCAGCCTCCTCTACTGCTATATCAAACCTGGAGCTATGTGCCAGGTGTAGAAAGGAGAAGAGGTGGCCACAGTGTAACTGATCCTGCCGCTATGAGTGACAAAAATTGATGCCTGTGCTATCTCTTTGATAAGATGCTAAATAAAATCATTATCTTTTGTGATCAGCAATCTAGTCTTTATAAAAGGAGAAGACTTAACCCTTTCATCCTTCAAGTGGACATCCTCAGACTTTGCAGAGATGTTGTTCACAGGTACTGGTGATGGGATGCACTCTGTTTGTGTGGGTGCATACACACCATCTGGAA
Source organism: Melanerpes formicivorus (assembly GCF_026170545.1). Classification (NCBI taxonomy): domain Eukaryota; kingdom Metazoa; phylum Chordata; class Aves; order Piciformes; family Picidae; genus Melanerpes; species Melanerpes formicivorus. The sequence continues at coordinate 13,355,321 of NW_027142370.1, read as the reverse complement.
GAAATCCATTGTCCTCTCAAGCAGAGGAAATACTAAGTACTGGAGAGCTCTACCAAAAAAATAGTCAAAAATAAGGGTATGAATAGAAGCAGTGTCTGGGAACTGAAGCAAGACAAACTCAAATCAGAAATCAAGCACACATTTTTTAATTGGAAGCACAATTATATATGGAAACAAACCAACCAGAGTAAGTAATTGATTCATCTAGTCAAGACTGGGTGGCTTTAAGAAAGACATACCTTGCCTAGATAAGAGTTGCCATCTTATTGTGAGGCTTGTCTGATTGAAGTGCTCTAGCCAGTCTTGTGCAGCAGGTCAGAGTAGATGCTCTGATGCATCTTTCCAAAGGAAAACTGAAGTGAGTCTTAAATGCTATCAGTATTGCCATGGGACAGGTGTATCTAAAACTGGAAAACAGCAATCTTATTGAAATGTAGAGGGGCAAGTGTTGAAAAAGGCTCATGTCCTAGTCCTCATGATCTAGTCCTAGTTTAGATTCCTCATTTCTAACTCTGTTTGTAGTATGGTTTTTATTTTTCCTGCTGATGGGCACATTCTTTACATGTGTTGGCAAAGAATTTGAATGTGGAACAGCTTTGCAAGTTGGGATCTACATTTCTTAATGTACTTTTGTTGCTGGTTGTATTGGAGGAGACTGAGATGTGTTCATTGTCCTTTGAAGAGGAAAGATTGTAAAAATAATCTCTTTTCTTTCCTGTTTGTGGCACATTTGTCCCTATTCATGGGCAGACATAGGAATAATTTTCTCTGGTCTTTTTCTTTTGTGCCATAGGGTTTGTATACTTCTATTTGTCATTCGTTTATGGCTTCTGTATAATCCAGAAGCTTGTAACAGAAAATTGGACAATGTGAGTGAGAAATTTCCAGTGGTCTTACACTGGAGGAGGAGGCTTATCCCTGTCCTACACTGGCTGATCCATCAGCTTTAACATCAGAAGGCAGAGCCAGCATGCCAGCAAAGAGGAGGTGGGGAGTGCTGGCAGAACTGGACAGTGCAAGCCTCTGAGGCACTGTTGCATTGTCCTTGTATTCTAGCAGACACTGGCTCTCTTTGTATCCCTTGGGGGAATGAAGGGAAATCAGGTTTGAACAGGCATTTTTAACTTGGTTTTCTGTTTCTTCTGGTAACATTCACCGTCCTACCTCGCAGTATATTGGCAGCCAGGGACTGCTGTCATTCCCTGGAGGGGGAGGAGGAATCCTGCCTTAATATTACATGGACATGATTAACTTGCAAGCAGTTGTAAGATCTCAGCCATCTAAAGCTGCTGTTGCCATCCATCTTCTTAATTTCAGAAAATTTGCTTTGGAATGCATTTCCTTGTAGCTACAGGAAGACATCCTATAGCTCCTAGTGCAATAGCACGCAAGATTTTATGGATGTGGTACTCTAGGAGACTATGAAATGTACAGGATCTCTTGGGGAGGTCTCTGTTTCTGTCTCTCCCTCCCCCTTCCGCCACCCCCCCTTTTTTTTTTCCTGTGGTGTACAGATTACAGAGGAAATAAAAAGACCCTTCCAGCTGTTTTCCCAAATTTGAAATAGGTTTGGAAGGTTCCTATGAAGTCATCAGTCACCTAGTTACTATACACACATGTGTTCCTAAATGCAACAGGTTTCAGATTTCTGGCTGAATTCCTCTTTTCCTGTGTCAGAAGAGCCTCACAAACTATGGGCAGCTGGAGGTAAACAGAAATAATTGTTCTCTGGAAGTGCCTTTTGCTGTGCCTGGGCAAACGGAGCAGGGTTACGTAACTGCTTTTTAGGCTTCTCTGTGTGTTTTTCTGCACACAGTCTGTACACAACATTAAGGGAGTTATAAATTTGAAATTGCCCTTTTTGTTACTTTTCTTGCAGTCAGAGAGTAATTTGGAGTTGGGGAACTTCTTAGGAGGAGCTTGAATCCCTTTGTTCTGCCCGGCAGAAATGATCTAAATTATTTAGCAGTGCTATTGGAAACAAAGAGGAAGGCAAGGCAAATGCAGATACTTGAGCTTTAATGAGCAGAGGTGTAACTGAGTCCCCTTCCCTTTTCTCCTCTCTGTGTAGGTGTTATTTTTAAAAGGAAGAGCTCTCCTCTGTGTGCATCAAGCAACTGTAATGTTCCCCAGATATTCCTATTGACTTAAATCCCTAAATTAGGTAGGTAGCTGCCTGAGGTCTAATGGAGATGAGTAGAGGCCTCCAGAGTATAATTTAGAAGATTGGAGTGATGACCTGACCCTGTCCAGTTGCTATTCTCTGTCCACTGATTTCTGCAAGGTCAGTGTTAAGTGGGATGCGTCTGGATGATGATGGCTCCATTGGGAAAGGAGGAGTCAGTAGGTACCATCTCTCCAGTTTTTTGTTTTGGAATCAGAGATAATGATCTAAGAAACCTTTAGGGCAAAGAAAGAAATGAAAATACAGTATGGACAGTTCTGGGGAAGTGGTATCAGAGGAGTTCAGCCTGGTGCCTCGTTAAGCAAGAGGCAGAGAAGGTGGGAGGGATACAGCAAGCAGATGACTCACTCATGGAGTGCGAAAAACAGTAGCAGATCAAATTCATCTTTTCAGAATACCTTCCAGATGATGCTCATGTCTGGTTCACTCCCATCACTTAGTCCATTTCTCGAGTAGGGAAAGATTTGCTGTTTGTATTCTGTACACTCAGAGGTCCAGCTAGGTAGGTGATGATTACCACAACTGCAATCTTTTTGATGGAACAGGGATGTTGCTGCCATCGATTCCTGCCTTGTTCAATAGTTGCAAGATTTCCCCTCCTTCTAAGAAGCATCCAAAAGAAATGGGCCAAACAGCCCTCCCCAACATATTCTTTGCTGTCTGGGCCTGGAGGCTTCCTCTTCTTAGGGAAAGAAACAGCCTAGTGTGCCATCTCCATCTGCTGGTTGAGCAGATTGGCAACAGAAATATCTGAAATGATTCAGAAGAAAGAGGCTTAGCGCATTGGAAAATGTGAGTAAGAAGGTGAAAAGCTTAATATATTCTTTAACCCTTCCTGAAAAGTGGAATGAAACCAACTAGGTATTAAAAATTGCAGCCTTCTTTTGAGTTATTTTAAATAATCTTTCACATTTTCATAGCAGGGATATAATTACATATTGCTTGATTAATTTAAGCATAAGATATTACTGCTGAATGTAACTTGACAGATAGAGACATAGCAGTTGATAGTGCTGACCTTACGGTAAAAGGAGGTTGTAGCCAGGTGGGGGTTGGTCTCTTCTCCCAGGCAACCAGCACCAGAACAAGAGGACACAGTCTCAAGCTGTGCCAGGGGAAGTTTAGGCTGGAGGTGAGGAAGAAGTTCTTCCCAGAAAGAGGAATTGGCCATTGGAATGTGCTGCCCAGGGAGGTGGTGGAGTCCCCATCCCTGGAGGCGTTCAAAAAAGGATTGGATGTGGCACTTGGTGCCATGGTTTAGTTAGTCACGAAGTGTTGGGTGATGACCTCTGAGGTCTTTTCCAACCTTATTGATTTTATGATTCTATGATTCCATTATTTCTTCTGTGCCCAAATAATGGAGGTGGAAATGCAAGCCTTTCCTGAAGCAAAGCAGAAACCTTAGACTAGACTAGACTAGACTAGAATAGAATAGAATAAACCAGGTTGGAAGAGACCTTCGAGATCATTGAGTCCAACCTATCACCCAACACCACCTAATCAACTAAACCATAGCACCAAGTCCCTCATCCAGTCTCTTCATCCAGTCTCTTCCTAAACACCTCCAGTGATCGTGACTCCACCACCACCACAGGCAGCACATTCCAATGGGCAATCACTCTCTCTATGAAGAATTTCTTCCCAACATACATCCTAAACCTCCCCTGCTGCTGCTTGAGACTGTGTCCTCTTGTTCTGGTGCTGGTTGCCTGGGAGAAGAGACCAGCTCCTGCCTGTCTACAACCTCCCTTCAGGCAGTTGTAGAGAGCAATAAGGTCTCCCCTGTACCTTCTCTTCTCCAGGCTAAGCAACCCCAGCTCCCTCAGCCTCTCCTCATAGGAAGGGTAGAAGTGATCTCTACCTGCTGGCAAGTTTTCTCAGCAGGTTGACTGACTTCACTAACAGAGCTTTGGTGAAGTAATTTGGAAGTTCAGTCACTAAAAGATGCACATTTCCCTATTTTAAAATCTGTGTGTGTAGTGCAAGCATGTTCCTGAAGTGTAGTATTTGGATCTTCAGCATCACATGATATTGGTGTCATTTACCTGTAGACAACGGAGACTGGGAATCAATACGGCTGACCAATGTGATCGAGTATTGTTCCTTTATTGTTCCAGTGCAGGCCTGAGGTGCAGGCCTATGGAGCAGGCCTGTAGTGCAGGTATAGCACAGTAAAGTGTAGAAGAAACAGGAGACAGGAAAGGCAGAAGTGCGTAGCAAGGCAACTGCTACAACTTATATAAACTCGGAGAGCCTCGTTGGCATAGCTCCATTGGTTCCCTCTGAGTGACCACACATTGCACTCTTACAGATTATTGGTCCAACTCCTAATGACACAACGAGGTTGTTGATGCAGGCTCATGTCCTGTTGTCCCAAGATAACTGTCCATGTTTATAGCTACCAGTGTCTTGTTTTAGTTACATGCTGCAGGCACAGCACTGTTTTGCTACACTGCTAGCTGACTCTGCATTTATGCTGAGCATGGCCTGCCACCATGTCAGGCTCCAGGCCTGCACTGCCAGATTTCTCACACTGCTCGTCGCTGGCATTGCCACATTTACCTGTTCTTGGTTTAATCTGTCTGAGGCAAAACAAGGTCAAGCTTCTGTAAGCACTCTCTTGCTCTCAGGGCATAGGGTTGCCTATCCCTGTGTTCAAATGCGGTGTTCTGTGTGCAGGTCTAACTACGCAGAGAGGGAGAGGAAGGTGTGAAGTTTGCAGCTGCACATTTCAGTGAACAAGAAGCTAAGTGATACAAGAACAATTGCTGTCATCATCTTCTGTCGCCTCTATTAGAGTCATTATTTTTTTATCTGGATATCATGGTGACTTTTTGATGGGAAACCAGCATGGCTTCAACTTTACTGAGTCCACTGATTGGAAAACAGTGAGAGCTCATGCATTAACCACACAAGTGAGGACAGAATTAGTATCATTAATTTTTTTTTTCTTTTTATTTTTTTTCTCATTTTATTTTTTACTAAAGGACTAAAAAAAGAAAAATCAAACCAAAGCAGTCTATGTTTTAGTACTTTTGATGTTCTAAACCTGTGAAGGCTGGGGCAGTGGGCCTATTAATGGGTCTTTGTGCTAGCTCCCACTTCAGAGGCACTCACTGGTATTGCTTCTTCAACCTTGCCCACAGGAAACTTAATTAAGAAATGAGAACTTGCTTTAGTGCTCCAAGGTTTCAAATCCAATGAGCAGAAAATATACTCAAGAGGGATCTGAAAGGATATGCTGGTATGTCTGCCACAGAAATGTCTGGGTTTGATGTCTTTCCTGGAAGGGAAAATTCATTCTTGTGATACCCCTCAGGCTTTTGAACTTTTATGCCATTCTTCCAGCCATAAATTATTTGAACAAATGACCAATATCTCTCTAGGAGGTTCTTCCTACAGGGGTTTATTTCGTGTGAGGATATACAGCTCTGGTGATGTCTAAAAGAGGCTAAGCATAGTTCATGTACCATATATCAGTAGAATCAATAGAATAGAATTAACCAGGTTGGAAAAGACCTTTGAGATCATCAAGTCCAACCTATCATCCAACACTAATCAACTAAACCATGGCACCAAGCACCCCATCCAGTCTCTTCCTAAACACCTCCAGGGATGGTGACTACACCACCTCCCTGGGCAGCACATTCCAATGGCCAATCTCTCTTTCTATGAAGAACTTCTTCCTATCATCCAGCCTAAACCTCCCCTGGTGCAGCTTAAGGCTGTGTCCTCTTGTTCTGGTGCTGGCTGCCCAGGAGAAGAGACCAACCCCTACCTGGCTACAACCTCCCTTCAGATAGTTGTAGACAGCAATAACGTCTCAGCTGGAGTTGTCCACTTGCACAATAACTTGGTGCATCCTGGCTGAGCAGATCAGAGGCAGGCTTTGGCATTGGTGGCTGGAACGAAGCCTCAGCTCTAAGAAGTCACCAGAGGATGACTGAGTTGCATGTGGGTGTTGTGGAGCTGATGTAAGTAGAGATGTAACAGGAAGGGCTGGAGCTTTCCCAATAGTCCTTTATCCTGCTGAATTTCTTCCTCCATTCAGTGCCAGAAGTGAGTGTACAGTGCTTGAATTTCTTTTCTTACTGCTGTTTTTCCTTGGAGCAAGTATGTTTGAAACTGTTGTTATTGTATCATTAGCCTGGGGATCTTGGGGACCTAGACCTCCTACCAGATGATGTCCACATGCTGCAGACTGTAGTGGAGGCAGCAGGCGTAAGAATGAAGCTGAGCCAAAAGCATCTCCACGGACACCTCCAAACTGCCCCTGGTCCAGTGATGGTGGTTTGAGGAGAGATGGCGTAGCACGGAGGTAGTGGAAGAAGTCTGCTGACATCAGATGAACAGGAATTCCCTTTGTAAGGAGCAGAAACAGATTTGTTTGTGTGTGGTCTAGTCTCTGAGCCTTCATTAAGCACAGTTTAAAGCCCCTGGGAAGGGGTGAGTGGGCTGCAGAATCACAAGACGTGTTGGTTGGAAGTGACTTGTAGAGATTACGTAGTGAAGCCTCTTGAGATCTTTGCACTGGGCAGTTGCAGCAGCAGCTGTGCGAACTGATGGACCTGTCTGTGGGGCTGGGAGGCCTTTCACCTCTGTTGCTTAGAACACTGCTTTAAACAACTTGGATCCAGATACTTGACTATGAATGAAACTGGATTTTGGGAGGGTTTTGTTGTTGTTGTTATTGGAAGAGATGGTGGCAATATTCACCAACACATTACATGAGGAAGACAGATTGGACTTAGTCTATTCACCTAAGCAGCAGAAGTGCATGTGTGCAATGGTAAGGGAAACAATATGGAAGCAGAAATCAGGCTTGCATACTCACAGGACACTCCAGGATTTATTATGCATAATACACATTTATATCTTAATGTTCCTTTGAAGATAGGTCATAGGTGAGAAGTCCCTCTTGCCCGTAGGGTATCTGAAGCATCTTAGGGTATCTGAAGGATCCATACTTAAGAAACACCTAGAAACATACAGATATTTGAAGGACACATATATATCATAATATCATAGTATCATAGTATCATTCAGGGTTGGAAGGGACCACAAGGATCAGCTAGTTCCAACCCAGGGCAGGGACACCCCACACTACATCAGCCTGGCCAGAGCCTCATCCAGTCTGGGCTTAAACACCTCCAGGGACAGGGCCCTGGTTCTATGAAGATTGTGGTAGGAACCATTTCTCAGCTCAGCACTGTTTGGAAGGACCACCTCTAGCAGAGGGAGGGTGCAGCCTCTGTTGCTGTTGCCCATGGAACCACTAACATCTAGTGTGTGATTGCCAGCAAGGCTGTCAAAAAGCTCTAATTGTGTTGCTGGTTTTTTAGAGTCTAATTAAAAATTCCCAGCCATTCACGCTGCTTTTTTTGGCCTTCTGGATTATTTAATGTTACCCACAGCCTGGGAGAAGACATTTATGCTGATGTTGCATTGGTGCCAAATTAGGTGGTTTAATGGCTACACTTTGTTGAAAACTGATGCTTGTGGCTCAGGAGTACCTGGATGGAAATAAGCACTGACAGCACCTCGGCGTAACAGTGTGGTTTTCTCATTTTGAGTTGTGGGCTTCTGCATGCAGACAGCACTTGTAGGTATTAACAATGCCATCTGCTCTCCCAGCATTTGCCTACCAACTCAAATCAGCCGACATTATCATAAGCAACTAGAGAGAGGTGATCACAGTATCACAGTATCGCCAAGGTTGGAAGAGACCTCAAGGATCATCGAGTCCAACCTGTCACCCAAGACCTCAGGTCTAGACCATGGTACCAAGTACCACGTCCAATTTCCTCTTGAACACTTCCAGGGATGGTGACTCCACCACCTCCCTGGGCAGCACATTCCAATGATAATGACTCTCTCGGTGAAGAACTTTCTCCTCACCTCCAGCCTAAACTTCCCCTGGCACAGCTTGAGACTGTGTCCTCTTGTTCTGGTGCTGGTTGCCTGGGAGAAGAGACCAACCCCCACCTGGCTACAACCTCCCTTCAGGTAGTTGTAGACAGCAATGAGCTCTCCCCTGAGCCTCCTCTTCTTCAGGCTAAACAATCCCAGCTCCCTCAGCCTCCCCTCACAGGGCTGTGCTCAAAGCCTCTCCCCAGCCTTGTTGCCCTTCTCTGGACACGTTCAAGTGTCTCAATGTCCTTCTTGAACTGAGGAGCCCAGAACTGGACACAGTACTCAAGGTGAAGTGTCTCGCATATACTGTGTCTCAAAGATGTGAATTTGCCTCCATTGGGTCTGATGAGTTTTACTCCAATTTCTGTTGCCTAAGGATTTGTCTGTGTTGCTATCCATACTGAGAATTTTCAGGATGTAAAAGTGAGATCTCAAAGCAGGAGAGAGGATGCAAGCTGTTAGGCTTTGGCCTCTTAATATAGGTCAGGGTCTTTTGTGTCTAGGGGAGGGACCCCCACACTAACAGGAGTGCTCAGCTGTGTGCTCTGGCTTCTTGCCATTTACTAACTTCCGCCTGAGTCTAATCTGCAAAGTAATACTAAGATTTCAAATACATATTTTAAAGCTGCAGGATGTTCCCACACTGAAAGAAACCCCAGGAGTTCATCTGTTTCCTCTTTCCTGCTACAGCAGAGGAGGTTATTTCCACCTCTTTTCATTCGATGCTGTTTTTTTTCCACCAGTATCCATTGTCCCAGGCAATGTCAGAACCTGGGTACAAGGCACAGCCAGTCACAAGTAACCCAGGAACTCAGCATTGCAAGTCATCAGCAGAATGAAAATACTGCCAATACTTCTTTTGGCTATGCAGTGCTGGATGGAAAGAAAAATGTTCTTTTGCTTTAGGAGGTGCTGAACCTTTATGCTCTATAGATTAACTTGCAGTGTATTCAGAACTGGATGTATTTTTTGTGTCCTTTACAGAACCAAGTATAATATTCTTGTTCCATAGAAAATTGTTTCAGTAAGAGGTGAGAAGCCTGTTCAGTTGATCTGGTGAGGGGTTTGGAGCACAAGGAGGAGAGGCTGAGGGAGCTGGGGTCACTTAGCCTGGTGAAGAGGCGGCTCAGGGAAGACCTTCTTGCTGTCTACAACTACCTGAAGGGAGGTTGTAGCCAGGTGGGGGTTGGTCTCTTTTCTCAGGCACCCAGCACCAGAACAAGAGGACACAGTCTCAAGCTGCACCAGGGGAGGTTTAGGCTGGATGTTAGGAAGAAGTTCTTCATAGAAAGAGAGATTGGCCATTGGAATGTGCTGCCCAGGGAGGTGGTGGAGTCACCATCACTGGAGGTGTTAAGGAAGAGACTGGATGGGGTGCTTGGTGCCATGGTTTAGTTGATTAGATAGTGTTGGATGATAGGTTGGACTTGATGATCTCAAAGGTCTCTTTCAATCTGGTCTATTCTATTCTATTCTATTCTATTCTATTCTATTCTATTCTATTCTATTCTATTCTATTCTATTCTATTCTATTCTATTCTATTCTATTCTATTCTATTCTATTCTATTCTATTCTATTCCATTCCATTCCATTCCATTCCATTCCATTCCATTCCAAGAGAATTCACAGATATAAAATACCCACTGTCATTTTACTTGTGCATAATTTAAAGATGAGTAAAGGAATTCCAGAGGACATAAAGTTTCTTGTTTGAACATGTTTAAGATGAACAACACCTTCCCATTACACTTGTTCTGTGTGGTGGTCCATCCAAAAAGAAATAAAACCCAACAACCCTGGATTCAAGTGCAGTCTATGAACATCCTTTCTTACTGCTAGAAGCCATGGACCTGATATTGAGTCCCTAAACAGGCCATGTTTAAGGACTGAGGAAGGACACATTCAGAACCTGGGCCTGAGCCCCAGGCATCTGTCTCTTCTATTGTCAACATGTGAGAACCTTGCAATATTCTGGGGTGTTGCCTGGCTCCTTGCAGTTCTTCTGTTCCTTGGCCTTGTTTTGTGGAAATGTCTCAACTGGGGAAATTGTCTATTTTATTTTATTTTTTTATTTATGAACACTGCTTTTGCTTTCAGGGCACAAGAGAGTTTCTTTAAGGGAATTTATTGCTGAAATAAGGGAAGAAAATGAAATTCTGCCGGCTGCCGCTTAAGACTTATGGACAAAGACCATACGGACAGTAATTACTTTTAAAGCCTCCCTGGAAAATATAAAATCTCTTGCTATTAACTAAACTGCCCTTAAAACTAGAGGAGGCATGTGCAAGGCCTGCACGATTTTCTTGTGTGTGTGTCTGCATGCAATTCTCCGTAGGCTTATCGTTTTAAGTCTGCATTTGCAGTGCTCTCCCTTTCTTTCTCCCTTTCTTTCTTTCCTCTCATCCCTTTGAAGAACTTCTAATGCTGGTTTAGACACCAAGAACATAAATTGTAGCCCAGAGTTCCGCCAGTACTCTGTCCAGTTCTGGGCCCCTCAGTTTAAGAAGGACATTGAGACACTTGAACGTGTCCAGAGAAGGGCAACGAGGCTGGGGAGAGGCCTTGAGCACAGCCCTGTGAGGAGAGGCTGAGGGAGCTGGGATTGCTTAGCCTGGAGAAAAGGAGGCTCAGGGGTGACCTCATTGCCCTCTTCAACTACCTGAAAGGTGGTTGTAGCCAGGAAGGGGTTGGTCTTTTCTCCCAGGCAACCAGCACTAGAACAAGAGGACACAGTCTCAAGCTGTGCCAGGGGAAGTTTAGGCTGGAGGTGAGGAGAAAGTTCTTCACCGAAAGAATAATTTGCCATTGGAATGTGCTGCGCAGGGAGGTGGTGGAGTTGCCACCCCTGGAGGTGTTCAAGAGGGGATTGGATGTGGCACTTGGTGCCATGGTCTAGTCACGAGGTCTGTGGTGTCAGGTTGGACTCGATGATCTTTGAGGTCTCTTCCAACCTTGGTGATACTGTGATACTGAGTTTCTTTGTTTTCCATTTTATTACTGTGCTTGACTGTAATGTTGCTTGGCAGCTTGGTTTAGCTAAATGTGTGTTGATCTGATTCATTTCCAGTCTCCACGTAGGCAGCTCTTCCTTTGCAGTGTGGTAGCTTGCAGTCTATTTGTACTTTCCTTGGCAATATCTCCCAGAGGTGGGATTTAAGGAAGGAAATGGAGCAAATCTAGATTCAGACGTTGATTTTGGATCTCCTCTCTCTGGGGGATCAGAACAAATCCCTGAATTTAATGATGCACTCGGATGTAATGAAGATTTGGATATTAATCATCGCTGGGAACCTGTGTTCTCTGCTCATTAAGTAGCAAATTTTGGTGAGTGCTTCTCGTTCCCTTATGAGATACTGGAGGAGCAGGTAGGCACCAACGTCAGAGCGTAATGCAAACTCTCTTGGAGGCAGAGCAGTGCATATTGCGTTAGCTTTCAGTCAAACCACAGGTTCCACTTTTACTGATGTGACTTGAACATCATAAATATGCAAAACCGCTTTATCATGTGCAACAGGGGATTCTCATCCCTGCTGTAGTGAAATGCTGGACTATTTAGAAAGATCACTTGTTTGAGTCAACCTGTGAATTAGATAGAGGAACAGATTTGAGGGGTGAAGAATAACAATTCAAGTAGCACTAGAAATAAGTGGCTGCTGAAATCTTTGCTGGCTTAGTGTGGTGAATATTCTTCACTTAATTCTATTTGTATACAAGGATGTAATGTGACCTGAATCGCTGGGGTCATGCACAACTCGGCATTCAGAAGTCAGAAACAAGCTTGCATTAGTCAGTTTGGGGTTTTTTTCCTGGCATTTTTGCCTTTAGGAGCTGTATTTTGAAGGGATTTTTTCCAGCTTCCACAAAGAACAGACATTTTCTTTCACAATGCTTTAAAAAAAAAAGGCTGGGATCTTTTTGGTGATTATCTGTCTCCCTGAAAGGACAAAAGTACTAAACAAAACATCTTAAGTCTCAGGATGATACTCAGATTTGTCATAGGGTTTCACAATATGGAGCAGAAAGTAATTCCCAGGGCTAGACCTGTGTCTTGCCTGTTCCCAGGACAAGGTTTCCTTCTCTATCTCCATGATGCCCCACACCTGATGCAGCCAAGGTCTGTTGAGTCATGGCATAGATATTTCCTGTTCTGATGGTTTTTATGCAGCAGGACTGTAGGAACACACTTGGAATCATGCTTCAGGTTGCTTCACCTGCTGCCATCCTCCCTCCTGGCCCCAGACAGCTCTGGGCTTGTAATGTGTCCTGATACAGGACTGTCACATGCATAGAGACAGTAGGGACTTGGAAGTTTTAAAGAGCAAGGACTTCTTGTGGCTGGTGTCTGCAGAAATACAGCAGTGGTATGATGGCTCTTCCACCACACAGTAAGCCTGGCTTTTTGTATTCTGTTCTCCCTCAGCTATTGTTTGCTTCACTCTAGAGGAAAATAAATGACTGATTGAAAAATGGTTCAGGATCCAAGTGTTGCCAGCTACTGTTATTTAAAAGCAGACTTTATATACTTTTTAATATATAGAGGGAGTATATTCTTTTCTCTCCATAGAACACAGAGTTTAAAATCAGTTTTTACAGACAAATAACTGTGATTGTACCCAGTTGTGTATTAGAACATCAAGAATTAGTACACTGCATATTATTTATTAAAAAGGAAGCTCAGGAAGATGATTTCATCTCCTCATTGTTTGTTACTGAGCTTCTGCGGTGGTACTGACATATTCTTACTTCCAAACATTGCCTGTGAAGTGATGGAATGGAACAACATTGATTCATCAGCAGTACTTTCTAATTGCATCCTTTGGTTCTTTTGTCTTAAAGAAGCAATGTTTGTTGTGGGTTTGTGTCTATCCTGAGTGCTAAACAGCTCTCCTTGCAAGGCTGCTCTGAGCTTGCAAAGCTATCTGTGCATTCTTATATTAATTAGCATGGTATTAGTTTGTATACAGTCTGTTTAACAGAACCCAAATGGGAGCAGACTATTGAAGATGCCCTTCTACATCCTCTTCTCTTGTCCAGTTTCATGCCAACCTGTATAATTTATAGTGAGTATCTGCAATTGCTTGCTCAGTTTGTGTTCTTTCCTAAATGCCACTTGCTTGTTTGCTTGGTTTGTATGAAGAGAGGACTTGGGGTGACAGTGGCCTTGTTTTTGGATATTAGTTTACTTATGTACACCAGCAAAATTTCATTCCATGCAGGAAAAGGCAAAAGCAAACCCTCTTTTTCTGGTATTTAGCATGAGTTGCTTTAGTTGAGTCAAGGTTTTAGAAACTGAGGTCTTCTTCCCTCCAAAGCCATTTGTCCATAACTTCCTGCCTATGAAAGCCCTTCCCATCCCTCACTGACTGACTGGTTTGAATTTCAGGAGTGAATGAATTTGTGAGCAATGGTTCGTTCCATTTTAGCTTTAAGGCTTAATGAGTCTGTAATGTATCCAGGCTGAGGTTTGTGTTTGATCTCCTAATAGTAGGAAGCAGACAAGTAGATTGCTCTAATCATTACCAATTGCTAGAGCATTTGTTTCTCTCTGTTCTGACAGAATGACTCTCAAATACCTAGGCTGGAGTGAGACAGTCCAGGTAAAACAAGAAGGGTTACATTACCCTACTTATGAGATGTCCCTGGCAAAACCCCTTGTAGTTGGTTATGAGCAGGCTGCACACCTGCCTCCAGAGGAGCTGAAGCTGGAGGAGTCAGCGCTGTTGAGAATAGCAGGATGTTTTAATTTGGAACATCCTCCTCCTATGAGCCACAGGTGTGACAGAGCTGATCCTAATGCCAGTGGAGAAGGTGGGATGCATTCAGTCATGCCCTGCGGGAACTGAAAGTCCAGAGCATTGTGTGGGAACTGGTGGCACGTTTTCCTGTAAGAGTTCACCTTGAATGTGGTGACTCTGGTGTTCTCTCTGAATTAATTCCTGGGGCTTGGTCCTTTTGTTCTTTCCTGAGTGTTGGAGTGAATTATCTGTCCTGCCAGACCAGTCTGTAATGAATAGACTTCCTTTAGGAAATTGCAAAATTAAATTAAACTTTAAAGATACCACAGGATCTCTTTTGAATATTTAACTTAAACTTTTTTTCTCTCTCTTTCCTCTCTCACTTGGCTCAACATAGGACAGTATTGGAGCTGAGAGATGGAAACCAGAGGTGTGGGAGGGCAGCCCTTAGGTACAAATTGGGTTTTTGGATGGTGGCCAATCATGGGAGAAAGGCAGACTTGAAAACTCGCAGGTGTTAAGGGCTCTGAGCCCAAAGACCTGTGTCTTGTTGGTCTAAGCTAGCAAAAAGCCTGCTGATCTGAAATGAGAAAATGTGAAAGGTATTGTTGAACTTCTGGATGATGAAATCATAGAGTAGTCTGGGTTGGAAGGGACCTCTGAAGGTCATCTAGCCCTATCCCCTCTGCAGTAAGCAGGGGCGTCCTCAACTGGATCAGGTTCCTAATGTAGTGCAATAGCAAACAATCTTAGACTTTTCAGAAACATCTGGATGTTCTGGGGTGGTTTGTGTTGTTGTTTTTCTAAGTTAAATAGGACTTAAAAAATTCTCAGCATATGGGAGCTGCAGACTCCCACCATGTGTTGCTGCTAAGTGCAAGGATGTGTGGTTTGTGCAGCAACTGGTGTTGTTTTTTCAAGTGTCCACCTGATTTACTGCTTGATTTGCTTCCCCACCCCAGAGAGCAAAGGCTGTCAGCTTGTGGCAGGAGAGAGCATGAGAGCCATTACAGATGACATTCAGGTGATGTGGAGATGGACCTAGATTCCAGCAGAAACAGACCCTGGAAACTTGAAAGTTTCCGGTGCGGCTAGTCTGCCCAGCTTGCCTTCCTCAGATCCTGTCAGCAGCACTGAGCTGTGATGCTGATAAGTACAACAAAATGTCATGGATGTTGTCTGGAGCCAAATGCTGATGGTGTTGCATTAGATTTGATCATGGGAATAGACATCCTCCTGGAAACACTTCTGATACTAAAACTATTCTTTCCTTGCTCCACTACCATTTGGTTGGCAGCTATGTAGACACTGCCCAGGAGCAGCACAGCTTTGTTTGCTCTTGGAGGGTTTTGCTGCCCGAGTTCATACTCCTTCCCTGCCTTTCTCCACACTTTTTTTTCTGGTAAGAGAGGACTAGATCAAAGCATAGTGGGCTTTGTAAGAAACCTTTTGCTTTTTGGACAAAAGAGATGCAGAAGTCAGGTGTCTTTTCCTGGCCTGCAAACATTTACTGACTGAAAGGAACTCAGTGTAGGGAGTATCCAAACATTTGCAGAGATAAGAATGGCACTGGCAGCTGCACCCTGCTTTATAACTGTGATAAAGATAAAAACATTCTGGTGCTTTTTTTTTTTGGAACCTAAGGAAATTATTTAGTTGAGAAATACAAGATGTTTTCTGGTGTAGCTGAAGAAACCCACATGCACCCTACGCTGAAGCTCTAGTGCAACCATTTCAGCAAGTTAAAGAGCTGGGAGCCTTTTCCTTGTGGCCTGACATTCCCTGGGGACACAGGGAGCCTGATCAAGGTGTAGCAGGTTCCTTATCCCTTGTGATCTCTTTGTTTCCATAGAGTTCAAGACAGGGTGGGTTTCTGGAGATTACTTAGCAGTATGCCAGCTCCTTTGAAATGTTGTTGGTGTTTGAAGTGCTGGCATAACATGATTGCGCTATGGAATGGGTTGCCCAGGGAGGTGGTGGAGTCGCCGTCATTGAAGGTGTTCAGAAGAAGACTTGATGGGGTGCTTGGTGCCATGGGCTAGCTGTTTGGGTGGGTTGGATTGGTTGATGGGTTGGACACGATGATCTTGAAGGTCTCTTCCAACCTGGTTTGGTTTATTCTAATAAAGGTTTATTCTAATAACTTTACAGGTCAGGGTGTGCTAGGGACGTCTTGGTGGAGTCATGAAAATATTAGAAGATGCCAGGTGAGTGATAGGATATTGTGGGCAGATGACAGGGACTGTGACTAAGACTTGTGGAGGTTCAACCACCATGAAGGCTTTCAATAACAGATGCTGTATAATTTTCTAGTGCAAATGCAGTGAAAGAGTATCTCCCTGTAACTGGGAGCATTAGCATCCTGTTGAGTAAGCAGATGGTTCTGGAAACCACCAAATGGGCACATTAGCTACCTGTTGTAGATCCAGTCTTTGCCAGGAATGGTGGTTTAGTAGTCTTAGAAACAAGGCACCCATTTTCTTTGCTGTTTCTTTTGAAAGGGTTTGCTTGTTTGTTTGCATGTGATGACTGTTTTCATTGCTTAGAGTTTTCATTGAGGGGCTTGTGGTTCTTTTGCTGCTTTTAAAGACACTAAAGGTTCCTAAACTGTCTGCAAAAGCAGTCTGCTAAGTTAAGAGATGAATCACAGGATTATGCCTAGCTCTGAACAAAGATGACTAATCAGATGAGAACAAAATGCAGTCTATTTTTTGCCTTGTATTCTGGGAGATAGAATAGATGGTTAATCTTCTAGTTCAGGCATAAATCCCACATTTAGCTGTGCTATGAAGTTCATACATGGTGCTCTTGGAGGCTGTTCAGGGAGCTTTGTCTAGGCATTCACAGAGGATCATAGAATTGTCAGGGTTGGAAGGGACCTCAAAGATCATCTAGTTCCAATGCCTGCGCCATGGGCAGGGACACCTTCCACTAGATCAGGCTGCCCAGAGACACATCCAGCCTGGCCTTAAAAATTTCATCAGTGACCAGTTTAGTGCAGTTAGGAAACAGGAGGCTTCAAGGGCAGTTGTGGCTCTGGGAAAGCGATTCCCTGGGCTGGGTACACCGCTTTCAGCACTGACAGCTTAAGTGCTACACAGATAGTGCATTTCTCAAATCTCATGCAAAGTGCTCACTTTTGTGCAGCCCTATATTTTTTGGACACTGCTATCTGCTTATGATTGTCACAGTCTCAGTACAATTAGAATCTCCACCAAGGCCACGCAGAAACCATTAGCTACCTTTCATGTGGTATTTTGCCATGGAAGCAGCAGGCTTGCTATGAAGATCTAAGCTGTGCTTCACATTGGTTCAGGCCCAAAAGAGCCACTAGAGGATTTAGGTTCAATTTCCTTTAGAGAAAATCCTAGAAACGATTGGTTGTGGAGTTTTTTTGTGTGTTGTTTTGTTGTTGTTTGTTTTGGGGTTTTTGTTTGTTTTGTTATGCCCAAATATTCCTTTATTCAGTTGAAAAAAAGACTTTGTATCTTCTGGAGACTACATTCCCTGTGCCAGAGAGCAGGAGAGATCACAAACCCTCCAATACTGGATACCCTTGGAGGGACAGGGAATTTATTAGATATGATTACATGAGTCCATCAGAAAAGAAGGAGTTCAGAACACTGTTTTTCTTGTGCTTAATCTCTAATGTGGAATAAGCTAAAGATGGTTCTTTCCTCTTCTGCCTTTGGAGTAAGTCTAGATAGCTGCATGAGAGGGAGAGGATGTCATTTCACAGAATCACAGAATTGTCAGGGTTGGAAGGGACTCCAGGGATCATCAAGTTCCAACCCCCCTGCAGTGACACCCTCCATTAGATCAGGTTGCCCAGAGCCACATCCAGCCTGGTCCAGGGATGAGGCTTCCACCACCTTCCTGGGCAACCTGTTCCAGTGTCTCACCACCCTTATAGTAAAGAACTTCTTCCTAACACCCAATCTAAATTTCCCCTGCTCTAGCATGGATCCATTCCCCCAAGTCCTGTCACTACCTGACAACCTAAAAAGTTCCTAAGCAGACATTCAGATATTCAGTCCCTTTCAGATATTGAAGGCCAGAAGAAGGTGACCCCAGTGGGTGATTTTGGAAGCCTTAAAATACAAGATTTCAGTAAGATCTTCTTAATGAAGAGTAGAAGTAATTCTGGCTTCTTTTTTTTCTTGTGGGGAGGAGAAAGGTAAGAAACTTACTTTCTGTGACCTGTGAAGGAAGAGAGATGAGCAGGAAGAGAGTTTGGAGTCTGTTTACCTTTATAGTTTTTCTGCCTCTAAAAGTCAAAACATGACCTTTCCTGTCCAGTCCAACAGAGCATGTTAACTGCAGAGAATTTCTTCAAGAAACTGCAGGAAGAGATGGGAAAGAAGAAAAATATATCCTGGAAAGATAGCATAATTTCCTTCCAAAGACTTCAAGCAATGCAGAGTCCCCTGGTAAAATATTTCAATTTGATTTTCCCAGCTGCAAAAGTAATGAAAAGCTTCTTTCAAAGGTTTAACTTGCTAATGAGATCCAGTGACTGGAAGTTAGTTATGCCATTGTCTGCATGAATTAACTACTTCCATCCTGCTATCGCAGAGCCTTTATGCGTGACAATACCTGTGCATGGTGATGAAGTCAGCCTGTAACATTCTCTTTGGTATGAATATGTTGCTGTTCTTGCATCTCACATCATAAATCACGTTTTCTAGGCTTGAGTAATTTTTGTGGCCCTCCTTTGAATGTTTTCCAGTGTTTCCACATGTTTCTTAAATTGTGGTCACGAAGCTGATCCTCTGTCAGAGGTCTCACATAGAGTGTTAAAAGAAGCGAGATGATTTCTATTTGTCTAACCTTTATTTGATCCCCTCCAAGAATGTCATAGATGCTTTTCACTAAAGAAACTCTTTCAAGAGTTTATCCTGACCTTCTCATCCTTCTCTTTCCTCCAGCTTCTCTTTTCTATCTCACTTCCACCAAAGATGTTCTCTGAGTTCCCAGAGTGGGTGGCTGCTATGTCAGTGACCAACTGCTAACTTTCAAGCATCCAGCTCCAGAAGCATCTCTTCATTTTTCTGTAATTCTGCAGGAAACATAGCTCTTAGTTTAAAAACTTTGCCAAGCTTCTAAACTAAATCCCTTCATTAGGCAGGTCAGTACAGTCCTGAAGTTCCCACTGGGCACGTAAAACCTCTGTTCCTGGTCCCCCTTCCGTTTGGTTCTATGAAAGTGAATTTTGTTACATTTTCATAGAATCAATAAGGTTGGAAAAGACCTCAAAGATCATCAAGTCCAACCTGTCACCCAACACCTCAGGACTACTAAACCATGGCACCAAGTTGCACACCCCCTCTTGAACACCTCCAGGGATGGGGACTCTACCACCTCCCTGGGCAGCCCATTCCAGTGGCTAACAACTCTTTCTGGGAAGAACTTTCTCCTCACCTCCAGCCTAAACTTTCCCTGGTGCAGTTTGAGACTGTGTCCTCTTGTTCTAGTGCTGGTTGCCTGGGAGAAGAGATCAACCCCCACCTGGCTACAACCTCCCTTCAGGTAGTTGGAGACAGCAAAAAGTTCTCCCCTGAGTTGCTTTTAGGCAGCAACTCAGTGTCACTTCTCATACCCCTAGCCTTTGAGAGAATCCCTTACGGCTCCATTAAAAGAGTTGTCGCTCTCAGGTAACCTGTGAGCCTGCTGCAGTTGTATCCAGCTGAAGTACACTCTGCTAATTCCACAGCATCATTTTTTTAATTGAGATGTCATGTTGTACTAAGTCAAATGCCATGGAGAAATCAAGTGCACTATAGCATACAATTCCCGTTGTCAACCAGACCTGTTATCTCTTCACAGAAAGACAATAGTTTTGTTTTACAAGACCAACCTTCCATTAAACTGCCTGCCTGACATTAATTAGATTTTTAGCCTCTAATTCTTTGTTGATGAAATTCTAAATTAATCACTCCTTTTACTGAATGCTAAGTAACTATTCTAGAGGTCTCCGGCCCTTCTCTTTTATCCTTGTTTTAATATTGGATCTCCTTTGGCAGTCCTGAAGGGAGGTTGTAGCCAGGTGGGGGTTGGTCTCTTCTCCCAGGCAACCAGCACCAGAACAAGAGGACATAGTCTCAAGCTGCACCAGGGGAGGTTTAGGCTGGATGTTAGGAAGAAGTTCTTCATAGAAAGAGAGATTGGCCATTGGAATGTGCTGCCCAGGGAGGTGGTGGAGTCACCGTCACTGGAGGTGTTTAGGAAGAGACTGGATAGGGTGCTTGGTGCCATGGGTTAGTTGATTAGATGGTGTTGGGTGATAGGTTGGACATGATGATCTTGATGATCTCTTCCAACCTGGTTAATCCTACCGTATCCTACCCTATCCTACCCTGTCCTACCCTATCCTACCCTACCCTACCCTACCCTACCCTATCCTACCCTATCCTACCCTACCCTACCCTACCCTTTATTTCTTTGGAACTTCCCCAGTTTTCAAAAGTTTGTTTAAAATTTGATATAATCAGCTCAGGGAAGCTCCTTGGTGTGTCCTTTGAACACTCAGGGGTCTGTGTTACCCAGCCTGCTTGTTTGGGCATCAGTTCACTTCAGCAGGTGTTGTCTCGTGTGGCCTATGGCAAACTCCATAGTTGTCCCACAACTTTACAGGAGGTGAATGGACAACAGAAGAAAGTGAAAACTAAAAATTAGCACATTTGTGTGCTTTACATCATCCTTTGCAGTTTTAGCACTCTCCTCATAGATCTTCTGTACCTTCCTGCTGTTATCTTTTATGGGCTGTCATTCACTTTCTTTCAGCCTCATCCATCCACATGCTCCCCCTTTTCCCACATCTCCTTGATGTGTTTTGTTTTCTGTGTTTATTGCTAATTCCATGTCTCACTTTAAACAAGCTACTTTCATGGCCTTTTATTCCATTCCATTCCATTCCATTCCATTCCATTCCATTCCATTCCATTCCATTCCATTCCCCCCTCTGCATCTGGGTAATGATGACTCTTTAGGAATGTTGAAGTTTTCACTTGTAAAACACCCTCATATTTTGTTAAAACTTAAATTCATTTTGTTAGTTTCCAGGGTTTATGCCAACTGTTGGTTTAAATGTTTGAAAACATGAGTTCTGAGGTGTCCTGTAAGATATGTGCATGTTAGACAGGGTTTGCTTTTCTGTATGGAGGTGTTTTGCACGAGGTGAGTGCAGCAAAGTCACAATCGTGAGTTTTGCAGTCTGAGGTTGCTTCACATTGAGGTACCTGAAACAGCTCGTGTGTGAGCTTTTGTGGTTCTGATTTTGTCAAAGGCAAATATTTGCCTTTCCTAGAATTTCCTTTGCTTTTCTCAGTGGGGCTGAGCAGATCAGCTGATGGAGAGCCCAGGGAGAGCTGTGCCGCTGTGCCAGTGGAGAGGCTCTGAGCCATCGGCGAATTCCAGCAGCTGGTATCTGCCAGTATGACCTAGTTTTAGTGATACTCAGTGGTATTTACATCTCCAACTTGCTATCCCTTCTATTTTACAACTACTATGGTATTTATATTGCTTCCTGCTTTTCCAGTGTTTAGGGAGCTGTGATTTTGGTTCTTACTAAGCTGTAGTGGCTCCTTCTGGCATCTTCCATGTTCCGCTCTGGCTCCCACTCTTGCCCTCAGCAGTGTTTAGTCTATTTGGCAGCAAAGAGCTCTGGAGCCCCACAGGGTTAGATTTACATTTAGTAAATGCTGTAGAGGAAAAGCAAACACCCTGCAGCAGTCGATGCCCGATGTGAACCCAAGACAGGCAGCACAGCCACTCTGTGGCAGAATCTGATCCACAGGGCTCTGATCGCTCTTCTTTCCATCTTCTCTGTTGTTCGCTCAGCCCAGGTAGGCTCAGGGTGCTGCCACAGTGAGAAAGAGCTATGTGCAGGGAGGTTTTGTGGCGCTGGTCAGGAAATAACTCCTTCAGAGAAAGGATGTCTGCTATGTTTTAAGAAGCAGAGGGAAGGAGAAGAGCAGGGGCTGACATTTGAGGGGAAGCTCATGTGCACACAGCAGCTTGGGCTCACAAATCTCCCTGTAAGTCCAAAAGGATTGTTTCCACTATCTGAGCTCTGGATACAGCTCTAGTAGCTGTTGCATGTGGAAGGGGCTCACACATAGCTTTTAGCCCCAGCTGGGGATAAAAAACAGTCTGAAATACATACCTGATGTCCTAAGTGCAGTTGTCTCCTTCAAAATCTGACATCCCTTTGCCACAATATTTTCTGTGTCCAATCCACCTCTTCAGATTTTGCCTCCAAGTCCTATGCTTTCTTCCCTTGCTTCTTAGTGCTCCTGCAGATGCTGGTGCATGCTCAACTCCTACTGCTGTGCTAAAGATGCCTTTATTTTGAATAAGATTGCAAGTGTTCTTTATGGTTTGTTTGACCCTTTCAAATCACTTTCCTTCCCTGAGTAGCTGGCCACTGACAGAAGGATTTCACTTTTGGGGTGTTACTGAATGCGTGGAGACTAAAGGGCCTTGTGCTTCAATCACATCTGCAGTCCTAGTGTCTCTAATAGAAAACTGATTGATTACTAATTGATAAAATCCAGCTAAGGCTTCACAAAAGTGCTTGTGGGCATCAGAGAGGGGAGGGGGAATAGGTTAAAAAAAGTGTGAGGAAACAATACCTGCCTCAGTGGTGTGGAAACCTACCAATAAAGGCAGAATAGCTTTGTGTAATGATTCTCATTTTATTAAGAGGAAATTTCTGATTTGCCAGAGGGGCTCACTTTGCAGGGTTTTTTTTTTCCATACAAGTAAGGTAGAAGAAAATTACAACTGGAGCCCTGGCAGCTTGAATGTAAAGTGTGCTCACCAGTGGTCTTTGTTCTTCTTGCTTCTCCCCAAGCACAGAAAATCTCCTGTGCTGTTCCATTTCATTCTTCAATGCATATATTTGAAGTAAGGCTGAGAGTCAAAGGCAGTGGTGAAATTCAGTGCTCGAGACATGGTAGTGAAATGAAAAGGAGCTGCAAGACATCAGCTGCATGATTCTAGATCTCATTGATTTTATCACCTTTTTATGTTGGAGTTCAGGAGAAGCTTTTGCTCTTCCTTCCTGCTTCCTTCCCAGGAGTGGTAAAAAGGTTGTTTTGAACCATAAATGCTTTGAGTCAGTGTGTGTGTGCATGTATGGATAATTCAGCCTCTTCCTAGAATTCTTTATGCAGCACATCACAGAATCACAGAATCACCAAGGTTGGAAGAGACCTTGAAGATCATCGAGTCCAACCTGTCACCCAAGACCTCATGACTAAACCATGGCACCAAGTGCCATGTCCAGTCCCCTCTTGACCACCTCCAGGGATGGGGACTCCACCACCTCCCTGGGCAGCACATTTCAATGGCTAACAACTCTCTCTGGGAAGAACTTTTTCCTCACCTCGACTCTAAACTTCCCCTGGCATTGCTTGAGACTGTGTCCTCTTGTTCTGGTGCTGGTTGCTTGGGAGAAGAGACCAACCCCTTCCTGGCTACAACCTCCTTTCAGGTAGTTATAGAGAGCAAGAAGGTCTCCCCTGAGCCTCCTCTTCTCCAGGCTAAACAATCCCAGCTCCCTCAGCCTCTCCTCGCAGGGCTTGTGCTCGAGGCCTCTCCCCAGCCTCGTTGCCACATGTTATGGTCCATTTGATTCCTTGGATTAAATCTGATCCATTGGCTAAGCTTTAATTGGAGAAAAACCCAACAACCCAGACCACCACCATCAAAAAGAGAAGAAAAAAAAACACCCCTCAATAAATAAAGACAACAACAAAAAAACCCCAAACCAATCAAGCACCTTTTCTTCAGTTGTTAGAAGTGTAAACCAAGAACTCTTTGCTTGCCTGATTTGAAAGGCTAGCTGTAAGTCTGAGGGGTGTAAACATTTATTTCACTGAGATGCCAGACTTTGGGAAAAAAAAAATCAAATGATACCAGTGTGAGTAGCTGCTCTTTCAAGTTTAGTTAATTATTTCATTGCCTAGATTAGCAGTGGAATAATTAGCTAAATAATATGCTTGATTTCCAAGCTCAGACAGCTTCCTCAGGTACCTAAATCTTCCAGTATTTCCTCTCCATCTGTCGAATTTTCTGCTTTCCCCATAGCCTTTCCTGACAAGATTTATAATCCTTGTGCATTTTTGGTGAAAAACTTCCTCCCTGTTGGCATTTAAATCTTCAAAGCCATCCAAGCTAATCAAATGCAGCATAAAATTAGATATGGGAGCAAATGCAGACCCGATGAATTGATATTTACTTCACTTTCTGGTTTTCAGTATGCTGCAAGGTTTTCCCCTACATTGCAGTAAATGCTGGGCTCTTACCTTTGAATTGAGGTTTTCCCCCCAGTGCATGGTGCTTGCATGCAGCAAGGTTACCATTCCCCATGTGCAGGGCTAGGGTGGGCAGCAATGGATGCTCAGTAACTTGAGCCAAGATTCACTTCTTGCCCTCCTTGCCCTTAATGGGGTTTTTATTATCTCCCTGTGGCATTTTTAGCAGATGTACTTTATAGATCAGGTAGAAAATATATCTTTGAGGGGGGTACAGGCCATTTTCTTCCTAAAAATCTTTGATTCCTCCTCTTTATGAAGAGCACAGGGCTGCTAAAGGAG
This sequence comes from Melanerpes formicivorus, assembly GCF_026170545.1. Taxonomy (NCBI): domain Eukaryota; kingdom Metazoa; phylum Chordata; class Aves; order Piciformes; family Picidae; genus Melanerpes; species Melanerpes formicivorus. The sequence continues at coordinate 13,330,886 of NW_027142370.1, read as the reverse complement.
AACAGCTACTGCTGGTACTGTCAGTGCTGCACGGAGTGGCAAAGAAGCTTACTCAGTGTCGATGCTTTCCAGGTGAAAATGCCTCCATGGCCCTCCTGGCTGCTTTGGATATGCTTGGCTATTGGAAAACCAGGAGCAATGTTATGCTGCTTTACTAACCTCACTTTAAAAGAGGGGAAGTCTTTTTGAAATTAAAGAAAGAATGCATTTCTACCAAACTATCTTGGATTTCCTGAAAGAAGCATTACTATATTTTATAGCCATATTACAAGTATGAAATAGGATTAGATTTAAATACAGAGAGACTGTGATCTCTTCAAAGAGTTTGTCTCATTATGCTTCTGTGTACCAGGAGCTATGTATTGTCAAGTGAGCATACTGTGTCGTGGAAGCTACAAGTTCAGGATGACTTAGCTCAAATTGCTGCAGACTGAATAGTTCTGGTTCAAGGCTCTTATAAGCTCTTCAAGTCTGAATGTCCTAGCTCCAGATATTTATATCTCCTGTCTGTGAAGGCCAGGGCAGTTTGTTTGTTCTACTAAAAGAGGAGCTTTAGACTTTTCTCCTCTTCTGTTTCATAATGTATTTGTTTGTTTTGCTTGTGGATTATGGGTTGTTTTGGGGTTGGTTTGGTTTTGTTTCCCCCTCTAGATTTTTCTCACCTCTGTGCACTCACTGTGCACTATCTGTTAAATAATCAAGCTGCATGCTCATGGCTTCTCTTTGGTAGGGGTGAAGAAGAACAGCATCAAGAAGCTGAAACTAAGCCTTGAATACCCAACACTCATTTGCCTCAGCTTGTATCTGCAGTAGGATAATGTGTCCCTTTGTAGCATTGACTGCTTCAGAGTAAAATCAATGGTGTGCTGTAGGAAGTTAAGACTCTCAGGTAGGTTTATCACCTGCTTTGAGAGCAAATAAAACTTCATTCACAGGCAAGAGGAAGCTAGGCAATCTGTGAAAATTTTACATTCTTGAAAGTTACATTTTGCAGACTCAAGGCCTTTAAAGCAGCATTCATTTCTCATAACTAAAAGCCTAACTGCTATGAATATTTAATATAGAAAATGATATCTGATGTTTGCAATGCATTAGTAGTTACTGATTATTTTGATGTGAAAATTTGAAGTGCTCTGCAGGTTAACCTTGGAGAGATGTAAGAGAGTCAGGGGGACAGGTGAAAGCCAAAGGCATGTGAGAGACTCTGGAATCTGGAATGAGTCCAGAGAAGGGCAATGAAGTTGGTGAGGGGCTTGGAACACAAGCCCTATGAGGAGAGACTGAGGGAGCTGGGGCTGCTTAGCCTGGAGAGGAGGAGACTCAGGGGTGACCTCATTGCTCTCTACAACTACCTGAAGGGAGGTTGTAAACAGGCAGAGGTTGGTCTCTTCTCCCAGGCAGGCAGCACCAGAACAAGAGGACACAGTCTCAGGCTGCGCCAGGGGAAGTTCAGGCTGGAGGTCAGGAGGAAGTTTTACACAGAGAGAGTGATTGCCCATTGGAATGTGCTGCCCAGGGAGGTGGTGGAGTCGCTGTGACTGGAGGTGTTCAGGAGGAGACTTGACAGGGTGCTTGGTTACATGGGTTAGTTGATTAGGTGGTGTTGGATGATAGGTTGGACATGATGATCTTGAAGGTCTCTTCCAACCTGCTTTATTCTATTCTATTCTGTTCTATTCTGGGAGGCTCTGTAGAGGCATGAGGCTACGGATGGGCTCTATGGGCACGGCAGGTCCTCTGTGGTACCCACGGCTGGTCCATGTTCACAGGTCCTAATGGAAACCCTGCACTGAGACCACGGAGTTCCCCATGGCAGGGCAGAGCAATCACAATCCCAAACTAAATAAGGGCAAACTGCCCGTTGCTCTTAATGCATTTATAGATCTTTCTGCTGGTGAAACCAATAAAATCAGTTGTGACTCACTTCAGCACTGCATGGAGAATGAGCAAGCAGAAGGAAATGCCTTTTTCAGGTATCCCCTGGAAAAGCAGCTCTAGTGTGTGTCCTAATTAGTTAATTCCCAGCTCAGCCAATGATTTGCTTTCATAGAATAGAACCAATAAGGTTGGAAGAGACATCAAAGATCATTGAGTCCAACCTGTCACCCAAGACCTCATGACTACTAAACCATGGCCCTGAGCGCCATGTCCAATCCGCTCTTGAACACCTCCAGGGATGGTGACTCCACCACCTCCCTGGGCAGCACATTCCAATGGCTAACAACTCTCTCTGGAAAGAACTTTCTCCTCACCTCCAGCCTAAATCTACCCTGGCACAGCTTGAGACTGTGTCCTCTTGTTCTGGTGATGGTTGCCTTAGAGAAGAGACCAACCCCTTCCTGGCTACAACCTCCCTTCAGGTAGTTGTAGAGAGCAAGAAGGTCTCCCCTGAGCCTCCTCTTCTCCAGGCTAAACAACCCCAGCTCCCTCAGCCTCTCCTCACAGGGCTGTGCTCGAGGCTTCTCCCCAGCCTTGTTGCCCTTCTCTGAACACATTCAAGAGTCTCAATGTCCTTTTGGACAGGAATGTTTATCCACTTTGTGGAGGCAGAGGTAATACTATTTTTAATCATTATTATTTTTCTATAAAGATCAATTTAAAGGTTTGGGGTTTTTTTTTAGTGTTTAAAGATACTGCAGTGCTAGGTCCACACCATTATCATACTATTTTATATGTGAACTGGGCAGTGAATAAAGCTCACAGTACAATGAGATCATGAGATAGTGCTTGGGAGCCAGCTTAAAATTACCCAGTGGTGAAAATTCAGCACACAGCTGAATAGTTCTGTCTGGCATTTCAGAAACATGCATCTGAAATACATTGATTTTTTTTTTTCCCCCCTTAAACAACACTTCATTGTGAATTTTCTACTTTTCTTAGAAGTAACTAGGAGTTTTTTATGTCAAATCTTTACTTGTGAAGACCTTATCTCCTTTGGAATGATGGTTATGTATGCTCTACATTTTGCTATGAGATCTTCAGTCCCTTTTATTTCAGACTCTTCTCTCATTCTTAAGATGTAAAAAGCCCTTTGATTCTACCAGCTTGTATTGTCCATATTTGCCTGCTTACCCACCCTGCCATGCCAAAATCACTTTGCTGATTCCAGCTCTTCTAGAAACTGTTGAAAGAGCCAAGCTATTTTTTTTTTTCCCCCTTGTAATGTGTCAGAGAAGTAGTGATTTATTGCATTTGTTTCCAAGCTGAAGGGTGGTGCAAGAGGCTGGTTCTCATCATGTTTTCTTCTGGTCTAAAGCACACACTAGAATGGATGTGTGCTTGCAAGGCACAGAGAAAACGATTCCCCTTAACTGGCAGAGGTGGCGACTTGCATGTGGGCGATGCTGAGCAAATGCTTCTAAAATTAACTACTGAAATGTAGTAAGGAGAAAAACCTCTACTCTGCTGTGAGGGTCCTGTAAGAATCCTTTCTCCCTGATCTGAAATGTGGAAAGGATATGATGCCCTCACGGCTTCTGCTGCTGCTTCTACCTCCTGCCTCACAGGGTGATTCTGTTTGATGATGGCAACGGTTTTTTTGGGAGGTTGGGGAAATATAGAACATTACATCAGAAAGAAAGATCACTTGTTTGTTTTAAAAAGGGATGATTTATCCTCTGTTGTATTGCAAAATGACTGAAAACTCTCTCTACTAAAAATATATGCACTGTTGTGGCAAATGAGTCAAAACTGTGCTGTTGCTCCTTGCATTATTCCAAGCGATGCATTCAACCCAATCCTCTGCTGTTCAAATGCAACAGAGAAAGCAGTCAGGAATAGTGCAAAGCTGCTGCTGTTGCCAGCTCAGGACTGGACTGGAATGAGCTGAACAGCCTCTTGAAAACAAGTTCTCCATGAACTAAAATGAGAAATGTTTTAATTGTTGACCTTCAGAGTGAAAAAGCTGTGCATGAATTGTAATAGTTCCTACTGTGCTGTGGTTATTGATTCAGAGGGCCAGAGGTGGATACCATAACAAGCTGATGTGCTTTAACAGCAATGCATTATAATACCTAGTCATGATTGTTTGATGGCACCTCTTCTCCTCTTCCTTCCCTCCTGCAATGCTGTCTCATCTATATTTTTACTACATCTCCCCAAGACCATTGGGTTACCCAATGTCCTTATTAGTGTCTGTTTCATGCAAAGTGTGTGAAGCTTTAATCATCTCATTAGATGATCAAAGAATTTTGTATGCACCAGGACAAAAAACAGGTTTTCTTCTGTAGGACAAGTTCAGTAGGAAAACAAAATCAGAGAGTCACAGAATGTTAGGGGCTGGGAGGGACCTCAAAAAATCATCCAGTCCAACCCCCCTGCCAGAGCAGGATCCCCTAGACCAGATCACACAGGAACACATCCAAGTGAGTTGTGAACATCTCCAGAGAGGGAGACTCTTCAACCCCCCTGGGCAGCCTGTTCCAGTGTTTTGTCACCCTCACAGTGAAGACATTGTTTCCTCATGTTTCCATGGAACTTCCTATGCATCAGCTTCCACCTGTTGCCCCTTGTGCTGTCATTGGCTCCATCCTCTTGGCACTCACCCTGCACATACTTATAAACATTAATGAAGTCACATCACAGTCTCCTCTCCAAACTCAAGAGCCCAGCTGCCTCAGTCTCTCCTCATAAGATTTACTGGATACTTGATTTTAAAAGTTATTTTGTATCTTCAAAGTTGTCTCAGTACTGTTTTGCTAAGGAATGAAGAGGTGGTGTAGACTGATTTGTCCAACCTTTTTTTTTCTGCATCTTTGCTCCTGATTTTAGTCTTGGCAGCTTGAGAGCTCTGCAGGGAAAACTTTGTTAATGCTTTACAGATCTTTAGTAAACTAGGCTGTGGGTTGCATCAAAGCAACATTTTATCTCACGATCTAGAGGAAGCGTGGCTTGCTGCAGAATTTAATGGTGATGATGAATTAGGTGATGGGTTTTATGCTGGCTACAGTAATCTCTAGTGATGTTGATGGATAAGCCATAATCCCACCTACACCTTATGGAGATGTAGAGTAGACAGCTCAAACTTGGACAGGAAAGTGACGAAGGTATCTGGGGGGGAAGAGAGAAGCCATTGATTGGTGAATACTTATTTTTGATCTATTTATTCATTCTCATATTGCATGTGGTATTCAATGGATCTGGGAAGTTTTATTTTGTAGATGTAATGTTTACAGAGGAGAAAGCCTAATTTATTTAAGTGTGAGTGGCCTGAGCTCCCACCAGCAGGATGTGATGTGCAAACGCTTGAGACCGCTAAGAACCAAGGGCTTGGAAACACACACACTGTGATGGGGAGTGACTGCAGCTGATGTAGGTGACTAAGCCACAGTAGAGAGCTGCTATGATTATTTGGAATAGAATAGAATAGAATAGAATAGAATAGAATAGAATAGAATAGAATAGAATAGAATAGAATAGAATAGAATATACCAGGTTGGAAGAGACCTTCAAGATCATAATGTCCAATCTATCAACCAATCCAACCCACCTAATCAACTAACCCATGGCACCAAGCACCCCATCAAGTCTCCTCCTGAACACCTCCAAGGATGGTGACTCCACCACCTCCCCAGGCAGCCCATTCCGATGGGAAATCACTCTTTCTGTATGGAACTTCTTCCTAACATCCAGCCTAAACTTCCCCTGGTGCAGCTTGAGACTGTGTCCTCTTGTTCTGGTGCTGTCATAATGTCTATGAGTTCATGAGTCTTTCCAACTGCTGAGCAAACTAAGCTTTAAGAGTTGTTTTTTTCCCCCAGACTGGATAAACTTTTCCTTGTCTGGATTTAAAGTCAAGGCATTGATGTGTCTTCCTTAGCAATAATATGAAAACCTACAAATTACTTTCTTCATTCCCTGTCCTCTCTGAGGAAAAGCTTCTATATATGTGAGAGGATATAGCAGACTTGTGAAGCTCTGTAAAGGGTAGGTGAAATACAGAAAACCTGTGTTCTGTATGCATGCTCTTTGATGTGTTTTTGATAACTGACCATCAGTATGTAGTGATTGGGCAAACTTTAGTAGCCAGGTACTAAAGGGTGTGTTTGACTGTGAATTACCAAATTGCTGCCTGTGTTCAGTCCAGCATTACACTCTAGGTTTCACTGCAGTGAAGAGAATGAAAGCAACATGCTCATTTGGGTCTGAACATTCATTACTTCTGGTGCACGCGGTTGAGGTCATGCTCTACAACATGGAACAATCATTGTGTATCAGTGGAGATGGCTAATAAAGGTCTCTGGAGGTGAAATATGTTCCACCACCTGCAAGGGCTTTAGTGCTATATGGATGATGTTTCCAATGCTGTGTCTAGTGTGGTTATGAATTGATTTATCGTGGGTCTGTGGCACTTGTTGAGTTTCATTATAGCACTCCACACACAGAGATAATCTGATATGACTTTCAGATCAGTTATTTTGCAGCTATTTTACTGGCTTTTGAGTCATGCAGTGTATTGGTTAAAGCACCTTCCAAAGATCCTAATTTTCCATATATTACTGCAGGTGAAGATAATGTTTTAGAGCAACTGCCTGCTAACTTCCTTGATAGGAGGTGTAAAGTAGTTATGCAGAGAGCAGAGAAGAAAGTTCTGCTGATGGCTGTGAAGTATTTATAGTCTGACTCCTCTTTTCCAAGACTTATTTCACACAGTCTGTAATTGTCTGTGCTTGGGCTCTGCCCAGGAGCAAGGGTTTTGTTGGTGTGAGGGAGGGAGCTATTTGCTTTTGTTTCTCAACTGAAGCCAAAATGATTGATTCATTGTTCAGAGACACGAGAAAACTAAATAAAGCAATCATCCCAGATGGCATTCTACAGAATTAGAAAAAGGATTGCAAAGCCTAAATAAAAACTGAGCAAAAGCTAAAATTTGGGGTTGAAAAATCCTCCCCTTGGAAGGCTGCTGGGATGTTTGATTGAGTTGAGCAGTGAGTAAATGTTCATTTTTGTGTTGACTGATCCAGCTGGTTTTACCCTAATATGTCCGTGTTCCTAGTGAGCTCTGGCTCAAGTACACATGCACAAATCATGAACCTTGCCTGTTTTGTGATGTCCTTACTCCTGGTCATGTTGATTGTTAGGCATATAGAGGGGAAAATAGAAGTTAAATTAAGACCTTTGCTTGACCCCTTGTGTGACCAGTTCTCCAACCATTCCTTCTCCTTACAAATGTTCTTCTGAGTGGTCCTGTGGGAACAGGGCCCCAGCAGTGCAACAGCAATCGTTGAAGAACAGGGAGGAAGGTGGGCTCAGAATCTCTCTGTTCCTATGGACTCAAAAAGGGGGGCTGGCCAGGGAGGGTCAAGTAACCTGTGCAGGACAGCAGGACCCAAGGTCTGAAGGCTATGGCTCTAGGATGGCAGTTTTCTCATTTTTTTTCTTCCTGAGCTTTACAAAATGTCCAAGGCATGGTGAGTCCTTGCAGTTCACTAAGGGCAGCACTCTTCAGATCTGCTCAGTAATTTGCCTAATGGACAAAACTGACGCAAAGAAATGCCCAGAAGCTGATCAAAGCCAAAGCTTTGCACTGGCCCAGTATGCGTTTTTCTAGTAGAGAGCTTTGATTTTGGTTTGGCATTGGCAGAGGTTTGGGCATTGTTTGCTTTGATTCCATGATTTGAGTTTGTTTTGAGAGCAGTCAATTATTGACTAATTGTTCAAGACAATTTAGACTTAAAGCAACCTGGGAAGCCAGATGATCGTAAACCATAGTTGCCTGGTTTCTTGAACAAAGCTGTTCACAAAGCTCCTTTAAAGAAGTCATTTAAATCTTTGTGATACTGTGCTTGTTCTCAAAATAACAATAATTTCCCTTTTATAATACTAGTGTGCAATTGATACACTCAAATGCTACGCTCTGGATAGTGTTTATTCGATGTTTTTAATTGGAAGAGCTTAAAGCATTTCACAGAGCATCAATAATCCTTGTAATTGCTCTCTTAAAGAAAGTATCCATACCCCCAGGTTCTATATAAAAGAAGACAGAGGTATTGACTCGTTTGCCCTAGGTTACAGAGCAAGCCAATGGCAGAGTGAAAACATAACCTATGAGGCCTGATCTCTGAGAAGGGAAATAAATCTTCCAACACAGTCAAACATTTTTTCACTGCATGGGAATACCTTTATAGGATGAGGGAATGGGAGAAGGGGGGTAAGGTTTTATGAGCCAGTGCTTATGGAATTATGAACTAATTTTCTTGAACTCTTTCCCCAAAGCTTATTTTAAATTTTATTTTTATTTCAAAAGAGCAGAACTGAAATTGGCTAATGAGCTCTATAAGAATGGTGTCTGCTGGATTGGTTTTTCACCATGGTATTACAAAGAATAGAATAGAATAGAATAGACCAGACCAGACCAGACCAGGTTGGAAGAGACCTTCAAGATCATCGTGTCCAACCTATCATCCAACACCACCTAAACAACTAACCCATGGCACCAAGCACCCTATCAAGCATCCTTCTGAACACCTCCAGTGATGGTGACTCCACCACCTCCTCAGGCAGCCCATTCCAATGGGCAATCATTCTCCCTGTGTAAAACTTCCTCCTAACCTCCAGCCTAAACCTCCCCTGGTGCAACCTGAGACTGTGTCCTCTTGTTCTGGTGCTGGTTGCCTGGGAGAAGAGACCCACCCCTACCTGGCTACAACCTCCCTTCAGGTAGCTGTAGAGAGCAATAAGGTCACCCCTGAGTCTCCTCCTCTCCAGGCTAAGCAACCTCAGCTCCCTCAGTCTCTCCTCATAGGGCCTGTGTTCCAAGCCCCTCACCAACTTCGTTGCCCTTCTCTGGACATGCTCCAGTAAGTCAACCTCCTTCCTAAACTGAGGGGCCCAGAACTGGACACAGGACTCAAGGTGTGGCCTAACCAGTGCAGTGTACAGGGGCACAATGACCTCCCTGCTCCTGCTGGCCACACTGTTCCTGATGCAGGCCAGGATGCCATTGGCCCCCTTGGCTGCCTGGGCACACTGCAGGCTCATGTTCATCCTACCATCAACCAGCACCCCCAGGTCCCTCTCTGCCTGGCTGCTCTCACCCACTCTGACCCCAGCCTGTAGCACTGCATGGGGTTGTTGTGGCCAATGTGCAGAACCCAGCACTTGGATGCGTTCAATCTCATGCTGTTGGACTCTGCCCATCTGTCCAGCCTGTCGAGGTCCCTCTGCAAAGCTTCTCTGCCCTCCAGCAGATCTACTCCTGCCCCCACCTAATAAATAATCAAAGTACATGCAGTGCTTTTGTGAGAATTTGAATTGTAGATTAGTCTTTAACTGTTCAGCTGCAATAATATCAAGCACTACCAACCAGGGCTGACACGAGTGATATGGAAATACAGAACAATGCCGTTTTTTGCTTCTCTGAGGAGATTCAAATCATTAGCCTGTGTAGCATAAAGTATATTTGAAGAGATATCAGCCATATGAGAATAGACACTTTTAATTGAGTCAGGTTTAGTCCTTGCAAAGTGCTTTATTTACATAACTGAAATTCTGCTGCTGCAAGGGGGGGGATATTTTTTGGTTTTATTTTGTGTGTGTTTGGGTGTTTTTTTTTCTTTCTATGTATAGAGAAGAGGTTTTTTGGTGTGTATTTAGAGTGATAAAAATGTGAAAGTTCAACTTAGCATTATGCTTTTAATAATTACCCTTCCGCTGTAAGCCGAGCGTGTAGCTTAGTTTGATGTTTTTGTATCAGTTTCTCAGGAAGTATAACAAAAATTAAGCTTCATTCACACACACAAAAAAAGCAATTTCATATTAAGAAGGAAATAACTGTAATGAAGAGATTATATGTCTGAAGTTTTCTCTTTTTCATCTAGCACAAGACATTTTATTCTCAATTTCTGCTCAGCAAAGAGACATCTGAAGCACAAGCCCTGTGAGGGGAGGCTGAGGGAGCTGGGGTTGCTTAGCCTACAGAAGAGGAGGCTCAGGGGAGACATCATTGCTCTCTACAACTACCTGAAAGGAGATTGTTGCCAGGTGAGGGTTGGTCTCTTCTCCCAGGCAACCAGCACCAGAACAAGAGGACACAGTCTCAAGCTGCACCAAGGGAAGTTTAGACTGGATGTGGGGAAGAAATTCTTCCCAGAAAGAGAGATTGGCCTTTAGAATGGGCTGCCCAGGGAGGTGCTAGAGTCACTGTACCTGAAAGTGTTTAAAACAAGACTGGATGAGGCACTTAGTGCCATGTTTTAGTTGATTCAATGGTGCTAGGTAGTAGGGTGGACTCAATGATCTCAAAGGTCTTTTCCAACCTAGTTAATTCTGTGATTCCAGTCTTTTCCAGGCCTATACTGTATTTAAATAACATTGATGGCTTTTGTGTTTTGGAAAATAAGAAATGTGCAACCCAACTGCACCTCCTTCCTTTGCTGTTGAAGGAAAGGTGGACAGTCCTGTGCTGGTTTCTAGTGTAAACCTTGCATGAGTTAATTGCATCCCATTGCTGTAGGGATGCAACAGGACTCACGAGCCTGTTTTCTAGCCCCTGCAGGGAGGGTGCTCTGCTCCTCAGACCTGTGCTAACACTAACTTATTCAATTTTTTAATGCTAGTCTAGTAAAAATGCTATTGCTGTGATGCTTTGTAAAAGGAAAAGTAGTGAATTTTAAAAACAAATATAAGAATACACTCAGTGGTCGCTCTGTTCTCTTTCTGTGGAGTTGGGCACCTCACTGAAAAGAAACTGAGAAACATAACTGGCTCTGTGCTGAGTTCAGCTTCTGTGCAATGAGTTGCTGGTATTCACATTTTCAAACTCATTATTCAGTCTGCAGTCCCACATGAAACATTATAGATTGAATATATGATGAGGAAAGCTGTCAGATCTACTTCAGGAGAAGTAATTAATGCTAGCTGCAAGGCATGCTGTTGTCATGACAAAATCCAAGTGGTGAGGTGAATATCCCCAGTCTAGTGACCACTGATCTTCGTGAGCATCTTGTGTGGAGTCTTGTATGTGTGTGCCCCATGTCTGGATGGCAGCTGTTCTTCCACAGTCAAAAGAACACAACATCAACAGTAAAAAAAAATCTCCCTTTGTGATACACAGCTCGGAGGAAAAGTCAACTCTTTCAGAGCACCAGATACATGGCTGTGGATAAAGGGAGAGTTTTGCAACAGGGCAGTTGTGCTTTCAAGTAACCAAATTACTTGTTCGTGCTGGTACAAAAGGAAATCTTCATATTGATCTTCAACAGCTCATGATTAGTGGGCCACCAACCATCCAGACAGTCCAGTGTATAATGTCTGAGTACCAAGTGCTTAAGGAAAAGTGCAGAACGTGTTAGAGGTTTCTTTTGTATCTTAACTGTTTGCGACCCTGAAGAATTGGGTTCAGTAGTGTTTCAAAAATGTTCTGGAGTACTTGCCAACAACTCTAGGAATTGGTTTTTTTTTCCTCTGAATGTCATGCTATGACCTGAATATCAGTCTTGCTCTGCTTGATTTCTTTACTGTGTGACAGAAATGCTTGGATTGGTTCTTTCAGAAGGATTGTTTTGCTTGACCAGGTTTGATTAGCTGTGTTCTTTGTTTCATTCAGTACACCTTCCTCGTGGTGTCAGATCAGCGCTCTGTAGCCTGTGCTTTTGTTGCACAGCATGCTTATCATCTTAATTTTATCTCCATAAAATAATCTTTCAGTCTTTCAAGTCAGTCTTTTTTAGGGACTACCGCTATCAATCTATAATTGGTATTGTACCCCTTCTGCCTGAACCACCTTCAGCTCTTTAATAAATGGATTTAGGCTTTTGGATTGAACATAAAGCAGACTAATTCTGCAGCTAGAAATGGATTTAAACTCGTGCTTTAATGTTGTGCTGATCCTTGGCCTAAATGAATGCATTGGTTAAATCAGAAGTGTTTCTTAATTAGTATGCAGCCATTGGTGAATGAATATTAATTTCTTAGTAGCTGGTTTTGGATTAAGTTAATAAAATTACTGAGCATTTCAAAAAGGGCTGTTTTTAATATTTTACTCTGCCATCTAAGTGTAGGAAGGGTTTTTTTTTTTTTAGAGCTGCAGTTTTCTTTTGCTCCTTGAAGGCTCAACACCACGTTTCAGAAACAAACTTGTGTTTAGTGTAGGACCCAAACCACACGGAGCTAAATTCTGGCATGTAAAGGGCTCGGGAAAAATAAATCCTCCACTTATCAAAGGCTATAAAAGAAACCTTGCCTGACCTTTAACTAGAATGTCATAATGATGACTGTGTAGCATGGAACACCGTATAGGATTTCAGGTGAAATAACAATTTATGTTAAAACAGTTCAGAACATTGGAACAAATCTGCTGCCTTTGGTTCCAACAAGCCACACGCTGTAGCGGCTTTGTTAATCTTCCAGCGTATGTAAGGCACACCACAGTTTAAACCTTTGCGAGGGAGCGGTACACATACACCAACAGTGAAATGGTTGTATGAATTAGGTGAAAAAAAGTTTTACAAGGTGGATTTGTTAGGATTACCTTCTTTCAAGGCCTGTGCAGTGGGAGCACAGTGGGAAATGTAATACGATTTGGCTGATGGGTCTCGTTTTCTCCCCTGCTCCCTCCCCTTTTTTCTTCAGTTCCCAGCCCGAAACCTGAAGCTTTCCCAAATCCATGTCCAGTCCAGAGGGATAAGTTGCTGGAAGTCAGTCATCCTTCTAGTGAAACGTGGCTGATCTGGGGCACTGACATCTGTGGCCGTGACCTTCCTGTGAACCCTCTAACTGCTGATTTTCTGCATTGCATCCAGTGTACGTGGCAAAGATTCAGTGACTGCATCTGCTGGGCTAAGCTACCTTTAAAACAGTGTCCTTGCCCTTTAGCCACTGTTTCCCCCCTCCCCCCCCCTTTCCTGCAGTATCTGGAGAGTGTCAAACTGATAGTTGAAAAACTGGCTACAGGCTTTTGAAGTCCAGGCAGTTGGAATATTGCTCAGTTTTAGTGGTGAGAGTAAGCGTGTTAGTGGGAGATGCGAGAGCCAACTGGAGTCCTCATGACGTCAGGGCTGAGCAAATGATTATCCTATGAGTAGAACATTTCATTTCTGAAAATTCAATTATGCATCATTTCCAGATTTATAATGAAATAATTAGTGCCTGCACTTTCTCATTATCGACTGGTTTGCTCCAATCTCTTGATGTGAAAGGGGCTTTGTCGCTTAGTGAGGAGTCATATTATAGTCAAGTTTTACACATTTTATTGTCTCGACTTCAGCTCCAAGAATTACATGTCTGCTTGGGAAATGAATTCACAGTACCACAGAGGCTGGCAAGCTTCCAGATTTTAATTGCTTACTAGTGAGGTTCAGGGCAGGCTGTTCCTCCTAGGCTGGGAAACGAGAAAGAAACAAACCTCGGTTGTGCTATAGCAAATGAAAATTGCCTTCTTGAAAAGGCTGATCGCTGATACCTGAAATGAAGAACTGCATCCTTGTCACGGCATAGTGGGCAAAACTGAGGAAGCAAGCAAAGTTGGAGTTGCCATGGTGTTTATCCAGCTCCTATGGCTTTGTAAGTAACTTCTTTTAGGCAGCCTGAGGTAGCTGAAGTGGGGAAAGAAAAAGGACTTAAGATCAAAATACATGGGAAAAGTGAAGAGAAAGATGGGCTAAAAAGCTCTGTATTAGCAAACCAGAGAAGTAGCTACAAACTCATCAGCTGCAATGTAAAGGAGCTGCACAAGGAGGTCAGCTGATGAGATCCTGTAACTTAAAGTCAAGAAATCCGGATTTTAATCTCGGGATCCACAAAAAGGTTCCTCTCAGGACCTGTCATGCCCTGTTTCTGGTATTCTCTGTCTGCAGAGAGGGGCTGGTTTTCCACTTTTTGTCTGAAGATGTCTTTCTTTCAAAGAGGTACTTTCCATAATATAACTTCATATCGTTGCTTTCATGTCTACATCTTGTAGCTACGACCATCACGATACCAAAAGAGCAGTGAAAGTAGCAGAGTAATAGATTGGTGAAGGGTAAATACAAAGTGAAACAGTAACTGTAAGGCTAGGAAGTTACTTGCAATTTATTGCCAGCAAGCTGTCTAGGTAACATGTTATTTATTCGAGATGGCTTCAGAAGGGATTATTTGAGGAGGAGGATGTTGTGTTTCACCTGCTAACACTACTGCAGCAGATATGCAAGACTGCAAAAGAGAGAAAACAGGAAAGAGGACAGTGTTGAAGAGGCTCAAGTCCAGGCTCCTCTACAAAGAGTGGTTTCATAAAGTGAAGCTGTTAATGGGTGTTAAAATGGGTTTCTGTTCACTACAAAAGCGGGTGGAGAACTTGTGTAGCTCTAGTAGGACTGGTCTTTATTGCATTGCATGAGAACAGATGAAAAATAACGTGGATATGAGCAGCTTGGGAGACTGTGGAGGAGATGAGATGTAGTAATCAACAGCTGTAGGCGAGCTTGGCAGCTGGAAGGGTAGCTGGACTGATTCAGGGGTGCCTTTGTTCCAGGACTTGTTTACTTGGAGCATGGACAGCCTAACATCTGGTTGTCCTCTAATGAAACTCAGAGTCTCAACTTCATTGTTTCTCCTGAGCTTTCCTTTCTTACCTGTTCCTTGGCTTATACTCCAGTGTTTGAGCAACCCCTGTGTTTTTCAAAACAGCTGCAAGAAAAATATTTCCATGCAATGCAGCATAGGCCCTAAAATATACTCACCAAGGAAGAGGAAACATGCTGCTTTACTTAACTGAAGATCTCATCCAATGGCATCCTGGCCTGCATCAAGAATAGTGTGGCCAGCAGGAGCAGGGAAGTCATTGTGCCCCTGTACTCTGCATTGGTTAGGCCACACCTTGAGTCCTGTGTCCAGTTCTGGGCCCCTCAGTTTAAGAAGGACATTGAGACACTTGAAGGTGTCCAGAGAAGGGCAATGAGGCTGGGGAGAGGCCTCGAGCACAGCCCTGTGAGGAGAGGCTGAGGGAGCTGGGATTCTTTAGCCTGGAGAGGAGGAGGCTCGGGGGAGACCTTCTTGCTGTCTACAACTACCTGAAGGGAGGTTGTAGCCAGGAGGGGGTTGGTCTCTTCTCCCAGGCAACCAGCACCAGAACAAGAGGACACAGTCTCAAGCTGCACCAAGGGAAGTTTAGGCTGGAGGTGAGGAGAAAGTTCTTCACAGGAAAAGTTGTTAGCCATTGGAATGTGCTGCCCAGGGAGATGATGGAGTCACCGTCCCTGGAGGTGTTCAAGAGGGGATTGGACATGGCACTTGGAGCCAAAATTTAGTAGTTCTGATGTGTTGGGTGACAGGTTGGATCTCTGAGGTCTCTTCCAACCTTATTGATTCTATGATTCTATGATCTGTGTATCTGTCAGTGGTTATGTGCTCCAACAGATACTGTTTAATCTCAAGATACTAATGATGTGCATGCTAAAAAGTGCTCCAGTTACATTTGTCACATCCAAAACTTTATAAGCCTTGCTATTCCTTCACTAATGCTCACAATGACCAATGTTCATGCTTGTTAAGTGTAACACTCATTAAAAATATATAATCCATATTCATCATTCGAGTTATCCATCACTAAATCAGATTAATAGATCACCACACGATTTCACATTCTTTTCACAGCTTAATGGAAATGATCCATTATTCAAATACTGAGTGTTACCCATCTGCACTCCTCTTTTGTATTTTCTTCTCCAGTTGAGTCACCCATCAATGTGTGACAAAAAGAGTAATGCAGACAAATGTATTTGGAGATCTTCAAGATTTTGTTGCCAAGCCCCCTGGTAGGGCTTGGTCTGCTTTCTGAGTCACTGCTTTGTGCTTCTGGCTTCTTGTGCATCCTCAGGTGGGGAACTTCTGTTTCACAGTGCCTCTGAGGGATGAGGTCTCCAGGATGGGATTAATGGATTCCCTTATTAGGTCTGATAACTTTTCATATTTCTCATTTTAATCCACTTAAAAAAAATGGCCTCATGGCTTGGTAGCTTCTTTCCCATGAGAGGACTTCTGTTTTAATCAAAGCATTTTATTAAAGGGAAATTTTGGGTAAATATCTCAATTGTTTTGCCTTTACTGCTGTATAAATAGGAAATAGCATTGCCTTGTATTTTAGAATTGGGTGTGTGTGAGATAGGTAGGGCATTGTGCCTGTTTCCATTCCAGTTTATGGCTTCTGAGCACACTAAGGAGGCAAAAGACAGCATGGTATCATACTTAATATTGATCACAGTGATGACTACAAGCGTATCCCTCACTGATTTGTTTCATCTAGGTTTAGCTCAAACAAAACCTTAACTCCAGGAGATTCCTCCCTCAGGATTTCACTATCTGTCTCTCTTATCAATTCCTTTTTTTCTTTTTTTCCCCCCTTTGGCCTTTAAAAACTTCTCCAGAGGAAGTGGTTGCTGAAAACCAGCATGTACCAATCAGTCCTTCAGGGAGAGCCTTCATCCCCTAGACCTGTCACCATGAAGCTTGGGAATAGGGTCTGAAGCCACCTAAAGTAGCTGTCAGTGCTGAATGGTGCATTTGTCGGAGAAAGTCTTTGCAGTTTGTTCTCCTGTTCCCAGTCAGCAGAGAAGTAGCAGATACAGAGGGTGCCTCAGTCCTGGAGAGGTTATGGCACTCAGTGTGCAGAGCTGAGCAATGATAACCTAAGGGTGGTGGAGAGGTGAGTCTGGGTCCAGTCACTGCAAAAAAATTTACTCTCCACCATCTGTGAAAGGCCTGTGCAGCTCCTGATGAATTTTCTCTTTCTCTTGCTAGTGGTTTCTTTGTGTGTGCAGGTCCTCTGGCCAAGGACTGACATGGTGTACACATAACACAGTATTTCAAAACCACATTTAGTAAAACCAGCATGTTCCTTTTTCTTCTTTTTTCCTTCACCACCCCTCGTTTTCCCCCTACACTTTGTTCTATTTATACTTATTCATTCTATTTATGCTTCATTCTATCTATACTTACCAAAGAGCTGCTTGTCTAGGCTGCTGTTGGTAGGGATCAAAGGATGTTAGGGGTTGGAAGGGACCTCCGGAGATCATCAAGTCCAACCCCCTGCCAGAGCAGGACCATAGAATCCAGCACAGCTCACACAGGAATGCATCCAGATGGGTCTTGAAAGTCTCCAGACTCCACAACCTCTCTGGCCAGCCTGTTCCAGTGCTTTGTGACCCTCCCAGTGAAGAAGTTCCTCCTCATGTTGAAGTGGAACCTCCTGTGCTGCAGTTTATATCCATTAGAATAGAATAGAATTAACCAGGTTGGAAAAGACCTTTGAGATCATCAAGTCCAACCCATTACCCAACTCCATCTGCCTCATCCAGTCTCCTCGACCTTAAAGATCATCTAGTTTCAAACCCCCCTGAAATGGGCAGGAGCCCCTCTTACTAAACTAGATTGTTCAAGGTCCTATTCAGCCTGGCTTTAGATGCTCCAGCTTCCAGGGCTGGAACCTTCACAACTTCTGTGGGCAGCCTATTCCAGTGCCTCACCATCTTCATGGTGAAAAATTTACTGATGTTTCTTTCTCCTTAACCTGTGCTGAAGGTCTAGTTACCTTTCAGAATTACATTTTGTACTCCTACTGTAATGAGGTTTTTTTTCAAGGTGTTGTGCCCTTTGTATTAGTTTTACTCGTCTGAAGCATTAGCCCTTGTCCTGTCACAGGGTGCAGCTGAGCAGAGCCTGTGCCCTGCCTCTTGATCCCCAGCCCTCAGATATTTATAAACATTTATTAAATCTCCTCTCAGTCTTCTCTTCTCCAGACTAAAAAGCCCCCAGGGATGGCATGCAGGTGATGTGCTGGGGGGACATCAGGGACATCTTTTGCTTCTGGCCTTCCCTCACTCAGCCAGTGCCCAGCAGTGCTCCCAGAAGCAGTGCTGTGCCCTCCTGAACCTGCTTCCCACGGGGCTGACAGACACAACGGCTGTGCATGGCAGCAGGTCTTCAGTTTTTCTCAACCTGCACTTTTCCTCCCAGTTTGGCTTTTTCTTTATACCTTGTTTCCTGTGTCTGCCCTCTGCCTTCCCTCCCAAGCTGCCTCCCAAGACCTGCTGTTAAGGAGAGCAGGAGCACAGTGGGCTTGTTCCTCTGTGAAAACCTTTCACAGGTAACCTTGCAGGAGGCTGAAAGGTGAGAATTGTTTTCGTTTCTCTCAGTAAACACTTGAAAAAAACACCCCGATTTTGACAATGCAATAAGCCTTCAGAAGTGATACTAGAAGTAAAAGTGAGAATTTCCCACAGTGTGAAAAAACATCGCAGGCAATGTGTGTTTTAATTACAGGAAAGCAAACAAAGAAAGCCCTGAAGTCTGCAGTTTTTTGATTTGATGGTAGTGGGTTTGTGAATTGCTGAGAGAGAAGTGTTGCCATGCTGTGAAATCATCATCTTGCCCCCTGCTTGCCCCGTGTCTGTAAGGCAAAACCAGCTCCACTTCGTGTATTTCTCTCAAGCTTATTCACTGCCGCTCCGAGCTTCTTCACAATCCCAGATGGATCTGAATTACTGATCACTCAGGAGTGAGGTACTTTAATAACAGGCAAGTGAAGAAAGAAGTAGGTCTTGTGTCAGTATTTTAAACATTAAGCAAACCTTTCTCATACACAGCCTTTGCTAATCATAATTTAGGGCAGTGAGGTGCAGTGAATGGGGTTTGGTCACATATAGTGCAACACCATTTGATTTCACCTGCATGTTTCCAGCTCAGGAAAAGGTGATCAGATAACTTGGACAAATGGGATGTGAGCTTTGTCCTGTAGCTAAAACACGATGAGCCTATTTGTACTGACCTTTCCAGGTGTTTGGACAGACTCTTACATGATGAACATTTTCTTCTAATGTTCGATGGCTTGCCAAGATTACTATTTGCATTTCCTTCTCCCATCTCCCTGCCTGCTCAGCTTTCACATTTCCTTCTCAAATGTAGCTCTTTTCTTTATGCCCTTTTGTCTTTTACTTTTCCCCCCTGCTCTGTCCTTTATAATTTGAATTCTTTTGTTCTTTTTCAGCATCAGAAATAATTGTATCTAGCATCCCCATGAACTGCTAAGGGATCTAAACACAAAGTCAGTGGGTAGGTGCAATTGCGTCCAACACAGATAAGATAATGCAAAGTAAAATAGGCAGAGTGTATCTCCTGTTCCAGCAGAGCTGCTCTCATTCAGATGAAATCTGAAGGCTTGGGAAATGACAGGAGGATGTTTGCTGACCTAACTTCTCCATGGACTTGAATCCATCACACAATTTTTTTGTGGAACAGGAATAGAGGAAACTTACAGATGAACTGCTTGGTTAGTGCCATGGTTTAGTTGATTAGATGGTGTTGGGTGATAGGTTGGACTTGATGATCTCAAACGTCTTTTCCAACCTGGTTCATTCCATTCCATTCTTATTCTATCATGTAGCCCCACCTGTAACCCTAACCTGACTGCAAAGTCTTGCAGGGGTTTTCCTGCTTTGAGATCCCTAGTGTCAGAAATGAAACAAAACAACAGGAGAAAGGACCCCACTTAATGATAACTGCCTCCTTCTGAGTTTCAGTAGTTAGCCTGCATTGTTTTGTTGGTCCTGTGTGCTTTGTTCCTGTGCTAGATACATTTCATTGAGGAGTGCTGGGAGGCACCGCTGGAGAAAGCAGTGAGTTAAAGAGGTTATCACACAGACACAAAGCCTACTAGAAAGGAAAGTGCTTAGGTTTGGTTTGTTTGTTTGTTGGTTTGTGGTTTGTTATTGTTTACTGGCATCAGTAGCAGTAGTACCCACTACTGTGAGCAATGAGAAACATGTAGAGGAATCATTTGCTGAAGAGAGCTTCTTGTTTAAGTGGCATGGAAAAGAGGTGAGAGAAGTCACAATTGAAGGGAGAGGCAGAACAGCAGCTTCATTGGAGATCAGGAGTTTCCTGTGCTTTCTGCTCCAAGTTCGATGGAGTTTCAAACTGGAACAAAGAATTCTGGATGATAGTCTTGCTTTCTCAAGAGATGAAGGGGTTTGTATCCTCTTTAAATATTTAAACAACACAGGCAGCCCTTTGAAAAGACTAAAGCATCGAAGTAGGCAATTAAAAGAGAGAGGATTCTGCTGACACCTTGTTTTTGAGGATGGGCTGGAGAGGTAAAAAGCAGGGCTAGTCCAAATGCTTAGTGCACACAAGACAGCAGATAGTAATTGCTTAAGCAAATATGTGTTGCAGAAAAACCCCAAGAAACAACAACAATAAAAGGGAGTAGTGCAAAAAAGGTGAAGGCCAATGTTCCCAGTCTGCCATGAAAACCTGAGTACAGCTCTGCATGGAGAAGAGGCTCAGGGGAGACCTTATTGCTCTCTACAACTCCCTGAAAGGAGGTTGTAGCCAGATGGGGGTTGGTCTCTTCTCCCAGGCAACCATCACCAGAACAAGAGGACACAGTCTCAAGCTGTGCCAGGGGAAGTTTAGGCTGGAGGTGAGGAGAAAGTTCTTCCCAGAGAGAGTTCTTAGCCATTGGAATGTGCTGCCCAGGGAGGTGGTGGAGTCCCCATCCCTGGAGGTGTTCAAGAGGGGATTGGATGTGGCACTTGAAGCCATGGTTTAGTTAGTCATGAGGTGTTGGGTGGCAGGTTGGACTTGATGATCTCTGAGGTCTTTTCCAACTTTATTGATTCTATGATTACAAATCTGTGCCCTTGCAATACCCCTCTGCACTGCTGAAATCAGGAGCCTTCCAGCACCATTCTCTCTGGATAAAGCCTCTGCCCATCCTGTCACTGAGAGCTGATGTGATATCCGGAGATCTGTTGTGCTCTGTAGGTTTTTGAAAACTCAACCAATTTGTCATGGCTTAAAATCACTCCAAGGGACTTAATTAGAAGATAAGAAACAACCCCTCCACCTCCCCACCCCTGGGATCTTTGCTGTAGTCAGTGCTACCTGGAATGTGCTTGGGAGAAGCAGAAGTGGAAAGGCGTGGGTCGCTCAGTAGTGGGCAATTCACAGCTGAAAGGATCCTGGGAAAATAATTGGCTTCAGGAAACTTGTGATTTGTGATTAATTATTCACAGCACAATTTGTCTAGCCCATCGTGGTCACACACTTTAATCTCCTCGATTTGTCTGGCCTTGCTTGGTTCTATTTGTAAGCTCATCTTGCTGAAGAGGAATGTGGACACTTTGCTTTGTTACACACATCTGTGTGTGGGGAGCCAGGTGAAAAAGGGCAGTCATGTGGATATATAATCAGTTGTCTCTGAATGCAGTATGTTGCACAGCTTGCCTTCTGGAAGGCAGTGGAGCATCTGCATGGACATGTTCCACACGGCAGCATTCCCTTCACATCGCTGTGCACTTCTTGAAAAGGCTAAAACCACTGCTGTGAATGGCTCCACCTGCAAGTGCAAAGCTGGGGTCCGCTTTAGGTGCTGTGTTAGGTTCTTTAGTCCTTGTTATGTGCCATCTGCTTGATGCTGGTATCTTAGAGATGGGGTTGCAGAGACATTTTAGTGACCATAAATTCCTCTGGCACAGAAAGGAGCAGCTTGTTTGCCTTTCCTTCCCCAGCTAGGGTCAGCCATACCTGCATCATGCTCTGTGCTGCTGCTTGTGTTTGTGCAGCCAAGAGGGGCAGAGCAGGGGGCTGGCTTATGGCTTTGGGAAGGGACCAGCTTGCAGCCAGCTTTATTTGCAGCAGTTTTTTGCTCTAGCTTGCCTCTCTCACCAGGATTTTTAGTACAAAGGTGGGAGCAATGGCCTGTGGTAGTGAAGCAGGGCTGTGAGCAACCTGCACATCTGCTTCTGAAGGCATCAGCAGGCAGCCCTGTATTTAGAGAAGCAGGATAGCAGTGCAATTTGTCAAAGGAGGCTGGAAGGATGGATAACACAGGATGTTTATCATGGTGTTAGTGCTCACAAATTTAGGTATTTATCAAGACTGATGCCCAGTTTGCTGTAGTGTGTTAGTACCTTGGGTGGCAGCAAACAGTGAAACACTGTTAGGGAAATGTTGCTATTCTCATTCCTATAGCTTCTCTGGGGTGTTGGACTGGAAGGTGGTGTAGGATCCTCTCTGATTTGGGACTCTGCTTTATAGCTACTCACTGGATTTCCATGCACCTTCTTTTCATCTCTACAGGAGTATTTCTGTACCCATTTCTGTACCACTCAGCAGGCACATTCTTGATCAGGCTAGCAGTGTTTCATCTGAGCCTTCTTAAAAATTATAATGATGCTCTGCTAGCTCATAATCTGAGAGGAGTAAGTATCACATTGTCTCACTTCCTATGAAATTGCTGCTTTTTGTTCTCCATATAGATTTTAAGCCTGCTTTATTGCTCAGCTGAATGCAGTTGAATTTGCTTAGCCCTTTTTCTGAACAAAATAATAAGCTTGAATTAATATTTCTTAATTAGCAGTCCCCAGTCGCTGCTGATAAAAGTCACTTTGAAAATGAATCCAACCAAGGTAGCTACAGTGCTGGAGATACTCATTAGGTATTTCTGTCCATAAGATTATTCCACATGTTCCCTCAGGTTTTAGTGCTGGTATTTGGAATGATTTGGAGCAGATGGGGAGGGGTTTGGAGCAAAAGTCCTCAAAGCAGCAGATCTGCAATTTTGCAGTTGGCTGACATGGACCAGAAGCAAGGGAAAACAGAGTTGAAGCATGCAACTGGCATGGAAGGAGATAGAGCACACTGGTGGTCATGCTGTTTGGGTATTCAGTTTGCAGCCAACTCAGCTGAGGGTCCCTTGGTTTTTTTGTGTTTCAAATCATTACCTGACATGAAGGAAGAAGGGAAAGTGCAGTGCTTTGAGGGTCCAGTGCTAATGAACTGGAGAGTGTCCTGCTTAACCCAGCACACATCACAGTGCAGCTTTTCAGAACTGTCCAGAGGCTTCTGATCTCAGTTCTCAAAACCTGAAAGCACTCTGGGGTGATGAAACATCCCATGGAAGTAATGGGTTGTGTTGCAGATGAAATGAGGAAGCTGGAACTGTGAGAGCTTCTATTGGTCAGCTGGATCTGGATAGGGATTAAGTGCGGAAGCACAATGCAGTGTGGACAGTATGAGAGGTTTACTTGTGAGACAGTGCTGTGTGGTCAGCATGCTTGTTCCTCTGTTCTGAGGATTTTAAAAGTGGTTTATGCAGATAAAGTGGCCCAGCCTGAAGTGAGATGAATTCATGCTAATAGGCTTCCTTTTGGGTAAAACTTAAGAGAAGCATCTCATACCCTAGAGAGGTGTCAGCCAATACCAGATATCTGTACTGAATGCAAGCAGCACTCCTCCATTTCATTGAGGGACTGCATGATTTAAAGTGCTTACAAAAAAGAAGGTTTACATGTGGTCACATCTCTCTCTGTGTCACCTGAAGGTTTGATGATCTTAAAGGGTTTCCTCCCCTGAAACACAAAGGCTGCCTAATATGAATTGGAAATACTAATTTTGCCTGTCAGGGATAAGTGCCATTTAAATTTGAGCTGAGATCTGAGACCTCTTCCCAGAAGAGCTGTTCATTAATGTTTTGCTGATCAATAACACTCGGAGCTTTACATGTAGGACATAGCACCTACTTCCTCCTTCTTTGTTGTGTCATTACTGACATTTGTAGCGCTGGGAGGTGGAAAATGGCTCAGCCTCTTGAATTAGCCCAGTACCTATCTCAACACTAATTTCTTGGGAATAGCAGATGCCAGCACAGGCAGTTAGGACTGCAGGTTATTGCTAACAACTTTCTTATTTTGGAGTTTGGTCTGATAAGATGCAGTACCTGGGGACTGCTGAAATCCTGGCAGATTATGCCTGGTATTCTGCTCTGATAGGAAAAAGAACTCAACTTCTTACAGCTTTACCTTAACTCTTAATTTTTCAAACTCCAGAAGCTTTGCTGAACTTGAGATCCAGGAAAGAAATTCGATATTATCAGGCAGTGAATTGATGTGTTATAAAGAGGAGGCTCAGGGGAGACCTTATTGCAGCCTACAGCTACCTGAAGGGAGGTTGTAGCCAGGTGGGGGTTGGTCTCTTCTCTCAGGCAACCAGCACCAGAACAAGAAGACACAGTCTCAAGCTGCACAAAGGGAGGTTTAAAGTGGATGTTAGGAAGAAATTCTTCACAGAAAGAGTGATTGGCCATTGGAATGTGCTGCCCAGGGAGGTGGTGGAGTCACCATCACTGGAGGTGTTTAGGAAGAGACTGGATGCACTTGGTGGCATGGTTTAGTTGATTAGATGGTGTTGGGTGATGGGTTGGACTCAATGATCTCGAAGGTCTTTTCCAACCTGGTCTATTCCTATTCTGTTCTGGTCTAGTCTAGTCTAGTTTCCATTCCATTCCATTCCATTCCACCATAAAATATCAGCTCAGCCATTTATATATTACAAATGCAGAGGTAAGCAAATATTTAGCTTGAACTGGACTTGCTTTGCCAGCTGTCTTCATGGACAAACTTTTAAGCTGATATATTCAGAATTTCATAACTGCAAGGACTTGCTAATGGCAGAGGTTTTAATTTTTGTGATGTTTCCTGGATATATTTCAGAGTGGAGGTGGCTTTAGACATCTTCAGTAGCCTGAGTCTGGAGCTCTGCGTGTGTGTGACTGTGTTAGCAGTGCTTTCTTGTAATGGCATATTTGAAAAGCTGGGAATCCTTGGCCAGCCATTACATTATTGTTCCTTGCAGAAACTCTGCCACTTTGGCCTTCAGCTGGTGGGTGGTAGAAGAGCGATGACTGTTCCTCTTCTGGTCGATGGCTTTGTCTTGGTTCACTGTGTTTGTCTCTGCACAAACACTCTGCGTGTGAGTCGCTGCTCACCCTGTGGCCCGGCTGATCCAGCCAGTGTCGCCTCCCCTTTCCAAATGGGCTGGAAATTGGGCACTCAGATGGAAATTCCTATTCACAGTTTGCGATGAAACAACTAATGAAACGCTCCATTAATCATTTAGTCTGCCCTTCGTTCCCGCTGTAATGAAGACTGAGAGGCAGCATTAGCCCATCTGAGAGGTTCAAGCATTTGAGATTGATCTCGAATGGGATAAGGCCATCAGTGCTGTGATACTGGATTACTAAAGGCTGCAATAAATAACTCACGTCTTACAGTTGTGTTAACATAATCATCAGTCATACCTAGCACTTCTAGGTGCTGTATTTAAATTTCCTTTTTGCAATGCCTCTCACTGCTGGGGCGGGGGGGGGGGGGGAGTTGTGCCTGTTTGCTGGGAAACTTGGGAAGGCTGCTTATTTTGGCTGGCCACTGCTTCTACTGCACTGCTTGCAATGCTGTGAGTGTTAATAATACTAAGTGAGGCTGGGATTATTTTTTAATAACTGCAAAATAAAAATGCTGCTACTTTCAGCAGAGGTTCATCAGTCAATGTCAGCAGCATTCTTCTGTTTGTGCCAGATGATCCCAGTTCCAAATCCCACTTCGCCGGCCATCAATTGTCTCAGCATCTTGACATGGTGTCTGGTGTTCTGTATGAGGCCTGGAAGCATATCCATGTTTGAAGTGTGAACTCTGAAATCACAGGCATAATATTCAGGAAGTGCAGAGGAATTTAGGCTACAGTGTAATTTATATTTCCCTTTTGTAATACTTCTTTCACCTTTATGATTAGGCCACAGCAACTATGGAAACCTACTCTGTCTTGGTGAGGCCACAGCTGGAATATTGCATCCAGTTTTGGGCTCCCCAGTTCAAGAGGGACAAGGATCTGCTGGAGAGAGTCCAATGGAGAGCTACCAGGATGATTGAGGGACTGGAGCACTGCCTTATGGGGAGAGGCTGAGAGCCCTGGGGCTATTTAGTCTGGAGAAGACTGAGAGGAGATTTAATAAATGTTTATAAATATCTGAGGGCTGGGGGTCAAGAGGGAGGGGACAGGCTCTGCTCACTTGCACCTTGTGATAGGACAATGGCTAATGGATATAAACTGCAGCACAGGAGGTTCCACCTCAACATGAGGAGGAACTTCTTCACTTGAATGGTTGCAGAGCACTTGAACAGGCTGCCCAGAGAGGTTGTGGAGTCTGGAGACTTTCAAGACCCATCTAGATTCATTCCTGTGTGACCTGTGCTGGATTCTATGGTCCTGCTCTGGCAGAGGGGTTGGACTCAGTGGTTTAGGCTGGATGTTAGGAAGAAATTCTTCCCAGGAAGAGAGATTGGCCATTGGAATGGGCTGTCCAGGGAGGTGGTGGAGTCACCATCTCTGCAAGTATTTAAAAAGAGACTGGATGGGGCACTTGGTGCCATGATTTAGTTGATCAGATGGTGTTGGGTGATAGGTTGGACTTGATGATCTCAAAGGTCTTTTCCAGCCTGGTTAATTCTGTATTCTAGAGGTCCCATCCAACCCCTAGCACCCTGTGATCCTGTGAAGTGCTGGTATTCAGAGGACTTTCCATTGGAAGGGTCTCCACGAAGGAAATAGATGTAGGAGGCAGAGTTGTGTGGCTGTGCAGAACAGCAGTGGTTTGTGCTGGCTGAATTTTAAAGGAGCTCGAGAAAGTTAGGGTAGGCTTTAGGCAGGCGCCGCGCGCTGCTTGTTCGCTGTCACAAAAAGCTGAGTGATGCATACAAATAGCACTAATTAATTTTTCAGGAGGAAACCAACACTTCATGCATACCGATTCTTCCAGCACTGGCATGAAATTGGTTACACTATTGCTGTACCAGGAGCGAGAGGCACTGCCGCAGGGAATGGTAATGTGTGTAGAAAGGTGTTATGCAATCAGCACTTCTTGGGGCTGCAGTCTCAGTGACTGAAAGCATTAAAAATGGGGAACCGTGGCACTCTGGGTGTAACTGTTAACTGATGTTGAGAAATTGCAAAGTGGTTTTCTTTTCTTTTCTTTCCTTTTTCTTTTTTGTTGTTTTGCTTTAGGTAAATTAGGCTATGATCATTCTGTACCAAATGGAAGAATTACTGTGGTGCTTGAGACAGGGCTAACAGCAAGCTCTGGGCAACGACACGAGCTGAACTTGTTGCTTGTCAGATGATATTTGTCAGCAGAGCGGGTTTAATGTGAGGCTTTTAATAACAGAAAGAATTTGTGGCTTTGTGGAATTCTGTTTAGAGAGCCATAGCCTTCTTTTCTGCTCTTAATGAACAAAGACATTTTCTTGCTTTTATCAGGCTGCAATATTCCAGTTAATAAGCCTTTCAAAAAACCCTAAGAGGTAGTTAGGTTCCACAGCTGTTAGTGCTATTCCTTTGCTTTTAATTTCTTTAAAATGCAGTGAAAGGCAAAAAGGTGAAATTTCTGTACAGCAGGAAGCTGAGCCCTGGTCTCCCCAGCCATGGGGAGAGTAGACTTTCTGAAATGTTTTTATAGCATAAAAATGTGCTTCAGTAATAAAATCTTCAGGCTATCGAGGCGATGCCTCTGCATGTGGGACATGGCCCATTAAGTACTGTTCACCTTTGAGTACTGTGTCCAGTTCTGGGCTCCTCAATTTAAGAAGGACATTGAGATACTTGAAGGTGTCCAGAGAAGGGCAACAAGGCTGGAGAGAGGCCTGTGAGGAGATGCTGAGGGAGCTGGGGTTGTTTAGCCTGGAGAAGAGGAGGCTCAGGGGAGACCTTATTGCTCTCTACAACTGCCTGAAGGGAGGTTGTAGTCAGGAAGGGGTTGGTCTCTTCTCCCAGGCAAGCAGCACCAGAACAAGAGGACACAGTCCCAAGCTGTGCCAGGGGAAGTTTAGGCTGGAGGTGAGGAGAAAATTCTTCCCAGAAAGAGTAATTGGAATGTGCTGCCCAGGGAGGTGGTGGTGTCCCCATCCCTGGAAGTGTTCAAGAAAGGATTGGATGTAGCGCTTGAAGCCATGGTTTAGGTAATCATGAGGTGTTAGGTAATAGGTTGGACTCGATGATCTCTGAGGTCTTTCCCAACCTGGTTGACTCTGTGATTCTATCTATGAATAGAGGAGCATGAGGAGTTAGCAAAGCACTGCCATAGCCAGAGGGTAGAGCATAGAAATGTTGGTGCAGGACTTCTCACAGTCCCTGTCACTTTGCCCTCCCCTTTGTGTAGCTCTCTATACTTTTCCTGGGTCAAAAGTACAGTCTTCAGAATTAGCAGTTGGTGAGGTTCCCACCTTGCACCAAAGAAACTCTTTTTGTAGCTCTTGGTTTTAAAGGACTTGGGACTATACAGACTGGACATGTTACAGCTTTATCAGTTGACCAAATTGTGTTTAGGCCTTTGCAAAGAGTCTAATTTACAGTCCACAGCTTAGCTGCAGCCTCTGGGACAAATTGTCCACACCTGGAACTATTAAAAAGGGTTTTTTTACCTGGAACTATTAAAAAGGTTTTTTTTCTCCCTTGCCTGTGTCAGTGCTTACTCTGCAAGCTGCTGCTGTCATCTCCTGTGAGGAGGAGGACTTGCTATTGGTATGTACCATAGCAGGTGTTTGGCCCAAAGGCTTGAGGATGTTGGACAGTTCAACTACAGAGTGCAGCAGCAGAATTGGAAAAGGTTGGGTGTCAGTCAAATAATTGCTGTCAACTGCACTGAATACAAGCTCAGATCTTAGAAATGTAGAGCCTGATGAAAATTTAGGTGTTATAATTTTCAGCATCCTCTAGGAAAAGAGTGATTTCTAGCTTGCTCCCAGACTATTTTTATGTCTTCTTCAGAAAGTTCCTCTGGTAGCTTAATCAGCTGATATGGAATGGTTTGGAATATTGAAGAAATTTCTTTTGTGATTCCTACTGGCAACAGCAATTCTCCCTGTCAGGCAAAAGGATTGAGAAGTCTTCACCCTGCTGATGCATCAGGACCATTCTTATGTACTGGTGTGCATTGCTGCTGTGAAGCTCTGGGAGCCCCAGGGACTTGCATTGCACAATTCCAGGCTCTAATGCATAGCCAAGGGCTTTTTAGTAGGGCAAGACCTTTCCCCAGCTGGAAAATTTGAGCCAAACTCAGAATTAGCTAAGTGTTTCTGAAGATTTTTCATCCCACCTACTTTGTGAGAGAACAGCCAACTGCACAGACTTGCTATATAATATTACATTGCCTGATCTGCTCTATCAGATTTAGGGTTCATTAACTGACTCACTTGTTCTTTGTCCTGCGCCAAATGCAAACTGCTCTGTGATGATGGGACAGTGTTTCCTGATGGGAATGGGAAGAAAAGGATTTGAGTTCCATGCTGTGTTCTTAGATTTGACTGGACTGTATTAATATTAGCATGATACAAACTCAGAGTGACACAATTTCTGTCTGCAAGAGACAGGAAAGCAGCCCATCCAGACCAAATAAATGGTAGGGGTGGGGTAAGGTAACACTGTGGAAAGCTTTATTTTCCTGTTAATGCCAGAGCCTTACTTGAAGTGTTGAACTTGCAATAAGAAGTCATCTCAAGAATTCAAATCTATTTTATGAATACAACTTTGTTTGCATTCCAAAGCTCTTTGAGGAAAGCAATCATTATAGTTAAGCAAAGAGGGTACAGTTTGTAAGAGAGGAGGGTTTTGTCACCTCTTAGATCCCAGACCCACTGGGAACGTGCATGACAAAGGAGTTACTAGGAGAGAAAGTGAATCTGGAGCCTGGTGGTTTGCTCCCCTGCCTGGCTGATCTGTACTCTTAACTTTATGCCCCAGTATATTCTCTGCTACTGTGTTTTAAACCCTGTATATGAGATACTGTAGCTGCCTGACAGCCTGTGTGTAGATTGCAGAGAGAAGTCTTCAGTGTAGAATGAATCCCTCTAATGCCTTTGGTGGCCACATTTCCCCCTCCTTTCTCAACACATCTCCTTTCATTGAGTCTGGCACCGTTTCAAGTCTCATCTGTTCCTTTTAGTCTTCCCTCACTCAGATTCTTCCCCCCACTGTCTTGTAGCTGATCATTAGTAAGGTTATTCCTCTTCAGTGGATTTTTGTTTTGGGGGGAAGGTTGTTTCTTTTGTTGTTTTGGTTTTGGTTTGGTTTGGGTTTTGTTTCTGTTGTTTGGTGAGGTTTTGGTTGTTTGGTTGTTTGGTTGGTTTTGTCTTGTTTTGTTTAGGTGCTTTTCTGTTCTTGGATTGTTCTTGTCTCCTAGGCTTTGCAGCTTGCATTTCTCTGTAGAGCACAGTAGAATGTCTGAAATCTCTCATCTCACCATGGCTCTGTATTTTTAAGTCATTAACAATGTAATTACTGCTTATGTTTCTGTTAACCACTTTTATATAAGTGGGTTTTTCAAACCTGTTTAGCCTCCTTCTGAGTGTTTGATCAGTGTTAATATTGACTGCATTTACATTCCAGCTATTTAAGTCTTTCTACCATTGTGAGTAATCCTTTACCAGAAGGGATTATTCTTAAAAGGTGTACTCTCACCTTTCCTGACAGGTATAAACGCAGCATTCTCATTCCTTCCCCTCTGGGCTGTGTCTTTACAACCCTTTCATTGTTGCACTTGCCTAATTTAGATTTTCTCTAATTTATTAATGTCCTTCTTGTAATGAGTGCCTAAACCGGCATGCAGCACTTTAAAGCACAGGTGCTAAATAATTTATTTTCCATGAATAATTCAGCTCATCCTCTGTTAATGAACTGATCCTGCCTCCACAGGAGCATCCATTGTTTGTAAGCCTCTGCCAAATTGTTTGTGCAAACTCAGATAGGTCAACTGTTTGGTTTTGGCGGGACAAGACTATTGACAGGAGGTCTTGTTTTACCACAGGCTTCCTTAGTTAAATTGGTGCAGAGTTGATTTATGTCTTAAGATGACTTTATCGTGCTCTGCAGTGTTAGTGGTCTTGCAAGTTCAGCTCATTAGGTCATTTCATTGAAAGAATCTATGCTCTTAGTCTAGCACAAACATGCAGTGAGATTTTTACCTCCATTTCTGATAAACAGGTTTAGCCTAAGCCCCTGAGTAGAGCTGTTACTGCTCAGGAGTTTTCAGCATGTCCACCCATGTCCTTGGTTGCATGTCTAAACTTCCTTTACCCTAAATGTGTTCCTAAGCAACTTTG
Organism: Melanerpes formicivorus; assembly: GCF_026170545.1. Classification (NCBI taxonomy): domain Eukaryota; kingdom Metazoa; phylum Chordata; class Aves; order Piciformes; family Picidae; genus Melanerpes; species Melanerpes formicivorus. The sequence continues at coordinate 13,299,990 of NW_027142370.1, read as the reverse complement.
CTTAACTGAAATAAGTGCTTGGCTTAATCTGGAATGAGAGCAGATTCAAGCACCTAGCACAGTGCAGTCTTATCTGTGTGCCAGGGTTGCAGGAGTGAAATATATCAGTGCAAGAAGACAGGATTACAGAGTGTGATGGTTTGAATCAGAGCCAAACGGGTCAAACTGAACCACTGGGTTAACCTCTGGCTATTTTCCCAACACAGAAGTGAGGGAAAATTAGCACATAAAAAACCTTAGGATTGAGACAAAAGAAAAAGTGAGAAGAATAGTTTGCTGATCAAAAATCAGATAAACATGGTACAAAATGCATAATTACCTTAGCCTATTTGCAGAATCACAGGCTCAAAGGATGTTAGGGCTTGGAAGGGTCCTCTGAAGATCATTGAGTCCAACCTCCCAGCCAGAGCAGGACCATAGGAGCAGGTCACACAGGAAAACATCCACATGGGTCTTGAAAGTCTCCAGAGAAGGAGACTCCACAGCTTCTCTGGGCAACCTGTTCCAGTGCTCTGTGACTCTCCCAGTGAAGAAGTTCCTCCTCATGTTGAGGTGGAACCTCCTGTGCTGCAGTTTATATCCATTAGCTCTTGTCCTATCACAGGGAGCATGTGAGCAGAGCTTGTCCCCTCCCTCTTGACCCCCAGAACTCAGGTATTTATAAACATTTATTAAATCCCCTCTCAGTCTTCTCTTCTCCAGACTAAAAAGCCCCAGAAGAAGCATGGCATAAGGCAGCAACAAGCAGAAGTGAGAGAGCTAAAAGCCCAAGCCAGAAAATTGCTCCCCCATCTCTTCTTGTCCCACAGCCATCCCAGTGGGAAAGACCAACACCCAAAAAATCTAGAACCCAGAAGCAGCAACCTGAACAGGAAGCCTCCCATTCTGCAATCTGAACTTCAAGCCCCATAATACTTGGCTCCAGTCAGCACTTTGATTTTTGAAGCTGGCATGCCTGCAGCATGGTACGGATAGCAGCAGCAGGTTCAATTCAATCCATGACACAGAGTGTCATTCAGTGACAAGAACTGGGAGCAGATCTGGGAGTTGTCACCAGAATCCTTTGTCTGTTCCAAGAACCATAATTTGAATTGTGTTCCAAGCATTAAAGCAGAAGCATCTCTCAATGCAAGCAGAGGCTTGCACAGATCAAGTTTCAAGAGTACAATGTGCAGTGCCTTCCTTCATGCTTCTATCATTATTAAAAATACAAGATTTCACAAAAAGAGGTGGCTGGAACCTCATCATTTGTCAGGGAGTCATTGAAGGATAACACAGCATTACATTCGCTGTTATTAATCTGCTTGCCACAGTCTGTGGGACAGAAGACGTTGAATTTTGACAGGGACACTGAATCTTGAAACAAGCTGTTACAAGAATATTCTAAGGAAAGTATCACTTAAAATTATTGAACAAGCAATTTGTTATTTTGACTTCATATCCAATGGCTTAACTGCCTAGACTGTAAGACCATCTTCCCCTTCTAGGCCTCAGGTTGAGTGATAGAGATAATGCAGTGATCCAGACACACACTAGTACTGAAATTAAGCTCTGTAGATAAATGATGGGGTTAAGTGCAGCCTCTCTAAATAAAGAAAAATGTTCAAAATATCAAACTATAGACTGCAAGCAGGCTTGCAACATGAAATACATATTAACTTAGAGATAAAGTATCTCTGATGCTGTGTTCTGAAGGGAAAATTCAACAGACCTTGAAAACGGCAGGGGAAAAGGAGAAACTTTAAAGAATTCAGAAATGGCAGAGGTAAAGCAGAGAGCAACATTGAGGGACTTGGTTTAAAATAAACCTTTATTTATTTAGAATAGAATAAACCAAACCAGGTTGGAAGAGACCTTCAAGATCATCGTATCCAGCCCATCAACCAATCCAACCCACCCAAACAGCCAGACTTGGTCAGGTTAGAAAATGGTTGGCCTGGGTGATCTCAAAGGTCCTTTCTAAACACAAGTCTGTCTCTAAGCTTTGGATCCTTTTATAGTTGAGATTGTTTTACAAGTGCTTCAGGGATTTACTTTAGTATAGCTGTGGTGGCCTGCAGCTCCCAGCGCAGTGGAGCTCAGCTTTTTTGGAATTCTTGGGTTTGGTGGTGGTAAAAATGCTTACTGGTCATGCATAGATGTGTGAGCAAGATCATCTGGCAAACTGGTGTAAATTGGTGACAGGAAGCGGTTAATCTGCTTTGGCAAAGTTATATTCTGCTTTTTGCCCATTGGGTGCAATTCTCCAGTCCCTGAAGAGCATCACTGATTCAGTGTCCTTTGCAGAATCTTTTAATAGCAGCTAAACATAGACGTTCAAACGTGGAATGGCAATAAAGCAAGCATTTTCCCCTGATTAAAGATAACATTTAGTTAATGTTCCCTGATTATCTTGCAAAGACCTGATGCTATGTCTTTGAAATGTTGTAGTGATTGTGTTATGTAATCATGAACTGAGAAAACCAAAGAGCAGCACCTTCTGTAGGAAAGCAGATCTGTCCCTTTGTGATGTCTGGAACATAGGGTGTTCTAAAAGCAAGTGGAATCCTTCAGATCGGTTCAGGAAAGCCCTCAGAAGAGCTTAGGCATGATCTCCCCAGCTTTCAGTGGTTTGAAAACCAAAAAGCAGTGACAAAACCCATGCAGTCTTCCTAGAACTCTATGCCCTGAAGGCACCAATGGGCCTTGGTGGCCCTCACCAAGCTCCCCTAGAGCGCCTCCCATCCCCTGCCCATTGCCCCAGAAGCTTCATTTCAGCTCAGCTTGGGATCATCAGCCCCTGCCTGAGTCATACCTTGGGTGTGCTTGTCTCCAGCTCTGCCACTACCTGCCCCTGTCTGGCCATGGACCTTGATGAACTGGCCTCTGACATGGAGGCTGACTTCTCAACTGGACCTCAAATCTACCTGAGCCACCACCATAACTTTACCTTATGATCTGGACTCATGATTGGACCTGATCACCATCTGCAGTCTGTCCAGCTCTCTCCACTTGACATGACAGGATGGAGCCCTGCTCAGTGAGGTTCTTGCTCTGCTGACCTTGTCCTTCTGAGAGCAGTCTCTGCTCGTTGCTCCTTGACAAATTACGGCTGTTTTACAACAATAAGAATCACCTCTGTGTGAGTTCAAACATTGCAATCCAGCGTTTCAATAGCTGCTTTAGCTTCATCCTGTTGTCCTGGTGAGGGAGGAAAGGAGACAAAATACCCAAACTGCACGCTCTGTTGCCTGCTTCTGCAAAACAATTTGAAGAGAATGGCCTATCTGAAAATGAGAGTGTGAAAAGCCACTTTTATTACACTGGTAATTAACTTCCTGCTGGGAAAAGTGCTGTGTGTCCTGTTGGTTTCTGGGGCACAAATCTGAGATCGAAGAGAGATCAGCCCTTCCAGGGAGAGAGAATACCCTGAGCTGAAGAGTTTCTGAAGGTCATAGGTAAAGACTTACTTTCCCATATCAAAACTGCAGTAAGTACAAAATTGCATCTGCTATGTAAATACAGTGCCAGGGATGGCTGGAGCTGCTTCTTTACAGAGTATTTTGCCTCTGTTATTTTTCCTTTGTATTGTGTGACTCTGCAAACCCATTGGGATGTTGACTTTGATTTTGCTTCTGAAAAAAAAACCAACAACCCTAAACAAACAGCTAAACACAAAAGCCCCAAACAAACTCAGAGGCTTGTGTTATGAAAGTAAAGCAAATGATTAAGCAGTTTTGCAAAGAGAGCCTGTACATTAATCATGCAAATTTGGACTGATTTAGAGTAGAAGTTACAATGTGCTTTCTAATCCAGGTAAACACTGATCAGATTTTAGCCTAATCCATGGAGATTTAGATAGGTGAGATAGGTGAATATGGAAAATATCCTGAGCTGTGGGCATCTTCAGTCTACTGCTTGTCTTCATTCTTTATTCTTGTGTTCCTTTTCAAACAGGACTGAGACATTCAGCAGCCAGGATGCTGGCACATGATGTGGTAGGGCTCTTTAGGGAGACACAGCAGCTCCTCTTCAATGGATATAGTTGGATGTGGTAGGGCTTTCCAGGGAGACACAGCAGCTCTTCCTCAGTAGATATAGCTGGATGTGGTAGGGCTTTTCAGGGAGACACAGCAGCTCTTCCTCAGTAGATGTAGCTGGATGTGGTAGGGCTTTCCAGGGAGACACAGCAGCTCTTCCTCAGTAGATGTAGCTGGATGTAGTAGGGCTTTTCAGGGAGATGCAGCAACTCTTCCTCAATGGATGTAGCTGGATGTAGTAGGGCTTTTCAGGGAGACATAGCAGCTCTTCCTCAGTAGATGGTAGCTGGATGTGGTAGGGCTTTTCAGGGAGACACAGCAGCTCTTCCTCAGTAGATGTAGCTGGATGTGGTAGGGCTTTCCAGGGAGACACAGCAGCTCTTCCTCAGTAGATGTAGCTGGATGTAGTAGGGCTTTTCAGGGAGATGCAGCAACTCTTCCTCAATGGATGTAGCTGGATGTAGTAGGACTTTTCAGGGAGACATAGCAGCTCTTCCTCAGTAGATGGTAGCTGGATGTGGTAGGGCTTTTCAGGGAGACACAGCAGCTCTTCCTCAGTAGATGTAGCTGGATGTGGTAGGGCTTTTCAGGGAGACACAGCAGCTCCTCTTCAATGGATGTAGCTGGATGTGGTAGGGCTTTTCAGGGAGACACAGCAGCTCTTCCTCAGTGGATGTAGCTGCTGAACCATGTTGTGGTAGCAGTATAACATAATCAGTTCCTTCTCTGGGCTGTCTCCTTGGTTCTGTCTGTATGCTGCCAATGCCTAGTAATAACAATCACTGTTATTTTTCTAATGGAATTGTTTTACAGCTTGATCAGTTTCTCCATCCTAGCCATGAGATGTACACAGACACCTCACTGAGCCTGAGAATGCATGCTGTGGAAGGGCAGGTCTGAATGGGTTACTTAAGCTGCTATAGGCAGTGCTGCTGCTGAATGTGTAATTGCAGCCCAGCTCCCACTGACTTTCAGCCCCTGTCACTTGTTCTTATGGAAATCTGAATTGCTGTGTATGGTCCAGCAATAATTCCTGTTGTAGAGTTCCAGTGTGTTTGCTCTGGGTATTTGGTATTTTCAGGCTGAAATCCCTGACCTCTTTTTGGCTTATCTGTCTTTATGTGACCCCCTGAGTTGACAATGACTTCTTCACTATGTGAAGATTGAGATGCAGCTGTAATTACTGGCTTGCTGAAACATTTCAGAGAATCTGAGCTGTTGTAAGTAATTACATTAGGTGAACATTTCCTCTGCTAGAAAAGCCACATGCAGTCGCTTGTCACAACCTGTCCTCATTCCTCCACCTCAGAAGAACTGAGTTTTTGCAGATTACTGCTGCATACCATTTCTCAGTATCTTTCAGATCCTTTGCCCTGCTTCAGAGGGGCCATGATCCATAGTCTAAGAGTGTAAGATCACATTGTATTCACAAATCAATGTGCAATTGTGAAATTGGGGAAAGCAATAGGAATTTTGGAAGAGGGGATAAAAGAAGCCTTTCAGAACCACTTAATCTCATTTTGAGCTTCATCATCACAAGGGAATACCTGGAAGAATATGTCCTTTATTAACCTGAAGGACACATTGCTTGCACCTTTGTGTTAAGTCATTCTGTTGCTTTCTCTGGGGCTGTTTAGGGAAGTCACAAGTCAGTGGAACCTTGTTTGAATGTTGCTGTATGTAATGGTTGATATTCTCGAGATGTTTTTCACCTGACATGGGCTGCCTTATGAGCCTTTTTTTTTACCTTTTGATCAGAAGTGACCATATAAGATGTTTTTCTGAAGCAGCTGTGTGGAAGCCTGCCATGGTTCTGTGACCAACCCATAAGCAGACTTGAGACCTGAGAGGGTGTGAGGGTTTAGAACTTTCCATGGTTTGTTTGTTCTGAAACTCAAGGTGGGATTGATTATAGTGGAGATAGTGTTCTTGTTCTTTGCTTTGCTGTATGAAATGAGCAGGTTAAGAAGCAATATCTCAGTTCTCTGAGCCAAAGACAAAATGCATTTATAGTCCTTTAGATTAGTTCACAGTTTATGTTTGTTAATATACAGAAAGTTCCTCCCTCACTTGTCCTCTGGCCAAGGTGACAGGCAGAGGCTCACTGTCAGCCACTAACAATTAGCTCTTGGCTTCTGCTAACTCAGGGCCTTTGTATTTTGAGGTGGATAATCCTCTGGTTATTCTCTCCCCATTTTTGTTCTTAATTGCAAAAATCAGATGTAATAAACTTCCTCTAGAGAGGTCTGGCCTTTGAGAGGTTGGCCCAGTTCTTCATTGCCGTGCGCTTATACATCGCACTTTGAGGAAATGCTTCATTTATCAAGACTTGTCTTTCATTCTGTTTCTTTTAACTGTACCATTACACTTCATAATGTAGCATGGAGGGTTTCATATGGGTCTGACTGATGTGTGATGGCTCCCTGGTGACTCATGCAGGAGATGGTAATGGAAATCTTCACACTTCTGTCTTTAGCTTGAGCCAGGGTCCTCAGCTTGGGCCATGGCAGCCATGGATCAGTGTGTTCAGTGTGTTCAAAGAGCACTGTGAAACTAGAGGAGAATCTTTCCAAGACTCCAGTGAGGTCTGAACTTGATCCTAAACAAATATTTAAAGGTTTGAAAGGGACCTAGTCCCAAGATGTGCTTTACATTTATGAGACACAGATTTTCATATGGACCAGGAATAGGTCTTGGTTACTGCAATGGCAGCTGGTGGTGATGAGGAACATTCACTGCAAGTAGAGATTTGACTCCTGTGTGGTTTGGTGGCCCTACAGTGTCCTTCCAGGCTTACACAAGTTACTGACAGAAGTGTTTCATGCCTCCAGTAGATTTGACCCTTCAGCTGGAAGTATACTTACTTCTGATCTAGCCACCAGACTGAAGCTGGCATGCAGATTTTGCCATGCTGAGGGAGCATAACATGTTACATTATGGGCTGCATTGTAGTACAGGGCTAGGTAGGTTCTTTAACTTTTATTTCTGTGAGAAATATTTTATGGGGAAATACAGTGGAGTGGTAGTTGAGATGTAGTCAACTTCTGATACTGTCATAGGATGAAATACACAGATGTGGGCGCAGAGTTGTGTTATAAATCATTGGATTCTGTGTTTCTTCAAAGACACATGGCACAAATTGTGGGCCTTGGCTGGTTTCCTTTACAGATTGTATCAGGGTAAGTCAATGCCACGTTGTACAAAACATACCTTTGGAGGAGGAAGGAGGGAGTGAATACTGAGCTCAAAAAGGTTTGTAACAAAAGGAGGTAAAAGCAGGAAGCAGGAAAAAATTAAGATATAGAGCCTGTGAGAGTCACTTCATCAAGCACTGAAACAGACTTGTTCCTCTCCAGTGTGCCTGTTCAGTCTGCACTGTTTCAGGCTGCTGAACCCTGTATTCTGTCACACTCCTCAACTCTTTGGCTCATCTGCTCATTTTTGTGTTGTCATTCACAGCAAAGAAGTTTTCTCCAGGGGACTATAGTGATAAATGAATATAAACCACGACATCCATTTTAGTTATAATTGCAACCTTGCAACTTTTAAGGAGCATTGGAGGGATTCCTTGTTCAAAAATTCCCCAGAAGCTGCTCGTTCACAGTAATGAAACTGCCAGTGACGTGTTCCTAACACAAGGTCAGTGAATCATCTGATGATAGTTAGCTCTGGCAAAAAGTATTCTCTGATGTAGATGCTGTTAGCATCTCAATAGTTTATAGCTGTAAACATAGCCTGAAATGCTCAGTATCCTCTGTGAATTATCATTTAGCTTAGATACATGTCTAAGTGATATTCCTGCCTTCATATTAGTCATGGCTAACACTGTTACCCCACACTGAAGGCTAAGCTGTGCAGTATTGTCAGACACTTGCATCCCTTTATTGTGCCTGAAACTGCAGAAAATGTGCTTTGGAAGTACCTGAGAGCATTTCTGCAGCAGGAAGTGTTTGTGCATGCAGGTTGCATTCTTCTTGCTGAGCAGGAACAGCCTCAAGGCCAGACTTCAGGCCAAATTCATCACCTATATACTTTATTAGAATAAACTCTCTTTATTAGAATAAACCAAACCAGGTTGGAAGAGACCTTCAAGATCATCGTGTCCAACCCATCAACCAATCCAACCCACCCAAACAGCTAACCCATGGCACCAAGCACCCCGTCAAGTCTCCTTCTGAACACCTTCAATGACGGCGACTCCACCACCTCCCCGGGCAACCCATTCCATAGCGCAATCACTCTTTCTGTATAGAACTTCTTCCTATCTCCCTCAGCTCCCTCATCCAGTGCTGTCAGGGGTGCCTCTGAGGGAACCCAGCTGTGTTCCTGGGAACTCCTGCTTCAGTGCACACTCAAGTGTACATTTATTTGTATACAGCCTGGCAGTCTCCTGTGGCTCTGGTACATGTGTAACATGCCCATGAAGTACTTCTTAAATGGCCACCACATCTGTGTGCCAAAAATGTAAGTGGATTTCTGTAGTAGTAGGGGTACAGGTTGTCCACAAAGAAAATGTGAGAGGATGATGCAACCTAAGTCTGGGCATTGTCAGAACACCCCTAGCCAGGCCAGAGTCTTTGGTGAAATAGAAACAATAACAAAGAAGGAATTGGTGGTGAGAGGCAGTGTGCCATCCAGACCTTGGAGGATAGAGAAAATACAAAAGGATTTGAGCTAGACTATTGCTTCTTACTCCTCTTCTTCCACTTTTTCATTTTCAGTACAATGGCTCTTGTGAATTTCCACATCCAGCATCTCTCTGTCGTTATAGAGCACTCTCCCCAGGTGTATTGTCTCCAATAGTTTTGCTCTACATTCTTTTGTGTAGTTTTCCTTGCTGCTTCTATTATTTGAGCTACTTCTGGTCAAATGTATTGGTCCAGATAAGGGAATTACTTCATGCCTCAAACCCTAAAGTAGTGATAAAAAATGAGTACTGGAGAGGGAAATCAATCTTTTTCTGTAATCCCATCTGTTAACTCTTCTCCAAACCAGCTTTTGTTTGTAGCCATAGCCCTGCACTGAAGTTGCTTCCTGCAAGAAAAAAAACAACCTAAAATCCTCTAAACTGAAAGAAGAAACTCAGACAAACTCTTTTTGTGCTGATAAAGTTGGCTGCAAATACATGGCATGAGCCTGCCTAAACAGTACAATATAAATAGCAGCACAAGAGTGAGATAGCAAAATGTTGCAGCGGCAGAATCATTCACTGAAGCAAGCAGGAGAGACGTTACCTTCCCTACAGTCATTATGATAGCAGTGGGACTGGCTTGGTTAGTCTGACAGCTGTCCCTAAGTGTGTGAAATGAGATATGGAGATGGAGAGGAAAGCTGTGTGTGAAGAAAACACGTCTCTTAATTGAGCGGGGACTGAAGGCGAAGGAGTCTTTATGAGAGCACCTTTTATTATCTCTGTGCATCCAGTACAAGTAGTAACCTGGAGCACTTTGTGTTGGAAATATTTTCCACCATTAGCAGGAGCCTAGCAGATAACACAGCACAGCAGGCAAGGTGCTGATGGGAGCTGGCAGTGTATGCAAATGCTTTAAGAAGCAGCCTCATTGATTGATATACACTGCTAGCAGCGCAGTGGGAATCAAAACTAATAATTCCTGAACTGCTCAGTTGTTTTCTGAATGAATGGAAAGTGTCAAATGTAAGAACCTGAGATAGGTATTTATATATTTTTTTAATAGATGTGATCATTTTGAAATGGTTTCATAAAACATCTTCTAGAAGGTGCTTTGCTGCTGAAGACATTACTCTGTTCTCTGAAGAATTGCCATGCTGAATGAGGCTCTATTCGTTGAGCTGTTATCATTTTTCTGCTTTAAAAATGGGGTGTTCCTTTTCTAGCTACTTGGAAGCTCAGTCTCTAAGGAAAGGTGTCTATCACTCAGGCTAGTTGTCCTGATTCCAGCATCGTTTGCTTAATCCAAGAACAAGTCTTGAATTTTCAGGGCAGAAAAAAAGGAGGAGGATTGATGTGGCTCAAGCTAGACAAGGAGAAATTAAAGCCTGGCTGCTTTGAAAGATGGATGCCTCCCAGCAGGAGCTCAGAGAAGAACTGCATGTAAGAATAGAAAGTGGGGACAGGTTGCTGGGAAACGGATTAATGAGCTGGAAGATAAATTGAGAGAAAAAATTAAACAGCAGATAGACCCTGCCTTTGGTGTCACCAAGACTGATGTCCAGTTCCCTGGAAGTGAGGAAGCTGTGAGTAAAACTTCCATCTCAAATCCTCATGCTCCTGGTTTCTGGCCAGACCAAAACGTGTTCTGTAATCGCGTCTGGTGGTGAGGCAGGCTGGGGGCTTTGTGCTGCACCTGTACTCCTGCAGCCCATGGGGGCCTTAGGACCTGAGATAGTGCAGGGCTGGTGGCACTCTGATGGCATTTCATGGGAGAAAGGCAGAGCTGGACTCCTAGGTGAGAGCAGTTACCAACAGTTTGCTCTGTTAAATCATGTTTGGATATCTGTACCTTACTTCTCCTGAGCAGATGGGATAGTGTAGTGTTTTCTGACATGTTCTGAAGGGGAAGAAATGCTTTCATAATTGATTTCCAAGTTTATCTGCACAAATGAACAGAACACCTAAGGGATGCTTTCGAAACCAACTTGTTAAGATGCTATGTATGATGTACAGACATTGGCACAGAATCAATTTGTCTTCGTTCTACAATCTACACATCTGAGACTAAGGCCAAGCAAGCTTTGTATCACCAGGGAAACCTTTGAGTGTCACACAAGTCCTTTTCTTTGCCAGAATGCTGGTGCTGGTGCATCAGCATGAGTCAGACAGTGATGAAACTGGGAAGCAAGAAGAACTCTTTGGAGGTGCAGGGAAGATCTGCTGCAGATGTACCTTTTGGAGAGACAAGAGTGGAAAATTCAGATTATGAAAACGGGTCGTGCTCTGCAACAATGTGTAGTGCCTGAGGGAGTACCCAAGAAGCATCTCAGAGCTGGAAATGGAATGACACAGTTATGGATGGAGCAGCTCTGCTCCTCCATTGGAGCAGAGAGCACATGCATCACTTTTCAAGAGCAGAAGACAGGTGCAACAGGAACTGTGGGGAATGAAGAGTTACACACTGTAAAGCTCTCCTCTGCGTTGGCCTTGCTGTTACATTTCCCACACTGATAGGATTTTTTTTTGCTACAATCTTCTGTGCCTCAGTTATGCTCTCAGTGAACCTGATGCAAGTTTAGCATCAATCTGTTTAGTTCAGTAGTTTTATTTGCAACTGAAGCAATGTCTGTTCTCTATGCATGTCATACATTTGAGTGCAGAAGAAGGGAGGCTGTGTGCAATGATGCTCTTGTCAGAGCATGAGAGGATTTTTCACAGGAGAGAGGTCCTCCTCCTACATTTACAACATTGCATTAGAGTACATGTTGTAAAATTCTGACTTTTAACCCAAGTGAAGGCTGGCATGGGACTGAGTTTTATAGGATGGGAAGTTGAAGAAAGCCACCCAACTGAAAACAGGCTGAGCTTACACTGTAGGTAATGATACCAGCGAAGCCTGGCCTAAATCTGATCTCGTTCTCAGTGGTTCAGAATCTAGGCTACAGAGGGCTGGTGGTGGAAATTCTCAGGGAAGCTTGGGCAACTCTCTCTCTACAACTCTACAACTACCTGAGGGGTGGTTGTGGCCGGGAAGGAGTTGGTCTCTTCTCCCAGGCAACCAGCACCAGAACAAGGGGACACAGTCTCAAGCTGCTCCAGGGGAGGTTTAGACTTGAGGTGAGGAGGAAGTTCTTCACCGAGCGAGTCATTCGTCATTGGAACGGGTTGCCCAGGGAGGTGGTGGAGTCATTGTCCCTGGAGGTGTTCAAGAGGGGATTGGACGTGGCACTTGGTGCCATGGTCTAGTGATGGGGTCTGTGTTGATAGGTTGGACTCGATGATCCTTGAGGTCCTTTCCAACCTAAGTTATACTGTGATACTGTGAAAGGCTGAGTAACAGACTAGTTAGATTCAAAATGATTTAGACCTTCTGGATCTACTAGGCAAGACAAAACAAAAGAGAGGGAAGCAGCACCTGAAGAGCAGCACTTCTAAACACCACCAAATATTTTGCTGCTCTCTTTGCTCACCTTCCAGGTAGAGAGAGGCAGGGAAAACATGGGAGTTTATTTGTGTGGCCATACTGCAATATAAAGGTAATTTGAATAATTTTAGGTTTTGTGCAATCTTGCCACTTGTCAAAATATACCAGCAAGGCCCCTTTGCTCTCCTGATGGTGGAATGCCCAAACCACAGCCAGAGTTGGGCAATGCTAAATAAGTCAGCTTTGAAAATGCAGATAACTTCGTTGCTGTTTTAGCTCACAGAATCACACAATCACAGAATGTTAGGGGCTGGAAGGGACCTCTAAAGATCATCTAGTCCAAACCCCCTGCTAGAGCAGGACCACCTATACCAGGTCACAAAGGAACACATCCAGGCGGGTTTGGAATATCTCCAGAGAGAGTTCCTGTGGCCTTGTTCTGTAGTCCAGCAAAAGAATGAAAACAGCATCAGATTTTGTAGGGTGCTCTCAGATTTCTACTTTCTCCTGCTGTTTGCTAGGTTATGAACAGTCATGTACCTGATGGAGCATCTGCTTAATGTTTAATTCTGTAGTGAATAAATTCTCCTGCCTTTAGCACTGATGTGAAATAATGGGTCTGACCTTTAATTTCAGACCCTAGTCTTGTGGGATAAAGTGAAGCATAATGCTTTGCTCACCGCTTCAGGAGGTTCTCTTTTTAATACTGAGATGTGTACAACAGGTACTTAGGGTCTCATCCTCATTGATCAGTTTCAGGAATTTCGTTAGAAGCATTTAGAGTGACAGCAAGATCTACCCTTTGTAGAAGCTTGGGTATAGCTTCTGAAGAAGCTTTTCAGCAGAGGCTCCCTACGAAGCATCTCAAAGACCATGATTAGGAATATACCTATTTTAGCCTGGAGAAGAGGAGGTTTAGGGGAGACCTTATTGCTGTCTAAAACTACCTGAAGGGTGGTTGTAGCCAGGAGTGGGTTTTCCAGGGAGGTGGTTGAGGCCCCATCCCTGGAGGTGTTTAAGACAAGGCTGGATGGGGTTCTGGCCAGCCTGATCTAGTGTGAGGTGTCCCTGCCCATAGCAGGGGGGTTGGAAGTAGATGATCCTTGTGGTCCCTTCCAGCCCTGACTGATTCTGTGATCTGTGATTCTGAGTTCTCAGATCCCTCATGAAAATCCAGTTCCCCCAACACAGGCATTGGACATGAACCAGCATGAACCAGCAATAAATCTACTTGAAGAACATGAGAGAAATGCTGAAAGAAATGCCATTGTATTAGGACAGTAGGAGGAAGCACTATCAAAGGCTCAGACACATGCACTAGAAACTTCCTTTTTGAACCCAAAGTTATCCTTCAGGCTGCATTTGTAGAAAAATGGTCGTGAAATTGCAGAGGGTTTAAATATGAATTGATGCCTGTGTTGTACTGTTAGACAGAAGCTTGCCAATCCTATTAATCAGGACAGACAGGACTTTCTTGGTTTTCTCTCCACACTGATTTGCTTTTGCTTCCCATGTAGTCATGTGTAGTGTATTACCTGTTACAAGCACATTGGCAGTGATGCTGAGAGTGGCAAAACAAAACTCACACTTCATCTCTACATCTCTGCTGCGAAGAAGTCACGTTATAATGATGTCAGTCCCTAGTAATGTGTGTGAAAGTGCCTTTTGTGTCGTGAAATACACCAGTAGGCATCACATTAAAGAAGTGACACTGCCCAGCTCTCCTGGCTGGGCAGTCTGCATTCCAGACAGCATGGTTATGGGGAAAGACCAGTGTCTTTTGTTTGTATTTTTTAAGAACAGCTACCTTTGTTTTTCTGTCATGTGCTATAAAATGCACCCTTCAACCAGCTTCCTGGCCTGCATCAGGAACAGTGTGGCCAGCAGGACCAGGGAGGTCATTGTGCCCTGTACTCAGCACTGGTTAGGTCACACCTTGAGTCCTGTGTCCAGTTCTGGGCCACTCAGTTTAGGAAAGATGTTGAAATGCTGGAACATGTCCAGAGAAGGGCAACAAAGCTGGGGAGGGGTTTGGAGCACAGCCCTGTGAGGAGAGGCTGAGGGAGCTGAGGTTGCTTAGCTTGGAGAAGAGGAGGCTCAGGGGAGACCTTCTTGCTGCCTACAAGTACCTGAAGGGAGGTTGTAGCCAGGTGGGGGTTGGTCTCTTCTCCCAGGCAACTGGCACCAGAACAAGAGGACACAGCCTCAAGCTGCACCAGGGGAGGCTTAGGCTGGATTTTAGGAAGAAGTTCTTCCCAGAAAGAGAGATTGGCCATTGGGATGTGCTGCCCAGGGAGGTGGTGGAGTCACCATCCCTGGAGGTGTTTAGGAAGAGCCTGGATGAGGCACTTGGTGCCATGGTTTAGTTGATTAAATGGTGTTGGGTGTTGGGTTGGACTGGATGATCTTGAAGATCTTTTCCAACCTGGTTAATCCAATCCTATCCTATCCTATCCTATCCTATCCTATCCTATCCTATCCTATCCTATCCTATCCTATCCTATCCTATCCACCATGCGGTGGTGTTAGTCTGATCCATGCATATAAAAGTAGAAATGAAGGTATATATATATCTTCTTTCACCTTCTACTTGGAGTCTCCTATAGAGAAGCTGCCTTCCTTTCAGGGAGACCAACTTTCCTTCTGTTTGTGGAAGCCAGCTGAGGCCAACAGAGACAGTTGTTATAAACCATTGTTTTCTCTTTTTATTTAAATGGCTGTTAAATAGAAACATCCAGAATTTCAGCTTTAAGAAAAGATAGGAGAAGTGAAAATTTGGGAAGGATATAAACCAGTGGAGGCTTCCTTCCCTGCAAACCAGTTTTAGTACCTGTGGATACTAGAAGTGTAGGACACTCATCCAGAATCCCCCAAATGGTCCACTGTGAATGGATGGCATAGGGACATGGCTCTTGTAATTTAGTAAGAAACATTAATATTTCCCATTAATTTGGCTGTAGTTGCAAAAGAGAATGAGTTTCCCCTCAGTTGGTGTCTTGCTAAGACATTGATGATTGATTAATTTGTTTCCAATTAGACTTGCTCTCATTTATGGATGTTTCCATTTGTTTGACTGCCAAAACTGTGGTGAGACACAATTTGTTCCTCAAATGCCTTGAAGTCTTTCATCTTTAGAAACCAGTGGAGAGATTCCTCATTAATTACAGTAAGAATTGGGTTGCTGCAAAAAGGTTGTTGACTTTAAGGCTGAACTTCTGCTTTCTTTTTACCAGCACATGCTGCGGGTCAAGTATTTCTTTCCATACTTTTTTTCTCATTAGGAAAATCCATGATTTAGAGAGAGAAGCTCTCAGCACTGGGCGATGGGGAGACAGAGATTCTGCATTTCAGCTTTTAGTAAGAAGAATTTCTTTCTTTCAGAGGAGACTTTTGTCACCTATAAAGACATTTCAACTCGGTCACGGTCAACAGTTGCGGTTGAATTGTTCCTTCTATTTAATTTTGATTTTGTTTCAAGGAAGGGAAGATAGCCATGGGATTCCTACAATTCCATTATAGAACTGAGAAGACAGATGGAGAGTGTTAGGGGAGCATCAGGGTGGGCATTTAGTGTTCTGGGTCCTTTTGAAAGTCTGTAAACAGATTACTGGCTTCTGCCTTCCTAGTGTCTGAGTGGAAAAACAATTCTGCTCTGCAGGAGCCTGCTTGCCCTAATCTAATCTGCACACAGTCTTAGAGTCACAACACTCAAGTTTCAAATGAATCCATAAATTTGGCTAAAATCATGCCTATCCTTTAAACAATGAAAGTATAAATTACATTTGTTCTGTCTTGGAGGGAAGGGAAAAGGCCATGAAATGTGGGTGGTCAAAAGTCTGTGCAGCAGACAAGAATTCTAACGTATCCAGGGCTCGTGATTTTAAGGGATAAATGTTTAGAATCCCAGATGGGAAAAGGTCTTTGAAAAGAATTTTACAGTCACAGGATTGCCCTCAGAGAAGAAATTACCTTCCTCTAGGCATACCTTCAGTTGTAATTCAATTAAAGATGCTCACGTGCACCAGTAATAATGCAACGCCTTCTGTCTGCCGTGGCTTCCTGTGGTGGAGGAAGGCATTAATCCTTCTGTGAACTCTCCTCCTCTGTTTGCCCACCTCTATTGGTTCTTCCAGGTATCTGTAATAGATGCCATGAAATGATAAAAGGATTGAAGTTTTAAGCCATCTGGTGATGTAAGTCTTCCTAGCATTCAAACTTCTAATTACACCTCTCTCCTTTTCAAGACTACCTTTGCTTCATTTTTTAAAGCCCTCTCGTGGAGTCTTTTGAGGCATAGATTTACTTTTTCAGCTGTTTCAGAGATCAATGCCTTGGTTATTTGGCAGCTTTCTTTTATCATTTTCACTTACTGAAAGGTCCACACAAATATTGGGACATTTGTCCTGTCTTCTTGTTACATGATTTTAGTTGTGTATCACACACATCACACATTTCTGGGTTCATTAACAGCATTTTAAGTAATCTGCCTTTTGCTAAAACATCTAATGTCCGGGGTTTTGAACTGCATCCCTTTGAAGATCTGGCCATGATTCACTGCAAAGTCCCATAGATTTCATACAGTACACTATGATGGAAATGAAATGAGAGTTAAGCTTCTTACACTGCTCTCCATAGAGTTCCTTTAATAAGCAAAATGCTCTCAGTGTAACCAAAGCAGGCAGATCACAGATGGCTCACAATTGTCCTTGTAAATTTATCCAGTCCTTCAGAGTGCATCATCTTTGCAAGTGCTTCGGAGGAAAAAGTGCCTGTGGATTGACTCTGGAAAGCTTGTGATTGTGTACCAGGTTCCTGGGGCTCATTGTCAACACCCTGGCAACAGCTCCCACACTGTTTTCAGAACGGGAAAACATCCTCTGGGTTGTAGTGTTATAGGAAAGCATTGCAGGCATGGGAAGAGCCTGAACAGAAAATGGTCAGAGTTGCTGAAGGCCAGACTTTGGCATTTTTAATCCAAGTAAGTAATTTAAATAAGTAAGAAGTTGGCAATATTAGCCAAACCTAGATTTTTTTGGTGTAAGGGTATTGCCATCATTGCATGGTCTAATCAAAATATCAGTGATGGAAATGTCTCTGTTCAGTGCCGAGTGCTGCACTCCAAGTGCCGAGTGCTGCACTTTGGCTACAGCAATCCCATGCAGAGCTACAGGCTGGGGTTGGAGTGGCTCAGAGCTCCCAAACAGAGAGGGACCTGGGGGTGCTGATTGACAGCCGCCTGAATATGAGCCAGCAGTGTGCCCAGGAGGCCAACAGGGCCAATGGCATCCTGGCCTGCATTAGGAATAGTGTGGCCGGCAGGAGCAGGGAGGTCATTGTGCCCCCGTACTCAGCACTGGTTAGGCTACACCTTGAGTACTGTGTCCAGTTCTGGGCCCCTCAGTTTAAGAAGGACATTGAGACACTTGAAGGTGTCCAGAGAAGGGCAATAAGGCTGGTGAAAGCCCTTGAGCACAAGCCCTATGAGGAGAGGCTGAGGGAGCTGAGGTTGCTTAGCCTGGAGAAGAGGAGGCTCAGGGGTGACCTCATTGCCCTCTACAACTACCTGAGGGGTGGTTGTGGCCGGGAGGGGGTTGGTCTCTTCTCCCAGGCAAGCAGCACCAGAACAAGAGGACACAATCTCAAGCTGTGCCAGGGGAGGTTTAGACTCGAGGTGAGGAGGAAGTTCTTCACCGAGCGAGTCGTTTGTCATTGGAATGTGCTGCCCAGGGAGGTGGTTGAGTCATCGTCCCTGGAGGTGTTCAAGAGGGGATTGGACGTGGCACTTGGTGCCATGGTCTAGTCATGGGGTCTGTGTTGATAGGTTGGACTCAATGATCCTCGAGGTCCTTTCCAACCTAAGTTATACTGTGATACTGTGATACAGTGCCTGCATTTCTGTTTTGCATGGGCTTCTATAAAAATTGGCTGTGTGCCACGAACAAAATCTTGACCCCGAGCTTTTGTATGCCTGTTTCACTTGGTGATAAAAAATCCCAGTTGACTATCTCAGACTTTGACATTTATAATGTTTGGTGAGTGCCACAATAGACATGGCAAAATCAGAACCCCCAAACCTTATTTGGGTGCTGATTGTCATGTGCAAGCTCACTTCTCAGCTGAGCAGGCTCTAGAAAGGCCAAATAGAATGTAAATTACCAAGCAATTTATTCCAGTGACACTCTGTGCTTGTACTGAATTGGTTTGCATCTCATAACATGTTTTACTGAAGAGTAACTTTGAGTTCAGTTATTAAGAGTCTAACCCAGTGGGGAATCACATCTGCTCAAGAAGTCATCAAAGCAGCGATGGTGATGAGCCACTGACTGCACTAAGAGCTTCTTAGACCCAAATCCATAAGGACCATTACCTGCAGCAAATCAAGGGAAGTTGTCAAAACTCTAACAGGAAGGCTTGAACAGTTAAAGTCTCCTTTTGGAAATTCTGGACATACCCATTCATAACAGAAATGGGAGTTGATTGCAGCTGGAATTTGTAAAGTGAGGAACAATGTGGGTAAAACCCAGAAACAGGATGTTCTGGCTGGCCTCTATCAATTAAATTGCCAGCAGCTTTGCCTTGCTATACTCCAGCCAGCCAGCCATGCCATATCAGTTGCTGTATTTTATACCTAGGCTCCAACTTACTTTTTCTTGAAATCAATAAAGTCCTAACCTGAGGCACCTGGAGTCAGCCAACAGTAAATATTTGAAGCTCCTGTCCTGTCAGATGCATGAAACTCTTTCCACCTTTAGCAATGAACTTTGCTTTTGTTTTGTTTTGTTTTGCTTTGTTTTTGTTTTGGGAAGGTCCACTCTTTCTAATCTAAGCTGGCTGTACAGTGTCCTTTTCTGCCCTTAGGATTTGAATCAGAAGGCTGTGTTTTCATTGCAGGATACCACTCATTCTGTAAGACACAGGGTATCTCTTCGCTGTAATTAGGAAAATGAAGCTTTGGGCTGAGAGTTACTTGCAGCCCCTGGGTGACTGTCAAAACCAATCCATAACTTCTGTAATCCCTTTCCTTTGGGAAGAGGAAATGTACTTAAAGCACCACTGCTCAACTCTTAGGCACTTCAGTAGTTTCTCTGGGGTAAAGGTTTACCAATGACCCCAAAAAGGAAGGGATGGAGCTGGATATAGGGCATTTTAAAGGTCTGAACTTGATGCAGCACTGGAAAACCAGAAAACATGTTGTAGAAAGCTTTATTATGTTTGGTTGTTGGGCTTTTTTTATTACTTTTTTTTTTTTTTCTTTCTTCAATTTCTAGCTTGGATGCTTCTGTGGCATATAGAGTTTGTTTTCTTCTACTCCCTTTTATGGCTGGAGAACTTGCGTGCACATGTTGGCAGTAAACTGGAATAGGACTTGGTGTCTGTTTCTCTTGGCCTCAGGTTTGCTTTCCTTTGGATCACCTCTGCTTTTTAAATGTCCATAACTACCCTGGCCCGTTTCAGTAAAACTGCAAGATCACTAGCAAGGGCATTGGGCAGTTCCTCCTTCCCCTTCTAGTAAATCTGAAGTTCAACAGCCTCTGAGCAGCCTGTCATTCCAGAATGTCATGTTGGTTTTGCTAAGGATGTCCTCATTTTGCTTAGGAAGGAACAGGAGAACTGCTGCTCTGGTCAGGGCAGGGATTGTCCCAGCCCAGTTTCTTTTCTCCAGGGAAGATCAGTAACTTATGGAGGAATGGAAAAAAATGAAGTATTGCAAAGAGGCTTGAAAATGCATTAATTTGTTGAATTTATTCTAGCCATTGATCCAAGCAATATAATTCTCCCTTAGCAAATAGCACTCTCATGTGAACCACACTTTTTCCATGGTTTTAGCAGCCTTACACAGTCAGTAGCTCTTCTTTTTGCTAAAGCCTAATAGGTACTTCATAATTTTCTCCCTAGATTCACATAAATTATTGTATGAAATAGAAAATGTTGATAAAAATGCAAATGTAGCACCTACAGAGTCCTCTATTCATAGCAGAAAGTTTTTAACTTATTAGGCCCATGTACAATAAATCTTAATCTACTCTGTTTGCTGTGTGCAGAAAATATTCTACAGCTGTTGCAAACAAGTGTAAATAATGTTGGAGAAAGCTGAGGCTGACATAGATTAAGTGACCTTTCTAATATAAGGAACAATAAATGTAAATTAAAGATTCAATTACCCAACATACCTATGGATCAATATCTACAGATGTCTCCTGTTGTGGCAATAAATACTAAGGGACGAGTCCTGTATACAGGTGGAGTTTCTTTTAAAGTTCTCTTTCTTCAGCCTCTGGGTTTCCCTCCCTTTTAGTTTTCACTGTAATTTCTTGCAGGGAGTTGTGAATAGAATAGAATAGAATAGAATAGAATAGAATAGAATAGAATAGAATAGAATAGAATAGACCAGACCAGGTTCGAAGAGACCTTCAAGATTATTGCATCCAACCTATCACCCAACACCATCTAATCAACTAAACCATGCAACTAAGCATCCTATCAAGTCTCCTCCTAAACACCTCCAATGATGGTGACTCCACCACCTCCCTGGGATGCACATTCCAATGGGCAATCACTCTCTCTGCAAAGAATTTCTTCCTAACCTTCAGCCTAAACATCCCCTGGTGCAGCTTGAGACTGTGTCCTCTTGTTCTGGTGCCAGTTGCCTGGGAGAAGAGACCAACTGCTGCCCGTGTACCCTTCAGGTAGTTGTAGAGAGCAAGAAGGTCTCCCCTGAGCCTCCTGTTCTCCAAACTAAGCAATCCCTGCTCCCTCAGCCTCTCCTTATAAGGCTTGTGTTCCAAACACCTCACCAATTTTATTGCCCTTCTCTGGACAGCTTCCAGCAACTCAACATCTTTCCTAAACTGAGGGGCCCAGAACTGGACACAGGACTCAAGGTGTGGCCTAACCAGTCCCCCAAACCAGAAGTTCTATTCCTTAACTTCATTTCTGTTGATGTGCCCTTGGCACCTCTCTGTTCTTCATCCCTCCTCCTGCCCTCACCACTGTTCTATTTCTTTTTATTTGCCTTTTTTTTTTGCCTGCAATACTAATGCCATCCATTTATATTCTGTTTGCACTGCTGATTTTCTCACTTTTTAGAATACTCTTTGCATTAAATCATGTCTCTCTGCTTTATTTTTCCACTCTGAACTTTGGTCTCTTCCTTACATGTGGAAGATTTCCCCCATCCAGTGGGGAAATAAGCAGGTTGGTTTATACCCTTTCTGAGAACTCATCTCCTGTGCATGATTGGTACTGTTGAGCCATGCAAATTATTGTAGGTATTCTTAGAATGATTTAGAGTTTGAGATAAAGTCATCTTCAGTTCTCGGATGTGTTGTGTCTCTCTTGTATGTGATTATAGCTGCGTTGGGGCAGGGTTCCTGTCTTCATTCCTGGGTGCATCTCTGAGCATGTTGCCATTGCTAAATGAGTTGTTATTCCTGATAGATGGGACCATTTCACTTCCCTGTCTTCTCAATTTGAACCTATGTGAAAAGGGATCACAGAATCACAGAATAATGGAATGGAATGGAATGGAATAGAATAGAATAGACAAGGTTGAAAGAGACCTCCAAGATCATCGCGTCCAACCTATCATCCAACACCACCCAAGGGACCTCCAGCGATCATCGAGCCCAACCACCCCTGCCAAAGCAGGATCACCTAGGTCAGGCCACACAGGAATGCATCCAGAAAGGGCTTGAAAGTCTCCAGAGAAGGAGACTCCACTATCTCTCTGGGCAGCCTGCTCCAGGGCTCTGTAACCCCCCAAATGTAAAGAAGTTTCTCCTCATGTTGAGGTGAAATCTTCTCTGTTCAAGCTTGTACCTGTTGTTCCTTGCTTTATTATTGCACACCACAAAAAGAGATTGCCCCCCTCGATTTGACACCCACCCATTCTCTTTTGGAGCTATTTAAAAATCACTTTACAGCTACTTTCTTCTCAGCCCAATGGAAGCAAATAGGATATTTAGTCAGCAGAAGCTTTTTAGCTAAAATGTACTGTTGGCATGACTCCTGGCTCTCAGCGTAGAAGATTTTTAGAACAGACATTTTGGATAATTTCTAAATGCACTGCAGTGAATGCTAAGCTGTGTTTGCTTCAGAGGGTGACTGACATGCAATCTAGAATTCCTTCACAGTTGTGTATAGTTATTACTTTTGATTTTAACTTGAAATCCAAGCCACCGCTATCAATTTGATTAATGGGGTAATACACCTTGTGACATTACAGCAAGTTAAATGTTGATAAAGACAGCATTTTCCTCGGAAGCTGGAGATGTATTCCAGTTATTGCTGGTGAGTTATGAAGTCTGGTCTCTTGGAAACATTGGCATGGCTCTTAATGGTACAGCCTGAACTAAGATTTGTCATCCCAGTATTTTTGCAGGTCTCCATTCCCTGGGACTTTACACTGAAATCTTAATCTCTGCGGGGGCAAAGAACTTTGTTACGTAAACTAATTGGCTGTGAAGAAAGGAAAAGAACATAGAATTGGCACAAGAAGCAGCAGCAGTGCCACTCTATTTGAAACCCACCAACTGGAATTGTTCCCAAAAATATTACCTCTGCAGTGTGAATATGCAGGGCGCTCACGGGCCTTTTTACCGTGGCATTTTCTTCTTGTGTGCAATATGTAATGTTTTTATGGTGTTTGACTAGTGTGGCAGAACAAAATCTTGTCCATTTGCAAGCAGACACACAATCTGCTGTCCAGATAAAGTAAAACAATGCAGTGTCAGGGGGAGACAGCAGTAGTGCATCTGAAGTGCTGGTTAACACACACTCTGATCCAAGAGGTGATGTTCCTTCAACTGTAGAGGCGAAACGGGGAAAAAGAAGGAAGCTTAAGCAGGAGAATAATGTGTAAGGGTAGAGGAAAGTAGAGTGTGCAGCAAGAGGAATGGTGGAACTGAACCCTTCAATATCTGTCAGCTTTATAAATCCCTTTTTCTAGTGAGAGCAAGAATAGTAGGAAATGAGAAACCTCCTCAATGGTACAGCCTCTACGTGGTCCTTCCCTGAAATATTCTCTTAAGTATTCTAGCAGTGTTCTTTTTAAAATAGAGCCTCTCTTATTCCCAAGGCACATCAGTCTGGCAATCATCACTCTGTAGTCATCCAAATTAGCTTATTTTCAAAGATGGAGAAGAGCAGGGTTGGTGGGAAGGCAGAGAAGATCACCAGAACTAGACACTCATCTCAAGAGGCAGAAACACGGCTGCATGCAATGAATTCATCTCATATTCTTTTGTTTTCATAGCATGCAGTAGAACTATACTCAGAAAAAAGAGCTTTGTTAGCTGTGAAAGCAATGTTGATTCCCATGGGATGTATGACCAAGCCAATGGCTGTTCATTAATAATTGTTAGTACACATTGGCATGAAGCATCTTCATGGGAGATAGAATCATAGAATGGTTTGGGTTGGAAGGGACCTCCAAAGGTTTCCATCACAGGATCTTTTGTATCGTAGTATCAGTCAGGGTTGGAAGGGACCACAAGGATCATTCAGTCCAACCCCCCTGCAGTCAGCAGGGACATCCTTAACTAGATCAGGTTGCTCAGGGCCTTGTTGAGCCTGACCTTGATTATCTCCAGGGATGGGACCTTAACTGGGCAATCTGTTGCAGTCTCCCGCCATCCTCATGGTGCAGAACTTGTTGCTAACATCCAATCTAAATCTCTTCTCTGAGGGTTTCAGTCTAGCTCTAAAAAAACACCCATGTGAACATGCCCAACAAAAAACTGTAAGTTATAAATAAAAAACTGTTTAAAGTAAGACACATACAGCAGTAGCATCCTCTCCCTTCCAAATGCTCTGATTCACAGAGCATACAGGGCAGTGAGTTTGCTGTGCCAGAGTTCTCTATGCCAGAGTGTAGGTGTGTGCAGGTATTCTGTGCCTCTGCAACTCTGACTCAAATTTTACTCCCACTTAGAGTTGCAAAGCTGAAGAACAGAAGAATTGAGCATTTTGAGGCCACAGAATTAATCTGTGATGACAGAATTAGGACCTTCTGAGCCCAGAACTTCCCTCTATAGCAGGAGTGTAATTGCTGTTCTCCAGCTTGCCACTGGTAGAGTTAGAAGCCTTGAAATCTTTTCCATGAGATGTGCTACAAGGCTATTACAATTCCTCTCACAAAACACTTCAGCTTTTGGGAAACAACATCACATCCTCAGTCTCATCATTTTGCCTCCCAACTCTTCAATGACTTGATTAATCTAAACTTTAATACAGGATTGGCATTCCTTGAGGATTTTGTGTTTGTAATTACCCTTGGTTTAGGGAAGATTGGCTTGTTGTTTCAGTGCTCATGTAAATTCTTTATGGAAAATAAGGAGCCTCAAATGGCATAAATGGCATGTTTCATCATCAGTTTTCTCCAAATAAATTGACAGGTTCAGAGATTTAAGTACTTAGAGCACTACTCTCAGTTAAGACGGAGAGCAAGCCCAAAGGGATGCATGACCGTGTTTGAATAATAAGATCTTGCACGAGATGCATGGAAATAGCAAATGCCAGCCCTGTGTTGTTACTAAAATGTTGATGCACCAGAGGCATTTGAAGCTGTGGCTGAAAATAGGCAGAACACAGACAACTGTGAATGGCTTTGTAAAGTGCAAAGAAGATGCCTTGAGAGTAGATTTTAACACACATCTCGCAGAATGAAGATCACATCTCTCCCCTTCTTCCCACTGATGCACCCTCACGTGCTTTTAGAAAACAGCACTGACAAGTTAATGCTTTACACCAATTAACATTTTTCTCTGTGGTAGGCTTCAAAGTTTCTGCATTTTTGAGGAAATCTGAATTGCATGGTGAAATATTAAAGTTGTGTTGTTCAAATCCTGTGCTTGTGACAGCTGAGGACTCATTTCCCTCTCTATTTTCACTGATTTTATTCAGTGGTTGCCACAATATTGACTGTCAGTTCCCATACCTGGGAGGCTACAAGGCTTTTGTGTGATGTTTGACTATGGACTGCTTTCCAAGGCAGAAGCACAGCTGTTGCATTTGCTTAGCTGAATTTTTCTTTCCTTTGTACAGATGCAATTCACAGTCCCATGGGGTGGGTTTCCATCACCATTTCTCTCAGACTGTTGGATCTCAGCTCTGCTTCCATACAAAACCCCTTCTTGAGAAAATCTGTCTGTATACTGCCTCTGAGCTGGCTGATGCCATCTGTATGTTGATTTCCACGTGCTCTACGTACTTATGCTGTGAAATATGAAAGTTTTCTTTGTTGCAGAGATAAAATCAGGAGCAGAGATATGTGGAATTATATTGCTTTTTGGGGGGGTGTAGTACTGGAGTGTAATGAATGTTTGTTGCCTTTTAATCATGAGCTGCTGGAGTGGCAAACTCCAAAAAGAAGTTGAGCACCAGTATGTTCTACTGTAGGAGGCTTTTCTACAGTATCTCTGTATCTAAATGATTTCTCCTTCCTGTTTTTGCCCTTGGTGTTCTACATATATTTTTTTTGTGTCCAGTTGAAGGCATTTTATGGTTGAGAGGCTTTTTTTTTTCCTCCCTACAGCAAGTGATGAATGTAGCTTTACACACACATTTTAATGCAACAGATGCAATCACTCATAGCAGAAGCTCAAAGACTCTTTGGCAGCAAAATGAAAATATATTAGATTGTCAATAAAGGACTTCAGAATTTCTTACTAACACAGATAAATGCAGCAAGGTGTATTTCTGACATCTCATTAGTTGATTCCAATAGAGTTGTATGCTCTTAAATCCTGTAAAGCATCACATTACATCTGTGACTGGAAAATGTAGTAGGGGACAGACTTGAATTGTGCTTGTGGGTTTGTGTTGCTTTGGTTTTTTTCTGCACCCACATTTTGCAGATGGTCAGCATGACTTGGTGTGCATTGACTTAAGAACTTACAGAAATGTTACAAAAGATATGAACCTTGCCCCAGTTTTTAGGTGCAAATACAGCTAGGAGACAAATCACCCATTAGGCAGTGTCAGCCTTGCCTGCTACAAGCTCATTACATGGCCAGCAGACAGACATCAAGTACACAACACTAAGATCTTTGTGAGGGAGCTGGGGTTGCTTAGCCTGGAGAAGAGGAGGCTCAGGGGAGACCTTATTACTGTCTACAACTACCTGAAGGGAGATTGTAGACAGGTGGGGGCTGGTCTCTTCTCCCAGGCAACCAGCACCAGAACAAGAGGACACAGTCTCAAGGTGCAGCAGGGGGGGTTTAGGCTGGATGTTAGGAAGAAATTCTTCACAGGGAGAGTGATTGCTCATTGGAATGTGCTGCCCAGGGAGGTGGTAGAGTCACCATCACTGGAGGCGTTTAGAAAGAGACTGGATGGGGTGCTTGGTGCCATGGTTTAGTTGGACTTGATGATCTCAAAGGTCTTTTCCAACCTGGTCTGGTCTGGTCTGGTCTGGTCTGGTCTGGTCTGGTCTATTCTATTCTATTCTATTCTATTCTATTCTATTCTATTCTATTCTATTCTATTCTATTCTATTCTATTCTTAGGGTTTATTGACTATTTTGTCATCTGGCATCCTTTTCTGCTTCCAGGAGCCTGCCTTCTTTGGTTCATTGGTGGTTCTTACTGTGTGGTTTTGGTTTTGAAGTTTGTTTTCTGTCAAACATAGCCCAATGTTCTCCACTTGTACACTGTGCTGTTTGTCATAGAGTCTTAAGGAATCGATAGGTGTCTTGGTGGTGGAAGCTTGAAAAGGTAAAACACTTCAAATGCAGTAAAAATAAACCAAAGAGTTAAACAAACTAGGCCTTACATTCATTACTAAATAGAGTTGCACGAAATCCTGGGTTTGAGAAACCCTACTTGGTAATTTTGCATGTTGAGGGCTCCCAGGGCAGCATCACAGTGGCAGTTTATTTTCCAGGTCGTTATTGATTTTAATCAGTATCAACAGCATATGTAGCATTAAATAAAACAATCAGCTTCATGCAGACACAGCCTTTGCCAGACAGCTGGCTAGCTTGCCTTTCTGCAGTGTCAGGTTATCAGATTTGGTACTGGTTGAATAGACCCTGTTCAGAAACAACTGGCAACATAAAAGGAACAAGGGATGCTGGAGTGTCAGTCTTTAAAATGGCCCTCAAGGGGAAGCAAATGATCAAGTAAATGTCTGCACTGTGCCCTGCTCGTGGCGGTTAGTTGTCTCCTCACGGTGTAACACTGTTCCCGAGAACCTGGGAATTTGAGCATGGATTATAGGGAGACAGTGTGTTGAAAAGGGTGGGAGTAATAAGAAAACTTTATCTTACAGTCAAGATAGAGTAACTTAATCAGGTGGAGTACTTTCAGCAGGACGAATCATAGAATCAATAAGGTTGGAAAAGACCTCAAGGATCATCAAGTCCAACCTGTCACCCAACACCTCAGGACTACTAAACCATGGCACCAAGTGCCACATCCAATCCCCTCTGAACACCTCCAGGGGTGGTGACTCCACCACCTCCCTGGGCAGCGCATTCCAATGGCCAACAACTCTCTCAGTGGCACCATTCACCACCACTCTCTGGGCACGGCCCTCCAGAAAGAATAGTGGGGAATGACGTGCCTGCCCCATAGCCCCATTTGATCACATACTATGTTTTGAACCTATGAATTTGACTAAAATTTATTTTACCTACATCTATTATGTTCTTGAAACCATTCTGGACATGCAGCTTTCTGCAGCTCTGTCCAGTCAGGTCTCTGTACACAAGGCAGATTCAGAAGAAACAGCTAAAAGGAATTAGGGGTTTGGGAGGGGGCTTCTTGCAAAAGGCATGCAGTGTGTGTTTTGAAACAGATACTGACCTAATTGTGGCCTTCCAGTATCTGAAGGGGGCCTACAGGAAGGCTGGGGAAGGACTTCTCAGGATCTCAGGTAGTGATAGGACTAGGGGGAATAGAATGAAGCTGGAGGTGGGGAGATTCAGGCTGGATGTGAGGAGGAAGTTCTTCCCCATGAGAGTGGTGAAGCCCTGGAATGGGTTGTCCAGGGAGGTGGTCGAGGCCCCATCCCTGGAGGTGTTTAAGGCCAGGCTGGATGAAGCTCTGGCCAGGCTGATCTAGTGTGGGGTGTCCCTGCCCATGGCAGGGGGGGTGGAACTAGCTGATCCTTGTGGTCCCTTCCAACCCTGAATGATACTATGGTACTATAAAAATGTCTCTTGTGTCATATTTTCCTTTATAACCTTGAGAGATGTGTAACAGGCCCTAAGAAGGGCTTTTGTTTTGGTGTGTGTACAGAGAGATTTTCACTTTCATTAAGAATGTCTGGGGGCACCTATGACAAATTATGGTGTGGGAACATTATTTGATAAGATCCAGTCTTTGCAATGCAGACAAGAGTGAATGCTGCTCCAAGTATGTCATTGCATCACCCCAGGATGACATAATACTCAGCCAGTCTTTATTCTTTGTGTAAAATCAGAAACTGTGCAGAACAGCTGAAATGTTCTTTGCTGAAACATAAAGTGTCATTCAGGGGCATGAATAAAATGCAGATTAGTGCAAATTACTCTGAAGTACTAAGTTTGCTCTTAATGTTGTGCAGTGAACCCACAATGCGGTTAACAACGTGTGCAGGAGCGTGGCTGTAGCTCCCTAGGATATGATTTACTGATTGTCTAGCTTGATTTTGTAATTTCTCTGTGTGTGTGTTGCTAGAAAGAAGGGGGATGGAGAAACTAAAAATGCCTCAGTAAGGAAATGGACTAAAGGAAAGGAAGAAAGTGAGCAAAGCAGAGGTGCTCAGTGTTTTCACAGTGCTGCAGAGGGACAGGGCGGGCAGCACCATGGGAGTGACCAGTTGAAGGCAAGAGAGATAATGAGCAGGAAATGAGGCAGCAAAATGATAAGGTGGGAAAGAGAAGATGCGGAAAGAATGATGCAAAAAGAAGGTGTGCTGCTTGATGAGAGAGAAATTACATGATGATCTATGAAATTACAGAGGAAAGGAAGATATGATGAAGCAAAATTGGATTTAATGAGGTAGAAGAAAGGTGATTAGGGACAGAAGAAAAATAGAATTTAGTGATGAGAAAATCCTATTAAATTATCCAATAAATCTTCTTTCCAGTCAAGGATTTCCCTTCCTTCTCCTCCTCCTCATGAGGATGTTTTCAAGGGTAGTTGTGGCAATGTCTGCTCATACAGGAGTGCCATTTCCCATGTGAAGCACTTCACCATCTTCCCATAGGACCAGGAAAAATGATGCAAGTGTGCTCCTGGCACATCGGCACAGCCTTCAGGCTTGTGTCCTGCAAAGTGCATTAGAGCATGGTCAAGAGCCTCTTTAAGAGGGGCAACTTTTCTAAGGGCTCTGTTGTATAGAGTGGGTTTTAGGGGGATAATATCTGTTCATTACATCAGACACCATGGACAAAATAACCATCTTTCCATTTTCCCAGTACTCTCCACTGCATTAGTCAAATCTCTGGACTTTGTACCATTTGCTTGCTTTTAACATGGTTCAGTTTCATATTACAGCTCGGTTTTTAAATCCAAGCAAAGTAGATAGGAACAGCAACAGAGTGCACAAGCAGATGGCTTTCCATTAGCAAATGATCAGTTTATCTGAGTTGGACTCAGAAGGTAAAGTTCACATTATTTGTGCAGCCTCTTTGCCTTATTTTGTTGTTTTTTAATGAATAAAGAGGAAAATTCAGCACTCCATGCCTTAACAGCACCACAGGCAGTCCATCAAAACAACAATTACAATGCAGCTGTTATTACATTCTCAGTGTGTGACCTTTCTGCCTTGATGTCATGTCACTGAGACCTTGTTTGGCAAGAATTTGCCTATAAATTACAATTTGCTGTGTTTGGACAGTAGGATGGAAATGCCAGCAAAATTGCATATTTTCCACTAGAAGTGGTTTAACAAAACAAGCCTGGAAAGACCTCAAGGACAATGCACAGTTTATTAGTGTGAGGGAGGAATCCTTTTGAGTCAGTCAGCTAGCAGAGACAGAAGGGTGTGAAGCTCAGGGGGAGACCTTATTGCTCTCTACAACACCCTGAAGGGAGGTTGTAGCCAGGTGGGGATTGGTCTCTTCTCCCAGGCAATCAGCACCAGAACAAGAGGACACAGTCTCAGGCTGCACCAGGGGAAGTTTAGGCTGCAGGTGAGGAGAAAGTTCTTCACTGAGAGAGTCATTCGCCATTGGAATGTGCTGCCCAGGGAGGTGGTGGAGTCACCATCCCTGGAGGTGTTCAAGAGGGGATTGGTGGTGACACTTGGTGCCATGGTCTAGTAGTCATGAGGTCTGTGGTGACAGGTTGGACTTGATGATCTTTGAGGTCTCTTCCAACCTTGGTGATTCTGTGAGTCTGTGACTCTGTGATGGAGAGGTGTCTTGAGAAAGCGATACAACTAAACTGCAGAGTAATTAAAGTGTGGATTGATTTGTATAGGGAAAGCTGTCCTGTGAAGTTACAGGAGTTCTAAAGCACCAGTCTTAAAGTGGTTTGTTTGACGGAGTGGAAGGCTG
The DNA here is from genome assembly GCF_026170545.1 of Melanerpes formicivorus. NCBI lineage: Eukaryota > Metazoa > Chordata > Aves > Piciformes > Picidae > Melanerpes > Melanerpes formicivorus. Next base: position 13,269,426 of record NW_027142370.1, on the reverse strand, counting down.
CTAACCTGACCAGCATTGTTGGAGGTGTCCTGATCTTTTAGTGATGGCTAGTTACCAGCGTTTTAAGGTGTATAGAATAGAATAGAATAGAATAGACCAGTTTGGAAAAGACCAAGCTCTCACCCAACACCATCTAATCAACTAAACTATGGCACCAACCACTCCATCCAGTCTCCTCTTAAACACCTCCAGGGATGGTGACTCCACCACCTCCCTGGGTAGCACATTCCAATGGCCAATCTCTCTTTCTGTGAAGAACTTCTTCCTAACATCCAGCCTAAACCTCCCCTGTCACAGCTTGAGACTGTGTCCTCTTGTTCTGGTGCTGGCTGCCGGGAGAAGAGACCAACCCCACCTGGCTACAACTTCCTTTCAGGTAGTTGTAGACAGCAACTAAAGTTAATGCAGTTGTCATAAAAGAAATAAGTTGGTTTAGTCAAATCATTAAACTTTTTTGAGTTACTGTTATGCTTATCCTACAGACTGAAATACTGAGCGGAAAGAAATGTGACCTAACCAAGCCTTCCACCTCTGTGTCCTTCACGGGAAAACATTCTGAGTGCTGCCGTTCCACAAGTCTGTTTGTTCCGCTTGGAATACATTTCAAGACTGTTCTGGTCGATTGGATAAGCCTGATGTCGCTCAGCAAAGTGCCTAATTTTTTGTGCCATGAAGTTGTAAGGCAGCTCCCTTAAACAGTAGTCCCCATGACGTGGGGGATGCTGAAACCAAAACTGAGCCAGCTGCTTTCCTTTCCTGTAGTCTGATAACTCTGTCTTCATGTACTGGAACATGTCCAGAGAAAGGCCATGAGGATGAGCAGAGGGCTGGAGCTCCTCTCCTATGAGGACAGACTGAGGGAGCTGGGGCTGTTCAGTCTGGAGAAGAGAAGGCTCTGAGGAGACCTTATTGTGGCCTTCCAGTATCTGAAGGGGGCTACAAGAAAGCTGGGGAGGGACTTTTGAGGATGTCAGGTAGTGATAGGACTAAGGGGAATGGAACAAAACTAGAAGCAGGTAGATTCAGATTAGATGTTAGGAAGAAGTTCTTCCCCATGAGGGTGGTGAGACACTGGAACAGGTTGTGCAGGGAGGTGGTGGAAGCCTCATGGCTAGAGGTGTTTGCAGCCAGGATGGATGAGGCTGTGAGCAACCTGCTGTAGTATGAGGTGTCCCTGCCCATGTCAGGGGGGGTTGGATCTGGCTGATTCTTGAGGTCCTTTCCAACTCTAACAATTCTGTGATTCTATGAATTTGTGTTGCTCACCCGGTGTCGTGCTGAAGATGCAGTTGGCGGCATTTTAGAGAGACTTGTTGCCTCATTTTACCAAGAGAACCGATACCCAAGTAAAGCCTGGCTACCAGGATTTTGGAAATGTGTTTGTGCCTGCAATGGGAGTTTCCTAATGACTGTGAAACCAAAGTAATGCTGAAGTAATGACACCATTGAAAGAGAGAAAGGAATGTATTCTTCTAGCTCTGTGTTGGGTCTGTTTCCAAAATACTTGGTCTGAGCAGTGAGCACTCTTCATGGTAATTCCCAGGCTTCTCTTTCCTGGGAGGATGCTGCACTCAGAGGTTGTAGTGCCAGCTGGTTTTCCAGGACAGTCTGTGTCCAGTGATGGCCCAAATATCCCTTCTTTATCCAGTGAATCCTTTGCTGGGTGGGTTCCTGCTCTCTGTGTGTGTGTACCAAAGAGTCAAATAATTTGTGTTGTGAGATTTGAAGAGAAGAGTGCAAGAAAGGATTTCTTAAGGAATATAAAATAAAGCACGGTAGCTATTGAAAGCTAAAGGAAGCTCGAAGTGGCAAGAGGAGAGGAAGTATTCTAAATTCATAATGAAAATTAATTATGCATTCATTGCATTTGAAGAGGTCAGACATGATGAATTTAAATAGTACATGAGAATGCAGGGCAGCTTTTCTATTAAAGGCTGATGTGAGGAGAGGCAGAGAAAGAGAGGAAGCAAAGGGAGAGCTGCAACACCGAGGCAGTAAGTAACAAGAACATGAAATCAAACAGAGCTGCCTTGTGACTAAATTGATTCATGGTTTTCAGGCAATTCAAAATAATGATAAAGTATTAGCCATAAAATTATACTGGAAAAATGTTTAAGGCTGATGAGAAAGTTAATGAAAGAAGGAATTTCAAAGGGGATTCTCACCGGCTTGCAGCAACCTTTACAACTTCTGTGCAGGGGAGGAATTCTTCCTTAAGTTTGTGTCCCTTTCTGACATGTAGTTGCTATATATCCTTCTTGCTTTTATGGGGAAGATTCTAGTCTCTTTCTTTCTATTCTTTACGGTCTCCTGTCACATCTGCCCTGCTTTCAGCACCCTGTTCATTTGTGAATATAGAATATGAGCAAAGAGATTAAGCACAAGCCTGTGCGGATGCCATATGGGACATCTAGCTGTAGGGCTAAAGCAGAGTGTGTTGCTCCACTTTCTGGGTTACTGGAGCAGAGAGTTATTCTTAGCAAGGATAGACTGTACTGAATGCCACTGAATGCCAAGGATAGACTGCCACTGAATGCCACTACAGAGTAACCTGACTACGTAACACCAGTAGTCTGAGGTCCATGAAGATGTGGCATGGAGGTTTTTAAGGCCAGCCTGGCTGTGGCTCTGAGCAACCTGATCTAGTGTGAGGGCTCCCTGCCCATGGAACTAGATGATCCTTGAGGTCCCTTCCAACCCTAACTATTCTATGATTACTCCACTCTCTCCCATCTCAAAAACTGAGATCCTTTGGAGCTGGGCACCTTATACCTTCTTTGTGGAGCCGAGCAATACTTACACTGAAATCTAAGCACAGACCCAATATCCTATTTTGACTCAAGGTACTGCTGTGGAGCTCCAGGAGATGCAAATAGTATGTATGTAGCAGCATGGCTAGGCAGTAAGAAACTTGCACTGACTTTCCCAGCAAAGGCATGCCTTTAATTATGGAAATTCCAGGTGAAGGGAGTCCTTCAGGAATTTCATTTCTGTGGCTGGGAGCTAAGCATCATTGATGACAAGTGAAATCAGGAGAGGCTTAGTGGTTAAATATGGGGGAAAAAAGGCAGAACAGCAAATAGTAAATTGTCACCTCAGGCTTTTACAGAGCAGCACAGAAGAGAGATAAAGAGTGCTCTGCCCAGAGGGTGATTCCATGTACCTGGCTGTCCGGGGGTACGTGGTTACCAGAACAGGATAGTGAAACAGGGAGTTCCCCTGTGGCAGCTGTTAGGTTTCACTGGTTTCAGTATTATCTGCAACTTCACTTCAGGGAATTCTGCAGTCACGCTCCTAAAGCAGCACATGTAACCTAAGAGCATTATTTGCTTTATTTTGTTATCCCAACCATGTTCCTCACTTACTTACAGGCTACACTGGACAGCACCATCACTCCCATAGCCACAATTAGATACCCATGGTTAGACTGGATCAATACCCTCTGAGGAATATTATATTGAAGCATATTGTTCTTTGCCCTGACAAATACAATTACCGCTGGAACCCCAGTCTAAAGTGTGTCAAATGAGTGTAGTAAGTTATTGTCCATTTAAATAATCTGTTAACAATGGATAAGTTAGCTTTTGATGCATGTATGCTGTCCTCAGATTTTAGAATCCTGGCTGTTCAGTGGGGGAATTTGTTGATGACTCCTTACTGCACTGGTGAAATCTGAACAAGTTGAACAGCCAGGAATGGTGGTGTTGGGCTTTCAGCACTTGGGATTTTTCACATAGGATATGGAGGGTCAGGTTGTTATGTTTTATTTCCTTTTCCCTTTTGTTTTTCTTATTCTTCACCCTAGAAGTGAGGTTAGTTGCTACAATGAGAGCAGGAAATTTGTGTCTATCTCCTTACTCCCCAGGTGCTTGGTGTTGCTTCCCTCTCAAGCTTTGCATTGAGTTGTGAACTGGACTCAGCTCTTTGTTACACTGATATTAAAGAGGGTTCTGTTCTGCATTTTCTGGGGCACTTGCAATGACATTCAGGGAGCTGCCCCAGCTGTACCGAGCTAAATTTGACTCATTAATGTGTTTTTCTTCAGCTCTGAGATTTGGGTTTGCTGCTGTGCTGCTGTAGTGTGCTGCTTTTTAAAGTGCATTAGTTTCTTAGAAGCTACACATGCAACAGTGGTATCGTGTCAGGGGAGCTCAGCCCCAGAGAGGTGCATGGGACAGTCAAGAGAAGGATCCTGCGGGCTGTGAGAGTGTCCATGGCCTGGGATGCAGCACAGAAGTGCATTTCCTCTGTGGCACTCACTCTATTTTCAAGAACTCTGTTACTCATTTTCCCACTCTATTACATTTACTGGAAGAGTTCCACATAGTTCATGATCAGCAGAAAACTGAGGTCATATCATTAACATTTTTTGGCATTCATAGCTAGAAACATATTTTTTCCCCTTTTAAAAGAACATGATTTTGATATACATAAAGTCTCTAAAGCCAGTTGTAGTGCATAGTAGGTCAGTGACTTAGAATCATAGAATTGTTAGGGTTGGAAGGGACCTCAAGGATCATCCAGTTCCAACCCCCCTGCCATGGGCAGGGACACCTCACACTGGATCAGACTTGGTTCTCCAAAATGTGGTGGTGACTGACAGCAGCCAATGGCACCTGTGCAGCCATTCTGCAAACCAAAGCTCAGGTACCTGGGGGTCTCAGTCTCAGGCTGCGCCAGGGGAAGTTCAGGCTGGAGGTCAGGAGGAGGTTTTACACGGAGAGAGTGATTGCCCATTGGAATGGGCTGCCCGGGGAGGTGGTGGAGTCGCCGTCACTGGAGGTGTTCAGGAGGAGACTTGACAGGGTGCTTGGTTACATGGGTTAGTTGATTAGGTGGTGTTGGGTGATAGGTTGGACGTGATGATCTTGAAGGTCTCTTCCAACCTGGTCTATTCTATTCTATTCTATTCTATTCTATTCTATTCTATTCTATTCTATTCTATTCTATTCTATTCTATTCTAATGCCACCATCTGACTTCAGGAGTCTTTATTACTTGTTGGGGGTTTCATTGTTTGTTAGCATTTTGTTTGTTTGGTCCCTGGCTTGTTCTTTTCTGGCAGGGGTGAGGTACTTTGCTTTTTGTTTGTTCCTCACCCCCCCACCCTCCCCCCCCTAATTTCTTTACAGCTTTAAGGGTCTTTTCCCTGACGGCAGAGTTAACAACCACAGAAAGCAGTCCAAGTATCCAAGTATAAACCACCCATAAAGTGTCAGTTTTTGGTCATTCAGTATGTGAGCTATTCATCTTTGTCCATCTCTGGGGTTGCTGCATTGACCCAAAGGTCTGTGGGATCAACTGAAAGGCTGAGACAGCTCTGAGCAACCTGCTGTAGTGTGAGGTGTCCCTGCCCATGGCAAGAGGGTTGGAACTGGATGATCCTTGAGGTCCTTTCCAACCCTAACAATTCTATGATTCTATGATATTTATGTCACAGTACTAAAAAAAAGCCCTGATTGCTTTGCACAACCATTTGTGATTGTGTGTAAGAGGTATTCTCTGTCTGAATAGTGATATTGTGACTCCTGAAGAACCAGGTGGTAGAGGATCCACTCAGTGGCTTTTGGACTGCCTGGAGTTTGTGATTTCAGTTCTGGTTTAGCTGTCACCATTTTTGACCATACTAGCAAAGCAGGTTACCTGAAGTATACTTGAGATTTGAGTTCTGCATTGGTCCTTGGTGTTTTAAGACACAAACAGAAGAACAGTGAACATAGTTGCAAACATAATTGTTTGTACCTGAAAATCTTCTCCAAAGTTGAGTCATTGTCTTTCTTTACAAAGAAATTGTTTTAATCTCAGTTTCTCAGAGAGATGTCCTCTTGCTAGCTGGGTATTCTGGGGCTTGCATTATCTTTTAAAGCTAGTTGTAGTATTCAGATGGCTAACATCTGAAGAAAGAGATATTTGGGGCATTTGGAGATTGATGTGGTGTTCAGAAGGTTCATCCTTTATCTCAGCTGCATGCTCTGCCTTGTGTTTGCCCTGTGGAGTCCTCTTACTCTACAGTCCTTTTCTTCCTGCCATTGTCCTCAGTGACTCTGTCCAATCCTGGCTTTCTCTAGTGGCCTCTTCTTGCTCTCCCAATCACTTGTAAAGGCTTGAGAGGGAAGGAAACTCTGCTGCATTGAGGCGATTACAGCTTTCACTGTGGGTATCAGACCAGACGTGATGCTTCCTGGTTGTGGATCGTTTTCCTCTCTCTTACTCACCCACACATGGTCTGAGCTGCAGGATGGCTGCTTGCTCTGTCCCAGGAGCTGTGCTCTTCCATTACCTGTTCTCTTCAAGCCAGAAAGGCAACATTTCAGCTGCTGTCTGCTTCCGGGGTTCAGGCAGTGCAGAAGCAGGAGTGTTTGACAGGGCTCCTGTGTGGAAAGCTGCATTTAAAGATGCAATCCTGTGGATTTTGGAAGCTCCTGTAGTTAACATTATCATGGTTCAGTCTTTGCAGTGTTTACTCTTGTGAACATTTCATAGCCATGCTCAAACTATCCTCCGTGATTTGTGCAGACAAGGAGAGATGATTGCAAAGGAAACATTCTGTGCCTTTCTGGATGACATCCTGCTGCTTCCCAAGCTGTTTTGGGGGTTTGGTTTTGTTTGCCTTTTGGTTTGTTTGGTGGTGGGTTTTTCCCCCATCAGTTTGTTCTTTGGGTTGTGTTTGTTTGTGGGTTTTTGTTTGTGGGTGTTTGTCTTTCCTTTTTTCCCCCCTCCATCATATATTAATTCCATCTCTTCCTTCTTCTGAGACAGATGGCGAGCTGGTGATACTAATGAGCTCCCTGCTGCCCAGGGAAGGCAGACTGAAGTGCTTTGTGTTCTGAGAACTAACAGGCTGAGCACCCTCACTGAGGATGTAACACATGCACTGAAAGGTTTGATGCACAAACAGTGCAGCAGACTTTCTTCACATGCACCTATGAACCGCATCTCCCCAAGAGAACAACTTCCCCAAGCAGCCTACCTCATAGTTTGATCCTCGCTGTGTTTCCTAGGGTATTGCTCCAAATGCTGGAGTAGTGTCTGTCCTTTATGGAGATGGAGAGAGCATCAGCTTGTGGACACATGGCAATTGAATGCCCTGCTTCCCTGGCATTAGCACACGGAGAAATGAAAACAAAGAGCACCTGCTGTCCCTCAGAGAGACTCTTTGAACATTAGAAAAACTTCCTTGGCAGGAAGCCACTCAGTTCTGGGCTGACTTTAAAAAGAATGCAATTAATTATAGGAGCCACAGACCTTTGAGGTAGAAAAAAATGCAATTATCCAGGGATTCACGATGGATTCAGTTATGTCTTGTTTAAATGTAACAGGATTGTCAAAACGGACTTGTACTAAGTATGCAATTAAAAGACAGATCCAGTTGGCCTGCAAGTCTAATGGCTGTGGTTATGTGGTCCATTCAAGGCAGCCTATAAAGTCCCCAAGTGGTGGTAGTTACATAGCTTGAACATGATCCTGAGAAGTTTTTTCCAAACCTAGTGAATTAGTTACAAGTCTGAGAACCTTTGTAATGGATTCATTAAACGTTCTCTCTCCAGCAGAGATCACAGGGAGAGATGTGTCCCTTTCTTCACATTCAGCAGAAAAACTGCAGTGACACAAGATTTCTAATTGAGTGAATGTGAAGCACAAACACTGTTTTGTGTATTTAGAGCCAAATAAACACTAGTGTCAGAGTATCTGTCTTTGAATGTGAGATCTCTCTTTTGCCACTGGAATCGAGTTAAAAAGAGTTAAAAACCTCTTTCAGTTAAACATTAGAAAACTCTTTCACTTAAGAAAAGCTTTCAGTTGCCATGTAGAGATGTACCTGAAGGGAGGTTGTAGACAGGCTGGGGCTGGTCTCTTCTCCCAGGCAAGCAGCACCAGAACAAGAGGACACAGTCTCAAGCTGCACCAGGGGAGGTTTAGGCTGGATGTTAGGAAGAAATTCTACACAGAGAGAGTGATTTGCCATTGGAATGTGCTGCCCAGGGAGGTGGTGGAGTTGCCATCATTGGAGGTGTTTAGGAGGAGACTTGATAGGGTGCTTGGTTTAGTTGATTAGGTGGTGTTGGATGATAGGTTGGATGCGATGATCTTGAAGGTCTCTTCCAACCTGGTTAATTCTATTCTTCTCTCTTCTCTTCTCTTCTCTTCTCTTCTCTTCTCTTCTCTTCTCTTCTCTTCTCTTCTCTTCTCTTCTCTTCTCTTCTCTTCTCTTCTCTTCTCTTCTCTTCTCTTCTCTTCTCTTCTCTTCTCTTCTCTTCTCTTCTCTTCTCTTCTCTTCTCTTCTCTTCTCTTCTCTTCTCTTCTCTTCTCTTCTCTTCTCTTCTCTTCTCTTCTCTTCTCTTCTCTTCTCTTCTCTTCTCTTCCTTCTTCTTCTTCTCTTCTCTTCTCTTCTTCTCCCACAGGAGCTTAGGAGATGGATAAATTATCTAACTCTTACCTGTTCAACTATTATATCTGATAAAGATGTGTTGGTCTCTTGTCCAAGCAGGTGCTTTTAAGTCTGTTGATGCAGAATAGCACCCAGTCCACACTGAAGTTAATTACTGTGCACTAGCAAGGAGCAGATGTGCTGCAGATGGCTGGGGTGAACACAATAATAATAACAAAAAAGGTTCACAGATGAAGATTTTACAGGTTTGGAAGGGGGCAATCAATAAATGGGTTAAAAAGCACTGTATGAAGTCTCACACAGTTATTAATCGACCTAGCACTGTGTTTGAGTCCTTATTATCAGCCAGTTGCTGAGATTAGGTTTAAAACAAAATACTGAGTTGCAGACTTCAACAGGGAGTTTTTTCCATTTGAATTCACCAGTACCATGCCAGCAGTCACTCTGGGAATTGTGTCTGTACTTCCTTCTTGGTTCTGTGCCTTCACCAGCTTTCAGGAGGAACATAAAAGGAGGGTCAGTCTGAAAGTGGCTGACAGTCTTTTGTGTGTCCCCCCCTTTTCTTATTTTACTGTGCATTTCCATTTACTGAAATGAAAGCTTTTCACAGGAATGTTCTGGTTTCACCAAGAATGCTTTTACAACCATTTATGAGTGGAAATTCCTTCCTGAAAGGAGAGGGAGCCACGCAGAATGCCTAAGAAAAAGCAAGGTGGTCCTTTAGGCAGTGTAGGAGCAAGAAGCTGAAACAGAGGTTCCCACAGGACTAATGAGTATCTTCACCATAAGGCTTTGTTCTCTTCTGGAGTGCTGATCCTTCTCTGGCTTTTGTTGTTTCGTGTTTTGGTTTGGTTTTGGTTTGTTTTTAAGAAAAACCTTGGCAAGTCCTTACTTTGTCATTATTTTCATCCTAATTCAAACCAGGGCAATTTACAGAGTCTCAAAGCGTTTTTTATTCCAAGAAAATGGTTTCCTGCCTGACTGTGAGAGGTGCCACTCTAAGGTGAGAAAGGCTGTGAAATGTTAGTAAAGGAAATGATTAGAGTCTCAATAATCTAATCCTGTAAGGGCAGGTTGACCCAGTTTCCAAATGAGTAGTAAAAATGGAGCCCACTTTGCTGTGAGATCTGATCAAGAAGAAACACCTAGATGCAGAACATAACTTGAATTGGTTTAGAGGAGCTTAGTGTCTTGAGTGTACAGAAGACCCCTCATGCTCTGGCACTCTGAGCTAGATTAAGGAAAGGAGATAAAAGTAGTTAATTACATGCTCTCCAGAGAGGTTGTGGAGCATCCTTCTCTGGAGAAGCCTGGAGAAGAGGAGGCTCAGGGGTGACCTCATTGCCCTCTACAACTACCTGAAAGGTGGTTGTAGCCAGGAAGGGGTTGGCCTCTTCTCCCAGGCAACCAGCACCAGAACAAGAGGACACAGTCTCAAACTGAGCCAGGGGAGGTTTAGACTCGAGATGAGGAGAAAGTTCTTCACCGAGCGAGTTGTTCATCATTGGAATGTGCTGCCCAGGGAGGTGGTGGAGTCACTGTCCCTGGAGGTGTTCAAGAGGAGATTGGATGTGGCACTTGGTGCCATGGTCTAGTCATGAGGTCTGTGTTGATAGGTTGGACTCGATGATCCTCAAGGTCTCTTCCAACCTAAGTTATACTGTGATACTGTCATAGTGTGGAGTCATTCAAGACCCATCTGGATGCATTAATGCATTCCTGGGCAACCTGTGCTAGATTGTAGGGTCCTCCTCTGGCAGGGGGGTTGGACTTGATGATCTCTTTGGGTCCCTTCCCACCCCTAACATCCTGTGATCCTGTGATCTCTTAGAAAGTGTTACAGAGGTAAGGATTGTGTCCTTTGTTTTGGTTTAGTTGGTTGTGGTTGTGGTTGTCTAGTGAGATTGCCTGTGGTGCTTCATCAGAATGTTTGGTTTTAAGAGAGTATTTGAAATATTAGGAGAAAAGGATTCTTTGTGAAAGATGCAGCTAAACACAGGTGGACTGCTTGTTTCTGTGTTTTGTTCTTCAGACAGGTTTTAGATTTGCCTCATCAGAGACCCCCCCCCTTAAAGAGTTAGACAGGAAGGAAAACAAGGAACGCTGCCCTTGGGTGAATTCTCATCATGAAGCACCTTCTTGGAAAACCCTTTTGTATTTCCAACTTGTTGTGTGAAAAAGTCCTCCCTTTCCCTTTGGTTGTGAGCCAGAAAGATGTGAGCTGGAGAAGCAGTTAGGATTGCTTAAGCTTTCCAGTTTGAGCACATCCTGGTGGCACTGTGGAAACCTGGGAAACTCTCCCAGGCAAGATAAAGTGAGAGAAGATGCCTTTTCAGTGCTGAACAAACCACCTCTGCTTTAAATATGGAGAAGCTTTGGTATTTTGGATTTAATGAGGCCTAAATATGTCAACATTGGAGGCTGTTTGCTTTTGTTAAATAGCTGGCACACTATCCTGGCTGGCATTGTTGTGTTTGCTCTGTCAAAATCCTCTGCAACTCACTGCTTCCCAAGATAGCTGGATTCAGCTCTGCCTTCGTACTAGGATGTTGTGTTTAGTTTCAGGATAAAGACATCTACTCTCTTCTTGTGTGGTTTTTTGGTTGGTTGGTGGTTGTTTTGGTTGGTTACTCTTGGTGTTTTTCCCACATGGTTTGCTGTTCTTCTGTTACATAATCCTGTAAGTGCCACAAGGATGATCAGAGGGCTGGAGCACCTCTCCTGTGAGGACAGACTGAAGGAGTTGGGGCTGTTCAGTCTGGAGAAGAGAAGGCTCCCAGGTGACCTCATTGTGGCCTTCCAGTATCTGAAGGGGGCCTACAGGAAGGCTGGGGAAGGACTTCTCAGGATCTCAGGTAGTGATAGGACTAGGAGGAATGGAATGAAGCTGGAGGTGGGGAGATTCAGGCTGGAGGTGAGGAGGAGGTTCTTCCCCATGAGAGTGGTGAAGCCCTGGAATGGGTTGTCCAGGGAGGTGGTTGGGGCCCCGTCCCTGGAGGTGTTTAAGCCCAGGCTGGATGAGGCTCTGGGCAGGCTGATCTAGTGTGGGGTGTCCCTGCCCATGGCAGGGGGGTTGGAACTAGATGATCCTTGTGGTCCCTTCCAACCCTGACTGATACTATGATACTATGATACTATGAATTACTTTAATAAAGCCAGCACAAGGAAGATGAAATTGAAATGTGGACTGTGGAAGTTTATCTCCTGCAGATACCCTGGTGCAGCCTGGTTGCTTTGAGAGTCCATGATTGCAGTACTTGTGGCCAGGGGGACAAAGTTCTCATGTGTACGGAGCTGGATTTCTCTGCAGTCCCAAATCAGAACTCCCCAGAGCTCACACTACAGGGGATTATACTTGTTACAAGTGACAACTCTATAATCCCTTATCAGATTTCTCCACCAAAAATAGTTCTTGTAACACCAGGCTCACTTCTGTTAGCATCTAGAAAAAGTGTTTTCTCCACAGATGCTGCAGTTTTTAATTTCTCTTTTTGTGGTGTGCATGCAAAGACTACAGTAAATCATCTCCTTTGCTGCTATGTACCACATCTCTAAATACCATCCAGAATTATAATGTGAATTGTTAATATTCCAACCCTAAGCGCTGAAGTCAGTGGAAACTTGCCCTGTAAGGTGATGCGATTATCAATATCAGTTTACTGCTTTACTCAGCTCTTTCCTGTGAAGCATTTCTGGAGGATCCAGTTCTTTATTTTTGTCCAAAGAGTTTGAGGGTCTCCTGAGACACCCCCTCCTGCCTCAACATCTAGGGGATGACATTCAAATGAAGCTACTGCAGAGGAGGTGGAGAGCTGGTCTGAAGGCTCTCAGAGTCAATGGAATGGAATGGAATGGAATGGAATGGAATGGAATGGAATGGAATGGAATGGAATAGAATAGAATAGAATAGAATAGAATAGAATAGAATAGAATAGAATAGAATAGAATTAACCAGGTTGGAAGAGACCTTTGAGATCATCAAGTCCAACCTATCACCCAACACCATCTAATCAACTAAACCATGGCCAATCTCTCCTTCTGGGAAGAATTTCTTCGTAACATCCAGCCTAAACCTCCCCTGGCACAGCTTGAGCAGTAAGTTGATTCTCTGATTCTATGATTTATGGCAAAGAAGTCAGTTACCAAGGTGTTAACAAGCCTCAAATGCATTAAAAATTATCAGCAGTGAGTGAGGATGCAATCTTCAAACGACAGTGCTAGGTGTCGAATAACAGGCTTGCAAGTTGGCAAAACCCACTGGGGAAAAGTTAATGAAATGATTTGTCCTTTGCAGTAGTCACCTGAGGAGATTATAAAGTCTTAATTTCTGGAGGTTAATAAATACACACACAAAAAAATCATGTATTAGGGGTGACAGAGGTGTAATTCACCTGCCTTGGCTGCAGTGGAAATGAGATTGGCTTCTCGTGACTAAACTTTGCAGCTCTGCTTTCTTGCTTTCTGTGTGGTTCCGTTTGTTTGTTTGTCGTGATTCTAATGGGAAATTGATGCTATCAGGAAATAGGTTTTGGGGGGTTAGAACAACTTACTGCTTTATGTACTTAAAGCTGGAAGCAATGTGCAGTTGCAGGTAATATGGCATGTCTTTCAGTGAGAAGAGGTTTCCTCCAATAAGGCAGACCACTAATGGTATGCTAATTGATAATTATTTTATGTATCTGCAGCATTATCAGATGCTGTTAGCCATTCAGTATGTGGCAAATTGGATCTTCCTTCTGGAGAACTTCCTTTTATGACCGTGCCTAGAATAAACACTTTTATCTGTTCTGACATCTCAATGCTAAATAAAATATCTTGTTAGTCTTATGGCTCCTTTTTAGTGTCAGGTTTGTTCTGATTACTGTTCTGACCTCCTGAAAGTGGTGATCTGGAAAACACAGCAAGAATGTTAATGGGCTCCACAGGCACACTGGATGCTGCTGCCTTGGAGCTGATTGCTAACTTCAGGAGAGGTTTGTGCAGTAAAGCAGAATTTGCCTCTCTGCTTTAAGCACCAGAACAAGAGGACACAATCTCAAACTGCTCCAGGGGAAGTTTAGGCTGGAGGTGAGGAGAGAGTTCTTCACTGAGAGAGTTGTTAGCTGTTGGAATGTGCTGCCCAGGGAGGTGGTGGAGTCACCATCCCTGGAGGTGTTCAAGAGGGGATTGGTGGTGGCACTTGGTGCTATGGTCTAGTAGTCATGAGGCGTGTGGTGACAGGTTGGACTTGATGATCTTTGAGGTCTCTTCCAACCTTGGTGATTCTGTGACTCTGTGACTTGGTGCCATGGTTTAGTAGTCATGAGGTGTTTGGTCATAGGTTGGACTTGATGATCTTTGAGGTCTCTTCCAACCTTATTGATTCTATGATCCTATGAAGTCTCATTCCTACTGAAGTTCTGTTCTGTATGGCATAATGATTTTGTGTAAAACAGTATAAACCCTGATTGTCAAGTAATGTGAGGAATGACTTGCAGCAGGGTTTGATTGGCATTTGGGAGGATTCAGGGGGTTTGTGCCTTATCTGTGGTGGGCATGGCAGAGCAGGCAGGGTGCCTGGAGGTGTTTCAGGTGCATGGGGCACCTGAGTTAATCTTCTGTAGCGCTGAGCAGTTCACCAGTAATCCAGTGGTCGGCAGCTGTTCTGCCTGCCCCCAAGACCTCTCATTTTTCTTAGATCCCGAGAGGTGCTTCTGTCGTTGCGGATTACAGCTATGCTGGAAACGTGTGTTTAGATCTGCAGTTCAGTAATGGCAGGATCAAAGACTGAAACACTTCTCCTGAGAAGAAAGATATTTTTACAGTAGCTGGATACAAGAGATAAATATTTATAGGCACTGTGACAGGAAATTGGAATCCTGACTGCTAATTGTGATTTATGCCCAAATCAAGAAGCTTCTTTTAGGTTTTTCATGCTTTGCATACGTTCACATTTCTGCCCTAATGCATTTTCAATTAGTTTTATTTTTTCACTTTAAATATCCTACATCTTTTAGAGTTGGGAGAACGGACAGTTTCCACCAGGCTCCTTTGTTGTGAGCTGCAGCATTAGCTCATGGTTTTATCCCATCAAGTATGCCAAGAACTTAGCTCTGTTAGCTCTGCTGGATCCCCACACAAAGTTGTAAATGAATTTGGTATTGTATGCAGATATCAGCTCCATTATAAAGGCAGAACACTGAAATCAGGTCCTGTTATCACTGAGCTTAGCACTCACTTTCCTGTAATAAAAAGAAAAGCTGTCAGAAGCTTTAATATTAACAAGTGGCCCACTGGGGTGCCTGAAGGTTGAGAGCACCATGCAGGGCATTGCTCACAGGATCAGAGCTGGAGCCTGGTTTCACTGTTAGGTTGCCCAACCATTACCACGTGAAGATGTTTTCAGGCAAGGATGAACACTCCCAAATGCATGTAGTATCATAGTATCAGTCAGGGTTGGAAGGGACCACAAGGATCATCTAGTTCCAAACCCCCTGCCATGGCCAGGGACACCCCACACTACATCAGCCTGGCCAGAGCCTCATCCAGCCTGGGCTTAAACGCCTCCAGGGATAGGGCCCCAACCACCTCCCTGGACAACCCATTCCAGGGCTTCACCACTCTCATGGGGAAGAACTTCCTCCTCACATCCAGCCTGAATCTCCCCACCTCCAGCTTCATTCCATTCCCCCTAGTCCTATCACTACCTGAGATCCTGAGCAGTCCCTCCCCAGCCTTCTTGTAGGCCCCTTCAGATACTGGAAGGCCACAATGAGGTCACCTGGGAACCTTCTCTTCTGCAGACTGAACAGCCCCAACTCCTTCAGTCTGTCCTCACAGGAGAGGTGCTCCAGCCCTCTGATCATCCTCGTGGCCCTTCTCTGGACATGTTCCAGCATGTGAAAAAGAGGAGCCAAGAATATTTGTGGTACTGACTGATGACAGTTGTAATTTTCTGTAGTGAAAGGAAATTTTTATGAAAGTTAGAGTGTTCCAAAATACATTGGAAGAAGTCATTCCAAGGCTAGGATTGGATTCAGGTTGGTTGCAAGAGGCAAAACATTGCTAAGAAGGCCCAGGTGAGGACCACATGAGGAAGCAGCCTTTAGAACAGAATAGAATAAACCAGGTTGGAAGAGATCTTCGAGATCATCGCATCCAACCTACCAACTAATCAACTAAACCATGCAACCACGCACCCTGTCAAGTCTCCTCCTAAACACCTCCAATGATGGTGACTCCACCACCTCCCCAGGCAGCACATTCCAATGGACAATCACTCTGTGTAGAACTTCTTCCTAACATCCAGTCTGAACCTCCCCTGGTGCGGTTAGGTTTGCTGGGGCAGGTACAGTTTTGCATCATCTCTGATCAGTGCAGCACAGATCACTTGTGTGTCTCACAGTTCTGTTCAGTCTGTGTCAAAGAGAGGAGCAGTGTGTTTGGGGAGTGCTTAGGCAAAAGGACATGCATTATTCAGTGTAGATGCAGTGCGTGAGGATTAATTGAGAGACCTCATTAGAGCATAGAAAGCTCTGTGGCTGGTGGTTCATCAGCTGAACTAAGAAACCTTTTGAACTGCTCCCCCAGCATGCTTCTGTTGAGTTGGACTCAGGCTGTTCAGGAGAAAAAACAAAGATTTCTGATTATGGAAATAACAACTTGTATTTTTTCTTTGAATGGGATTATGTTCTCAGTTGAAATGATTGCTAACTACTTGGGTAACCAGACTTCAGGAGGAAATCTTAAACTTCTAAATGTCTCTATACATCAAATGACATCAGGAAAATAGAATAGAATTAACCAGGTTGGAAAAGACCTTTGAGATCATCAAGTCCAACCTATCACCCAACACCATCTGATCAACTAAACCATGGCACCAAGCACCCCATCCAGTCTCTTCCTAAACACCTCCAGTGATGGTGACTCCACCACCTCCCTGGGCAGCACATTCCAATGACCAATCTCTCTGGGAAGAACTTCTTCCTAACACCCAGTCTAAACCTCCCCTGGCACAGCTTGAGACTGTGTCCTCTTGTGCTGGTGCTGGTTGCCTGGGAGAAGAGACCAACCCCCACCTGGCTACAACCTCCCTTCAGGTACTTGTAGGCAGCAAGAAGGTCTCCTCTGAGCCTCCTCTTCTCCAGGCTAAGCAACCCCAGCTCCCTCATCCTCTCCTCACAGGGCTGTGCTCCAAACCCCTCCCCAGATTTGTTGCCCTTCTCTGGACACCTTCCAGCATCTCAACATCTTTCCTAAACTGAGGGGCCCAGAACTGGACACAGGACTCAAGGTATGGCCTAGCCAGTGCTGGGTACAGGGCACAATGACCTCCCTGCCCCTGCTGGCCACACTATTCCTGATGCAGGCCAGGATGCCATTGGCCTTCTTGGCCACCTGGGCACACTGCTGGCTCATGTTCAGCACTGACTTTTTAAGCACACTTGAGAGAATGAATTGTTAAGCCAAAAAGTATTGTTTAAAAGTATTGGTATCTGGTAGAGAAGTGAAAGGATGACACTGGAATGGCTCTGGGCAAGCAAGTAGCTTTTCTTTGGAGCACAAAGTGACTAGAAGCTCTGGCTGCTGTGATAAGCTGACAGGGAGGTGGTGAAAGCCTTGTCCCTGGAGGTTTTTAAAGCCAGGCTGGATGTGGCTGTGAGCAACCTGATCTAATGTGAGGTGTTCCTGCCCATGGCAGGGTGGGTTGGAACTAGATGATGCTTGAGGTCCCTTCCAACCCGAACAATTCTATGGTTCTATATACCTCAGCGACTAAGAAGGGCCAGTGTCAGTAGAACTTGTCTCTTGCAAGCTCCACCAGGCCCCTGTGTGTATTGAGGATCCACAGTGTGGCATTTGAACAGAATCAGCCCTGACAGTAGTTGTTACCACATGAAGTGTTTTCTAGGAGCAGCCAGGGCAAGTACTGGGACCTTGCTGCTGTCTGCAGGTGCTGGCTCTGCAGGTAGGAGCTGGCATGATTGTGGTTCGTGGATGGGGTGATTTGGTGGATAATACTGCCTGGAACACAGAGCCTGTTAGCAAAACCAGCGGTAAGAACACTAGCATTCCTCACACTGAGGATTAACTGGCAAGCCAAACTGCTGAGGAATCGGTGTGGTGAAACCCAGAGGCCATTCATTTTCCCTTGGAAGTCTTCCCTCTATTTCAGTGTGTTTAAGGTTGCAACTGAGTTTGGTTTGAGACAGGGACCACCTGGTAGTGTGCTGGGGAGCTGAGACTTTGCTGGGACACAGGACACACAAAGAAGCCACATGATCAATTGAATCTCTTGTTCTGCTTGAGCTGAGCAACAGAATATTGCAAGGATTTGGTGACTATTAGCTCATATTTGAGATTTAATGTATTTCAATCCTGTCTAGACCTGTCCTGTATTCATTTTCTGTAAAGAGACTTCAGCAGAGGGCAGGATTTGCCAAATCAACACATCTTAACTGTACATTAAAGAATACTTGAGGATGGCAACTGGAATTTGTAATCACAAATGCTGAGGACAGCAGTCTGATTGTGTAAGTCACGAGATGAGCAGGAAAAGACAACCATAAAGTGTGACCTTATTCCCTCTCAGAGCTCAGTGTTTTATAGCTAACAAGCTACAAGTCAAGAATTTACAAATAATCTCAGGCAGCTGTTGTTGATTTCTCAAATAATTTACAAGCAGAAGAATAAATAATGTAATGCAATGCTCTGTGACATTCCTGTGTATTGAGGTGCAGTTAGTGCTCATATGCATAGAAAGTACAGGGCTTGATTCCAGGTGATTTACTTGAGTGCCTTTTTAATTAGGACTTAGAGAATGGACTCTGCTCTGCCTCCTCTCTGCCTCTCAGCATCTCTTCCTGTAATGGTTGGAATCAGAACAAAATGGGTCCAACTGAACCAGCATGGTATGAATAACAGCAGCAGGTTCAATTCAATCCACAGCCTTTCCTTTCCCATATAAATCTATGCAGAATATTAACCATTTGGGGGGAGAGCAGTTTGTTTCACCATTCTCAGAACTTCACCTCTTTTTTTCCTCCTTTTTTTTTTTTCCCTCCCCTTTTTGTTCTGTCATGGTGGAGCCTGAGGTGGTGAGGGTGGCAAGTGAATTCAGAGAGCATAGGCTACCTGGAGTGGGTTGTCCAGGGAGGTGGTCGAGGCCCCGTCCCTGGAGGTGTTTAAGCCCAGGCTGGATGAGGCTCTGGCCAGGCTGATCTAGTGTGGGGTGTCCCTGCCCATGGCAGGGGGGTTGGAACTGGATGATCCTTGTGGTCCCTTCCAACCCTGAATGATACTATGATACTATGATGCATCCAGAGTAAGGACATGGAGATGATGCAGTTAACTAAGCAGACTACTCTAGGGTTAGGTGAATGATTTTTCCAGCCATCTGTCCTATTTTTCTCTCCATAATTGATGGCAGAGTATCAAAACTGTTGGACAGTTAGTGATAGCTGTTAAAGGTGTCTGTATGCTCTCTATATAGTGGTTCAAAAAGAGTGGATGTGGACCACTGGTGGTCTGCAAGTTCACGGGCCAGTGCTTCACAGCCTGGTCTTCATTACAGGTGTGTTGCTGCCAGGTGAAAGCTTAGAGTGATTTTGGAAATGTTTCAATAGAGTCCCCTTATCCAAAAATTTTGGAGCCAGTTGCCTGCAGACAGCATATTTAAGTCACAGAATGCTAGAACTGTCAGGGTTGGAAGGGACCTCAAGGACACAGTCTCAGACTCACAGTCTCAGGCTGCACCAGGGGAGGTTTGGGTTGGATGTTAGGAAGAAGTTCTATACAGAGAGAGTGATTGCCCATTGGAATGGGCTGCCTGGGGAGGTGGTGGAGTCACCATCATTGGAGGTGTTCAGGAGGAGACTTGATGGGGTGCTTGGTGCCATGAGTTAGCTGTTTAGGTGGGTTGGATTGGTTGATGGGTTGGACACGATGATCTTGAAGGTCTCTTCCAACCTGGTTTGGTTTATTCTAAATAAATGGTTTATTCTAAATTCTAAATGGACCATCCAGTTCCAACTCCCCTGCTGTAGGCAGGGATACCCCACACTCAGAGTCACATCCAGCCTGGCCTCAAAAACCTCCAGGGATATGGCTTCTATCACCTCCCTGGGCAACCTGTTCCAGTGTCTCACCACCCTCATGGGAAAGAATTTCTTCCTAACATTTGTTTTCTGTGAGATGGGACTGTAAATTGACACCTGTATGCTAAAAGAGAACATAATAGAGAATTTCAAAGCAAATAACAACAGTCTTTGTCTGTGTGTCAAGGATGCCTGGCACTGCTATCAGTGCTGCTAGTGGTGCTTTACCTGCAGTGTGGATGAACTCTGTGCCTAGTATGTCCAGCTCTCAAAATCAGGCTTAATGCATTTCTCTCTTCTTGCTGATGTGACACACAGAGTCCTGTGTTATCACTGCCAAAAGATAGGAATGAAGGAGGAAGAAAAAGCAACAAAACCCCAATGCTGCTGTGATGGGGAAGGCAAAGAGAAGACAGGTATAAAGAAAGATTGTGTGTGCAGTTGGTGCTCTGATAATAATTTGAAATGCAATTACTAAAGGTCAGCCATCTCCAAAGGCAGGTTTTGCTCTGCTGCTCCTGGACTTGCAAGCTGAGGGGGGAGAGGCTTACAAGAAGTAACAAGTAGGGATGGGGTGAGCAGCAGAGGATAGCAGACCATCTTTTCCTCTTAAGGACTTTCAATCTCCAAGTGATGAAATCACACACAGCTCTAGATGTCATATACCTGACAGTATTGTTTATTCACTGCAGCTTCCAGGCATGGATGACCCTGCTCCCTCCCTGCTTCATTATGCCTCTGCCTTTGTGTATCTGCTGCTCGAGGGATAGGAGAACAGCAGAAGTAATTCTTCTATGCCATTTGACACATTTACTAGCAAAGACAACTTATTTTTTCCACCCCCAAAAAATCTATCCTAGGAGACCTTATTGTGGCATTCCAGTATCTGAAGGGGGCTACAAGAAAGCTGGGGAGGGACTCTTTAGGGTGTCAGGGAGTGATAGGACTGGGGGGAATGGAACAAAAGTAGAAATGGGTAGATTCAGATTGGATGTTAGGTAGAAATTCTTCCCCATGAGGATGATGAGACACTGGTATAGGCTGCCCAGGGAGGTGGTGGAAGCCTCATCCCTGGAGTTTTTTAAGGCCAGGCTGGATGTGGCTCTGGCCAGCCTGATCTAGTGTGAGGTGTCCCTGCCCATGGCAGGGGGGTTGAATAGAATAGAATAGAGTAGAGTAGAGTAGAGTAGAATAGAATAGAATAGAATAGAATAGAATAGAATAGAATAGAATAGAATAGAATAGAATAGAATAGAATAGAATAGAATAGAATAGAATTAACCAGGTAGGAAGAGACCTCTGATGATCCTCGAGGTCCCTTCCAACCCTAACAATTCTATGATTGAAAGAGATTTCTGCAAAGCCTGAGAATCTCCCTACACTATGGATAACCCAAGCTGTATTTTCTTTAAGATATTACCTTTAAAATACCTTTTTTATCTTCTTTTCTTTCTTGAGAGCATAATTGTGTGAGAGCCTGGATGTGGTGTTATTTGTTATTGTTATTGTTAGTAAAGCCACAGAGCAGAAATGATTAGTAGCCATAACCTCAGCATAAGAAGCAGACATGACTCATGGGTTGCTCATAAAGTATTTGTTCCATTAATCCACCTCTGTTGTGTGGTTTGAGAGTAATTACATTTTGAATATCAGTGTGAATAACTTAATGGCTCGGAATCACTTGAAATTTCTTATCAATCCATCAGCTAATATCCGTTACTGATAATTTGCATTCATAACAGAGTAAGTGACTCAAAGCTACTTCTTGGTGTTCTTCTTTTTATAATCATTTACAGCTTCCTTTGATCATGTGATAATACCCTTCCCTTCTACATCCTTCTTCAGTGTCTTACAGGCCACAGTTATCAGTTTTCTTCTGGTTTTATGCGTTATTGAGGCAAAACTACAAGTTTTCTTCACCTCTTGTGGTATGTGAGGAAATTGGAGGAATCTGAAGCTCAGCTCTGCTTGAATGCACGCTTATTTATTGGCATAGAGCATGCAAAATGTTAGCAGAACCCAAGACAGATCCAAAAGCTACAAAGAAAAAGCTGAAATCCAACTGTTGAGCAGGCCACGTGTGGCCAATGCAAATAGTGGTGTGACGTGACTGTTCATTGTTCTGCTAGATTAGTCAGTGCCTGAAGACACAGCACTAATGCTGGAGGACACCTTCTCTGGGATCTGAGGGGTCATCTGATTATCATAGTTTTGTTATTCTTACTAATCTCCTGCTGTAGAATAGATGAATTTGTGAGCAGGTAAATATGGAGAGTGCAGCTACGCTGCAAGGAGTTGGAACAGAAGATCACTTTTCCTCCCAGGACAGTTATGCAGCAAAGCAAAGGCTCTTTAGCAAACAAGAGAAAATTATTGCCATGTGTAATTTTGTAGGTAGTACTGCTAATGAAAGAAGGAAAGTGCTACCACCAAAAAAAGGTGTCCTTCCTCTGTCTCTCTCCTTTAAATAGTATCATAGTATCATAATATCAGTCAGGGTTGGAAGGGACCACAAGGATCAGCTAGTTCCAACCCCCCTGCCATGGGCAGGGACACCCCACACTACATCAGGCTGGCCAGAGCCTCACCCAGCCTGGGCTTAAACACCTCCAGGGACGGGGCCCCAACCACCTCCCTGGACAACCCATTCCAGGGCTTCACCACTCTCATGGTGAAGAACCTCCTCCTCACCTCCAGCCTGAATCTCCCCACCTCTAGATATTTCATTTCCATGAACCTGAAATGCAGGAATGCAGGCCCCATGCTCACGACAGAGGGGCAAATAGCTCATTTTTACATGCTGTACATAGTGATGAAGGAGTAAACCAGCTTTTTGTCATCTTGCCTGCTTCTCAAACCTGCACAGAGCTTGCCCATAGGAGATGACCAAGCTTCTGAGGTACTGTAACTGTTTTCTGGAAAGGGTGTTGCATCTGTCAAGTGAAGTCCTTTTATTTGACAGGATAGCTTTTTTTGTTGTTGTTGTTTTCATGTAATGTGGCCTCACAAAATAAAGAGTGTTCTTAAAAGAAACCAAAACCCCAAAGCCCCTCAGAAAAGTAAACTACCACGTAAGAATTGTTCGGTCTTTAATCATAAGGTGTAATAATGAAACTTGTCTCTCTTTCTTAAAGTACATTACAGATGACCCTACTGTCCAAACTCATTTACTATTATTAGATCTTTTCAAACCTGAGAAGTGCTGACATCCTGTCATTAATACTCTTGTAAATTCTGAAGTAAACAGATTTCAAAGACACTCGACTGTCAGTGTGAAGACAAGGTCAAAGAGTTGAATGACAAGTCCTCCTGGTACAATAAGGCGACCCATCAATCAGTTTTACTAGCAACTTCGTAATACTAGAGAAAAGAGATCAGAACATGACAAAAGAGTACCTTGGAAAATGTATGTGCTGACATCCCTTTTGGTATCCTTGTGGCTAATGATGAGGAACTGTTATATATGGTCTGGGAATGTGGCACTCTCCTGTAGGAGAACCTCTCCTGCAGTTTAAGATGTCTGAAATTCAGGTACTGAAAGTATATATTATGCCAAAACCTTTTTGGGCAAGATACACAGAACAGAAAAGAACAGAACAGAACAGAACAGAACAGAATAGAATAGAATAGAATAGAATAGAATAGAATAGAATAGACCAGGTTGGAAGAGGCCTTTAGGAAAGACTGAGGGAGCTGGGGTTGTTCAGCCTGGAGGACACTCAGGGGTGACCTTATCACTCTCTACAACTACCTGAAGGGAGGTTGTAGACAGGCGGATGATGGTCTCTTCTCCCAGGCAGCCAGTACAAGAACAAGAGGACACAGTCTCAGGCTGCGCCAGGGGAGGTTCAGGTTGGGTATTAGGAAGATGTTCTATACAGAGAGAGTGATTGCCCATTGGAATGGGCTGCCTGGGGAGGTGGTGGAGTCACCGTCATTGGAGGTGTTCAGGAGGAGACTTGCTGGGGTGCTTGGTGCCATGGGTTAGTTGTTTAGGTGGGTTGGATTGGTTGATGGGTTGGACATGATGATCTTGAAGGTCTCTTCCAACCTGGTTTGGTTTATTCTAAATAAAGTTTTATTCTAAATAAAGATCATCGTGTCCAGCCCATCATCCAACACCACCCAACCAACTAAACCATGCAACCAAGCACCCTATCAAGTGTCCTCCTAAACACCTCCAATGATGGTGACTCCACCACCTCCCCAGGCAGCACATTCCAAAGGGCAATCACTCTCTTTGTGTGGAATCTCTTCCTAACATCCAGTCTAAACTTCCCCTGGTGCAGCTTGAGACTGTGTCCTCTTGTTCTGGTGCTGGTTCCCTGGGAGAAGAGACCAACCCCCACCTGTCTACAACCTCCCTTCAGGTAGTTGTAGAGAGCCATAAGGATTCCTCTGAGCCTCCTCTTCTCCAGGCTAAACACCCCCAACTCCCTGCATCAAGCTAGGTGGTTAAGTTCCATCTAAGAATGATCAGGTTTTAGTGTGGCTAACTCAAGGATGGTGATTTACAGCCATTAAAAAGAATCCTATTTTGTTTGTGATGCTCTCTTTGCTGTGAGTGTGCAAGCTTCACTGTCAGGATGTTCGACAAATACCCAGCTCAGAAGCTAGGTCACTTTCCTTTGACTTTCTGATGAAGTCTTTGGAACATTTTAATCTTTCCCTGTCGTGCCACTGGGTTTCATCTCCTGAAAAGTTCTGTGGCATTTATTCTGCAGGGTTAGATGTCACAGACAGGTTAATCAGTGGTAATGTTAATCACAGCCGGTCTGCTGGTTTAAAAATAGGACACAGTCTAAAGTTAGGTGGCTCTGGAAGAAGGAATTCCCTTTGTCTATGAAGTAAAGGCTGAACAACAACATTATGATTCAGATCTCTCATTTTTATTAGCATGGGATATTACAAATCAGAGGAAATACAAAATGCCTGCACATGAAAGGACTTCAGAGGCATTCAACAGTCAAGGTATTACCTGTCTTGAAGCTATATTGTAGGGCTTTTCAGGTGGTCATTATCTCATGATGTCTCAATAAAAAGAAAATAAAAGTCAGTTTACATCTGGAGATCCAGTCTGATCCAGTCTAAACACGAGATAAGTTCACATGGAAATGTACTTCACTGTATGAAGCCTGCTTTGTTCTATGGGATTACCCAAAGCCAAGGGCAACAGGCAGTGCAACGAGTGACTCCTAACCACCTTCCTTTTGCATTCTCCAGTTATAGGAGTCTTGATTTCTTTGGAAAAGTCTGCCTTGAAGTTTGTGTAGTTAAAAGTAAGAACAGCAAATGTACCTTAGGCTCTCCCTGAGCACTGGCACGTTGGTTTTCCTTTTATTGGTGTAAGATCAGGCTGGTTTCCGAGTCATGTCTGGAAGGTACTTAATAAAATACGCGTGGTGGGACTAGTGGCTAGCACTTGGGAATCTCTGTGTTTATTTGCAGAGTAGTGGTATTGTGCTGAACTTTCACTGGGAACCTGAGGCTTGACTGCAAGTACCATAAGGTTTGCCAAAGCCTTCATAGGTTAAATTCCCAAAGTGGTGGTTTTTGAGTGGAATCAGCAACAGTAGAATGTGTGTGGGGGGGAAGTTTTCTTCCCCTCAGCCCCCCACCCCATGTAAGCTTGACTGCTTTGGGCAGTTGAGTAAGACTTCATTACATAGAATCATAGGATCAACAAGGTTGGAAAATACCTCAAAGATCATCAAGTCCAGCCTGCCACCCAACAGCTCATGACTACTAGACCATGGCACATGACTGCCTCTTGTCACGGGGCACTTCAGAGGACAGTCTGGCTCCATCTTTTCTCTCTCCCATCCACTATTCATAGACATTGTTAAGGTCTCCTCTAAGCCTTCTCCAGGCTAAACATTCCCAGCTCTCTCAGCCTTGCCCTGTATGGTTCTAATCATTTTTGCTGGGCTTTCTCCAGTATGTCCATGCCCCTTTCATGTTGGGGGTATAGTACTGCACATGTCTTACCAGGTGTCTTCCCATGGATTTGTTTTTCTGTCATCTCAGAAGCTGTGAAGTCTGCTGACCTCCATCTGCAGATCTTCACTTAGTCAGCCACATCTCCCACCACCAGAAGGCTCCTGTAAGGAAGGAGGCCATCTTCTGCTGTCCCAGTGTCAGTGAGAAACCCCAGCAGCTTCAGATCTGCAGATCTGCATCCTCTGCTGGCAGCTCTATCTGATAGATGCTAAGGAAAGCAGGAGAATATGTAATAACCTTCACTCCAACAGAAAAAAACTCCTTTTTAGATGCTGGGTCATTTTTTTTCCCCCTTCTCTTTCTAATCTCTTTTACTGTCAGACTAGGATGTGGTTGAAGTTTTATGCTCCTTGAGTTCTTTGCATTATTTTGAATGTCGAGAGCTACTCCTATTCTGTGGGGATTGTTTTCACTTGCATTTGAAATTCCATGACAACAATTTATAGTGGACCAAGCTTCCATTTTGAGCAGTTAGCCATCATCAAGTGAACAAATGTATTAGCGCATCACCCTGGTATGTGTCACAGGATGCTAGGGGTTGGAAGGGACCTCCAGACATCATCAAATCCCTTTGCTGTAAATCCCAGTGTCAGCTGTGGGCATGCCCTTGGTGAAACATAATTTCTGCAGAACAGATCAAGCATGGCTGGTGTTCTGCCAAGGATCACTCCTGACTCTGTTATAGTTAGAACATCCATTGCCATGGTGTGGAAGCAGCGTAGGTCTGTGTGAAAGTATGGTTGACCATAATGCCCCCTGTATTTGTCGCTGTGGAGGGTGGTCTCAGTTTGGAAGCTCCCCTGTGAATGTATCTGTCTTAGGATTGTGTTTCCTAGCAAGCTGTGAGGCAGTGCACAAGGTGCTGCGTTGGCTGTGGCTGGGCCTCCTCATCTGTCAGGGTAATTTATGGGAACACTTCACGGCACCTTCTGCTGCTAATGGTCTGTCAGAGTCCTGCAGGAAGGACTGGTTCTGCTTCCTAATTTTAAGAGCCATGATGGTGGCACTGTTTGTCTCTTTCCTGGATCTATTTTGGATTTATGTCTGGCCAAGGGTTTGGAAGAGCTGCTATAAAAGCAGAAACATCTGCTGGGGCTTTAAGTGCCGGTAGCTTGCCAAGTTCAACAGTAGGCTAAGCTACAGCTGACGGGCTCAGCCCTCCCCAGGTGTCACTGCAGTTACAGGAGAAGGACGGCAAGGGAAATGTGGCTGCTAATAGCCCTAAGCAAAATACATTTAAAGAGCAAGCTTCAGCAATTGTAGAAGGCTGTGAGGAGGCAATGAATGGGGCCATTAGCAAGTGACCAATGAATGCGGCTGCTGTGGGTGTGAGCTGCTCCATTCTCTGAGCGACCCTGGTGACTGCAGCTCCCTCAGGTTTGCCTCCTCTTGTGGGTGACTGCAGCTCCCCCTCTGTGCCCTGTGAAAATGCCAGCTCAGGTGGCACAGACACACCTTCACTCTAAAGGCTGCTAGGAAAATCTGCTCATAAAATCATAGAATCAATAAGGTTGGAAAAGACCTCAAAGATCATCAAGTCCAACCTGTCACCCAACACCTCATGACTACTAAACCATGGCACCAAGTGCCACATCCAGTCCCCTCTTGAACACCTCCAGGGACAGCGACTCCACCGCCTCCCTAGGCAGCACATTCCAATGGCCAACAACTCTCTCTGGGAAGAACTTTCTCCTCACCTCCAGCCTAAACTTCCCCTGGTGCAGCTTGAGACTGCGTCCTCTTGTTCTGGTGTTGATTGCCTGGGAGAAGAGACCAACCCCCATCTGGCTACTACCTTCCTTCAGGTAGTTGTAGAGAGCAAGAAGGTATCCCCCGAGCCTCCTCCTCTCCAGGCTGAGCAACCCCAGCTCCCTCAGCCTCTCCTCTTAGGGCTTGTGCTTGAGGCCTGTCTCTTCTTTAACTGTCTGAACATTTTCACAACTGCAGGCACATCATGGCAACCTCATTCACAGAAAGGTGAAGTCTGTGACATGGACAGCGAACTTCTGTTGCAGGAGAGGAGTTCAAAATGATGCCTTAAAATTCCTTGTGAAGGAATCATACAACTGTAGTTGTTCATGATGCAATTGTCATAACTTGGAATAATCACTCCTTTGACCCTGCAGATGTGGGAGCTGAACTTGTGCTTCATCTGAGCTCTGCCCAGCCCTCCATCCATGATGTGCCTTAGCAGTTTTGGAGAAGAATGCTAGAAAATCCACAGCAGACAACCGTGGGGCAGTTGATGGATCTCTAATGCACTCAGCATAAGGCTTGATACCTTCCAGAGTCTGTCTGTATTTATTTACTGGCTAGGATGATTCTGTTCTTCATAAAAATGTCCATTACTCCCCTGGTTCTGCCAAGCCATTGACTTCATTTACCTTTTCATAAAGTGCTACAGCCTGGTCACATAATTCACTGTCCCTCCCACACCCTCCAGAGGAATCTTAAATTCAAGGCCAAAACTTCTGCAGCAAAGGCAAAAAATTTTCTACAGGTGGAGTGAAAGAAGAGTTCCACTTACTGAAGCAACAGATTTCTAGTTGGTGGAGCCCATTACTTGAGAAATACATGTTGGCACGTGATGTGCACATTCAAATTGTCAAATTATTAGCACTTCTTTTTAAGTCTTAAGAATGTTCTCGTGGCAGCCAGATCTATCCAGTGGTTACAAGAAAACCTCCTGCTCTGGTCAGAAAGCACAAGGCCAGATTCTCTCTTCTCATACATCCCAGCATCCTCCTTGCCTTCCAAGGAGCTGCCTGCCTGAGAATAAAGTCGTCTCAGAAATATTTCAGCTGTGTGCAGTGGCTTAAGTCAAAAGCCTGGGCTGTGGGAAATACCTAACATTTTTCCATGGTGAAGAATGCTAATGTTCCTTGCAAACCTCAAGAAAATGTTCTTAAACCATCCCCCTTTCCCCTAAGAGCACAAGTATGTGAGATGGAAATTTTTCCTTTGTAATTACTCCTTTCCAATCACAGCACTCATAAAAGAGGAACTGTACTGGAAGAAGAGGAATTGTACTGGAAGTGGTGTAAGGATGTTTCCAATTCTGGCAATACAATTAGTACGCACAGTTTTGGAAAACTGCTTGTAGCACTGAAGGCTTTTCTATATCAGCAACAGTGTGGCCAGCAGGAGCAGGGAAGTCATTCTGCCCCTGTGCTCAGCACTGGTTAAGCCACACCTTGAGTCCTGTGTCCAGTTCTGGGCTCCTCAGTTTAGGAAAGATGTTGAGTTGCTGGAAGGTGTCCAGAGAAGGGCAACATAGCTGGGGAGGGGTCTGGAGCACAGCCCTGTGAGGAGAGGCTGAGGGAGCTGGGGTTGCTTAGCCTGGCGAAGAGGAGGATCAGGGGAAACCTTCTTGCCCTCTACAACTACCTGAAGGAAGGTTGTAGCCAGGTGGGGGTTGGTCTCTTCTCCCAGGCAACCAGCACCAGAACAAGAGGACACAGTCTCAAGCTGTGCCAGGGGAAGTTTAGGCTGGATTTTAGGAAGAAGTTCTTCCCAGCAAGAGAGATTGACCATTGGAATGTGCTGCCTGGGGAGGTGGTGGAGACACCATCCCTGGAGGTCTTTAGGAAGAGCCTGGATGAGGCACTTGGTGCCATGGTTTAGTTGATTAGATGGTATTGGGTGATAGGTTGGACTTTATGATCTCAAAGGTCTTTTCCAACCTGGTCTATTCCATTCCATTCCATTCCATTCCATTCCATTCCATTCCATTCCATTCCATTCCATTCCATTCCATTCCATTCCATTCTATTCTATTCCATTCCATTCCATTCCATTCCATTCCATTCCATTCTTCTCCCCCCTTTTTGCTTTTATTTCCCCTGATTTTTCAGCAAGCACACCTTTCTTTTCAGAGGTTCTTGTTTGTTCCAGTTGGTGGAAGGATGCTAACACTATATAGCCAGTCAGGTATTAATTTCTCTTTTAGGTAGTAATGAAATAGTTAAGTGAAGCCCCTGCGTGTTTGTTGGTGGGTTTTTTTTCTCCACAGCACAGTACTTTCAGAAATAATAGATTGAGCTTGTGAGGGAAAGCCTTTTTATTACAAATGCACACCTACTGGTGAAATTCTTCCTGTGCTCTAAGGCATTTTGATGGGGCAAAACCCCCCTGCCAATTTATATTGATAATTGTTATATTAATATAATTGATAATTTATATTGATAATTGTTTCAGCACTGCCTGAGTTGTCTGCTCCAGTGTTTTATTTACATTTCAAGTGTGCCAGAGCTGTCTCTCACTAGCAGACCCCTGAAACTCTGCATGATTTACTCCTTTCCTTACTGAGACCTGCTAAGGCAGCCCTGGATTTGCAGCTGGTTTGCAGTTTTAACTGGAGACAAAATCTGCGCAGGACTGTTTCGTAGGATAAATGCTTGCACTCTAATGGCTAGTTACATGCTCAGTTGAATTCAGTGAAGAAACTGTGGTAAGAAATCGATCTTTCCTTATTTCTCACCATTTCATTCTCATTTTCTGCTCCCTTATTTAGGTCACTACAACAGTTTGTGAGACTGAGTCGAAAACAGGATTACTGAAATGATCCTCGGTTAAAAGCAAACCTGCAAAACCTTGATCTGAACGTGGATCATTCCAGCTGGTTTGTTTTTAACAGGAGGAGATGGCTGGGGCAGGAAGGTGATGGTGAATTTTTATGGTGCTGCTGTGCCTGTAGGGCTGCATGCCCCGCTGCCTGCCCCAGCCCCACCTGGGCTGCAGAGCTGAGAAGGAAGAAACAACACAGAGCTTTTGCTTTTTATGAAAGTAAGACATAACCCTGTCTGCCTGACAGTGTCTTGTCTGCTTTGTCACTGTGACACTGCTTGTTTCATGGCTGAATGGATTCATCACAAATCTCTGTGTACTGCAAGCCTGGCTGCAGGCTGTACCTTCCCAGACGTGCTGTCAGCGAGCGCTGCTTATTGATGATGAAATTAATGCACCAAGGCAGTAGTTGCAGAGTAGGTGTCTTACCTAAACTAACAGTTTCTGGGAGAAAAGGTGATGGCTGCAGCTAATAGAAGCTAATGTGATGTAAAATATAAGGCCTCATTATTGGAGCTGTGCAGGGAAGTAAGAAGGAGCTTGAAAATGTAGCTGATAAGCAACGTGATTATAGGCTAATGAGCAGGATGTTTGTGGTATAGTGAAGGGCTAATGAAGGGCTGCAGAAGATAACTGTAGTGATCTGCAGTGAGACTATGGAGTGGGAATGTTCCAATACAGCAGTGAAAGATGTGTAGTACATACAAAAGGCACAGAGCAGCCAACTATCAGAGTCTAAGTGTGTGCATGCATATTGTACACTCTAATTATCCATCACCAATACACAATAAACGTGTGACAAGATTCCAGTAAGGGAAAGCAGCAGTATATTTTATGTAGCTGGAGCTCCTGTGCCTATTACAGGAAGGATCTGGATGTGCTGGAACGTGTCCAGAGGAGGGCCATGAGGATGATCAGAGGGCTGGAGCTCCTCTTCTATGAGGACAGACTGAGAGAGTTGGGGCTGTTCAGTCTGCAGAAGAGAAGGCTCTGAGGAGACCTTATTGTGGCCTTCCAGTATCTGAAGGGGGCTACAAGAAAGCTGGGGAGGGACTTTTTAGGGTGTCAGGGAGTGATAGGACTGGGGGGAATGGAACAAAAATAGAAATGGGTAGATTCAGATTGGATGTTAGGAAGAAGTTGTTCCCCATGAGGGTGGTGAGAGACTGGCACAGGTTGCCCAGGGAGGTGGTGGAAGCTTCATCCATGGAGGTTTTGAAGGCCAGGCTGGATGAGGCTGTGGCCAGCCTGATCTAGTGTGAGGTGTCCCTGCCCATGTCAGGGGGAGCTGGATCTGGATGATCCTTGAGGTCCCTTCCAGCCCTGACAATTCTATGATTCTAAGTAACACCTCTCTTTGTACACAGAGGTCAGTTTATCACCTTCATAGGTCCCTCATAAGAAAACATAGAATGGTTTGGTTTGGAAGGGACCTCCAAAGGTCATCTAGTCCAACTCCCTTGCAGGGCCATCCTCTGCTAGATCAGGTTGCTTCAGAGCCTTGTTGAGCCTGACCTTGAATGTCTCTGGGGATGGGGCCTCTACCAGCTGTTCCAGTGTTCTACCACCCTCATGGTTCCTGCAGTATGCAAAGCTTTGTGTCCAGATGACTTGAAGATTGGATAATTCCTGGAAAACCTGGGCTTTGTAACACTTTCTGCAAAGGTAATTGCATCATCAGAGTAGAAAGTTGTAGCCTGGCATGCCAGTATTTGTGGGGCACAGTCAGCCCAGGTGCCATGTAGTTTCTGGGGAGCCAGCTGTCAAACCCTCAAGAGAGAAGCCAATGTGTGGCAGAGTTTAACTTTTGCCTTCTGTCGTGTTTAAGTACATTGCAAAACAAGGCTGTGCCCTGTCCCTCCTTGTGAAGTTAGTAACCATAGCTCCCAAGGACACACCTGACTTCTAGTGTCACCTGGCAGGGTAGTCTTTGCTTTTACTGTCTGCTAAAGAGCACTGGTTTTCCCTCTCAGAGCAGCCAGCTGAATTGGGTGTATATATATAGCATTGACTAGAAGTCCGGCTCATGTTTTGATCTTCCTTGAATTCTCAGTAGGAGTGTGGCTCTTCAGTGGTTTGGTTTCAGTTGTTTTTTCTTTTTCCCCTGCAAAAATGGGAAGGGCTCTCTCTGTAACGGTAAGTATCATAGTATCATACTATCATTCAGGGTTGGAAGGGACCACAAGGATCATCTAGTTCCAACCCCCCTGCCACGGGCAGGGACACCCCACACTACATCAGGCTGGCCAGAGCCTCATCCAGCCTGGTCTTAAACACCCCCAGGGACGGGGCCTCGACCACCTCCCTGGACAACTCATTCCAGGGTTTCACCACTCTCATGGTGAAGAACTTCCTCCTCACCTCCAGCCTGAATCTCCCCACCTCCAGCTTCATTCCATTCCCCCTAGCCCTATCACTACCTGAGATCCTGAGAAGTCCTTCCCCAGCCTTCCTGTAGGCCCCCTTCAGATACTGGAAGGCCACAATTAGGTCACCTCGGAGCCTTCTCTACTGCAGAATTGCACCACGGTCTGTCCTCATCAGAGCATTACAGAGCAGGACCCTTCAGCTAAAAGGACCTAGGTTTTCAGCATATGTGATCAATATTTGTTATCAGTGTTGGGTGAGTAAGTGGAACCAGGACACTTCACTTTTTAATGCTTTGGGAAGAAACAAAGTGAACTCTGTACCGCCTAAGTGTGAAGTTGCTAAGCTTTCTGTTAGCTCTTGCCTGTGCCATTGGTTCTTTAGTGTAAAACTGGATTAAGATAGAAACATTTATATATTTCTGGGCTTGAGAGGGAAAATATTTCACTTCAAAAAGGCTCAGCTTTTCTGGAAAGCAGAGAGAGATTTCAGAAAGTAGTCCAGCAGAGCTGACAGCTGATGGAGTAACCTGCAGCGGGATTGTTCAGGCTCTTGTTCTTCTAGAGCCTTTGAGGAAACTTTCATCTGCACAAATTCCTCAACACATGAGTCAGGTATTGGAACCCAACATTACAATGTGCTTCTCCTCTTAAGAAAGCCCTTGGAATATTGTAGGGTTGGGTTTGTTGTTGCTCTTTAAAAGATTTTATGAGCCTTAGCAAAACCTCTGTGATTTCCACATATGTGTAAGAGCTCATGAATTCTTCTGGGCTGTTTATGTAAAGGAGATACATTAGTGTACCACATCTTCAGTGATAATCCCCTGAATACTTCTCTTTCACTAGTTTTATCCTGGAATCCCTTGCTGGAACTTCTGACATATCTGTTTTAGATACTCCAGCAGCCAGTCCTCCATTACTGCCCTATAGATACCTGTTTTCCTTACAGACTTTTTGAGGTATAGGAGATGGAGTAGCCTCTATTTCTCAGGTGAGTGACCAGAACACAAAGGAAGACTTGGTGCTAGATATAACTCTGTGACAGAGCAAGAACCTGAAGTAATTTCTCTTGCACTTTGAAGTTCATGGTATGGACTTCAAGCATGGGATTGTTCTGACCAAAAGGAGGAAGTGTGATCTGGTGTAGGTGATCCTGCTCTGTCAGAAGGGTTAGACTAGATGATCCTTTGAGGTCCCTTCCACCACCAGAAATTCTGTGATCTGTGAAGACAACAATCTGGAGAAAACTAAGTAGGAAGAGGTCCAGGGAGTGTAATGCACAGACCCACTCCTCCTTGATGCTCTAACGTGCATCTCAGTTGAGTCTGTGAGTTTTTAAGTCATTTATCAGTAATCTAAACCAGATTAATCTAAACCAGATCTTTCACATGGCTTTTTTTTTTCCCCCAGAGGCTTTCTTTTTGTTTCACTAGGTGAGTAATCCACAAGTCATTGGAAACCTCTTTGTTGTTGTCTTCTAGCATTTTCATTTATTGGGGCTTGAACAGTATGGCTCATTTGGCTAGAACAGAACTGGAATTAATCTCCAGGAAGATGAACATCTGTGTTAAGTGTTCCAACCACTTTCTTTCCAGTGCACCTCTTCAATTCATTAACAAAGAAACCAGGGAAGGAAGCATTTGCAGTCTACATTTTCTTTGAGGATTAAATTTTCCTTGGGAAGGAAATTTTCATCACTCTCAAAAAAAACTCCACTGACATCCCCCTCTATACATTTTAGTGTTTCCTGCATATGGTTCCAAATACACTTGTAAAATGTAATCTGGAAACCCAAAACTAGCAGAGAGAAGTCCTGCATCATAGGTGTGAGTCATCAGTGGAGAGCTGTTTAATGAGAGTGAAGTTTAGACAGGCAGACATTTGGTTCATGTCTCTTTTGGTAGCTGTTAAATTTCTCCTGTATTTTTTTTCCCCCCTCAGTGTTGCTGTTGGATGACGTCCAGACTCAGCATTTAGGTGCAGTTCCAAATTATGTTAGGCATAGATTTGTATCAAAAAGGTACATTTTTACAGACAAGACCCAGATTTCCTCAGAGTTTAGGGGCTTTGAAAGTTTTGTTTCATCAGGGTCCATTTCAGTGCCACTTGGAGGCTTTCCCAACTCTGGTTTGCGCTCGCGGTATTAAAACAAGCTAAAAAGACATAATTCTGCCTGAGCTGTAATTGCATCATTTTGAACACGCCATTGTCACAGGACAAGTGATTTTCCCTTCAAAGCAAACAAACTGGCACATGTTTCAGCAGTTGTACACACTTTCAAAGACGTTACTTCAAGAAGATGCTACCCAGGCACAAGCCCTGTCAGACACAGGTTGTGTGATCAGTAGGTGATCAGACTGATCAAGTTGTTCCAGCATCCCATGAGCCCGCTGCTCTGGAACACCCCTGCACATGAATGCCTTTATGGCTGTGCATCAGCCTGTTGTCTCAGGTTGGAACTGGGTTTTCTTTATTCCTTTGTCCCTTGAGATAGCTAATTTGTACCAGAAAATAAAAGATGTTTTACTATGTAGGTTTCCTGCCGTTGTCTGAAAACACGTTGGTTACCTTCGTGTGCTCTTTTTGTTACAACTTTAGCCTTTTCTTGTCCTTTCTGTAAGTCATGAGAATTACAAGAGGAAGTTTTAGACTGGCATGTTTTATCTTTGAAATAGCTTTTCCTCTTCAGGCTTCCTGCCTGCACTCTTTTCATACCTTGATATAGTCATCGCCACCGTCCCTCCTGCAGTGTCACTCTCCAGTGGTCCCATTGTATTAATCCTGAAACTGCCTCTTCAAAGGGAATTGGATCATCTTTAAGGTTCAGAGAATTATTTCAGGATAATATTACTGGGCAAGCCACTGCCCTGATATTCTTTGCTCAAAGAGAATAGGCTGTTTCCATCACACACGCTTGTTCTGCAGGATTTCAGCACATCTGGCTGAAGTCAGTATTTTACTCTCTGCTTTAATTTCTTTTCTGTCAAACACCTCCAGCAAATTAGGTTTAGGGCTGTCCATCCTCTTCCCCTTGGAATTTTAAGCAGCTTGGTGCTGAATACCCAGCACAGTGCAATTGGATGTATTTGATTTCTACATCATTATTTGTCAAAACCGAATCGCTCTGATTCTGTTAACTTCTGTAACGCATTGCTGCATATCTGCAGGTGAAGCAGCATTAAGGAGGGGAAAAGCCCAGAACAAATCCATTCAGATGTAACAGGAAAACAGCTGAACTCCCAAGTCAGGCTGTCAGCGTGGTCTGTGTGTCATAGGCTGTGCCCAGTCATTTTCTTGCTTGTAGAGAGGGAAGAAAAGCAAGGTAAATATGAACCTTTCTTTACTTGGTGTCCTTCAGGACCTGATCCAGGTCCTGATCATTATCACCCCAATAGATTTGCTGATACCAAAGACTTTGAAAGCTGCTGTAGGGCCACAGTGAAGGTTCTTACATCATGTGCCAAGCTGGATGTGTGAATGCAAAGTGGCCTCCTCTGGCTTTGTTCCACATGTTCGCTCACACCCCTGGCCACACTGGGGCACAGGTGGGCAGTGTGGGCACACAGTGCTCATGGCAACCTCCTGCA
The DNA here is from genome assembly GCF_026170545.1 of Melanerpes formicivorus. Lineage (NCBI taxonomy): Eukaryota > Metazoa > Chordata > Aves > Piciformes > Picidae > Melanerpes > Melanerpes formicivorus. The sequence goes on along the minus strand of NW_027142370.1, from coordinate 13,233,444 downwards.
GGCAAAAAGCTCTTGGGGGCACTTCTGCCTTGCATGGTTTTGAGGAAAGCTTCAGACTGTGGGCCACTTACCAAGGTGTACATGCTTGGCCAGGAGTTTGGTTTCTCACTTTTCTCTCTCTTGCTGCACTCAGCCACATTTCTGTAACTCTCAGCAGTGGCTTGCCTAGTTGAGGAGTATGAGACAACAGAGACCACCAGGGAGAAATGAATGTGGTAGAATGGGGCTACAAGGCAGAAATCACTGCTAGGTAGTCCTCAGTGTCATACTGGAAGGGACAGAGGTCTCATCCTGGTTCTTTTGCTGTTTTGTGTTCCAAATAACTCAGAGGTGCTGTGCAGGACACTTTCAGCCCTGTTTGTTAGAGGAGAAAAAGGGAGTGTAGAGTAGAAGTCCTTCCACCAACTATCTGTCCTAGGGAGGGCTTCTTGGTGAAGAAGGGACAGGTGCCTGAAATGTGTCTGAGTGACCTCCAAATGCAAAGGGATAATCTGTAAATACAGAGAAATCATATGGTGCAGTTTGATCCTGTGTGGAGCAAATGAGGCTCTATCCAAAGGGATTTAATTTTGGGACTGTTTCACTAACCTTTTCCTTTACCAACATTCCACTTGTGTGTTCTGCTTATAGCAGACATTGCTAATGCAGCTGCCTGGCACAGATGCCACATTTCACTGCAGGATTTTCTGCAGAGTGCCCACATTTGACATATTTGTGGGTTTCTCTGTAGGACATACTGATGGCCAAGGAATGAATTTGACTTTATTCATTCAAAATAAGATCCAGAGGAGTGGTTGGATGTCTTCACCAAGTATGAATTCTGGTAGAGGTTCCTTGCAAGTCTTCCTGATCTCAGGCCAAATTTTCTCTTATGCAGCACGAGGCTCTGGGGTGAGCTCTTCCTGTGTAGCCAAGGAGATGATGTTAGTAGCTGCTGCTGAGCCTTTGCTCTCCTTAGCTGTTTTTCCCCACTTTGAGAGGGCAGACTGAGGGAGATGGGGCTGTTCAGTCTGGAGAAGAAAAAGCTCTGACGAGACCTTATTGTGGCCTTCCAGTATCTGAAGGGGGCTACAAGAAAGCTGGGGAGGGACTTTTGAGGGTGTCAGGGAGTGATAGGACTAGGGAGGAGGAAAAAAAGATATAAGTGGGTAGATTCAGACTGGATGTTAGGAAGAAGTTCTTCCCCATGAGGATGGTGAGACACTGGAACAGGTTGCCCAGGGAGATGGTAGAAGCCTCACCCCTGAAGGCTTTTAAGGCCAGGCTGGATGTGGCTGTGAGCAACCTGCTCTAGTGTGAGGTGTCCCTGCCCATGGCAGGTGGATAGGAACCAGATGATCCTTGAGGTCCCTTTCAGCTCTGACAATTCTGTGATTCTGTGATGTTAACAAAAAGTGAATTCTATGAATTATGCAGAACATGGCCAATGATTTCCAACAGAGTATCTAAATTTAAGGTCCTATATGTAAATTCATCTCCTTTCTTTGTTTCTAAGTCTAGTATATGGTTAATTCTATCTATTCTATCTATTCAATATTAAATATGAAGTTCAGGTTTCTTTTAGTATCTAGAGAATAGTGAAAAGAGCAACAGGATGTCAGAGCAGCATTGCACATGGATAGGCACTGCTGCAAAGTGGGAGGGCTCTGCAGAGTGTTGATGCTGAAGTCTTTAGAAGAGAGCATGATGCTGAAGTCTTTAGAAGAGAGCACTTAACAGATGTTTGATCTCTTTCAGGTCCTCAGACTTTGGGACACTGTACACAAAGTTGAATCTACAGGCTGGGATTGTGATTGACAACTTCTACATTTGTCCCACCAACAAAAAAAAGGTATGTGGCAAAACCAATATTAATTTGTGCACTGCAGCTGAGATTCTGCAACTGTGCAAAGTCTGGTTTGCAGGTCTTCTGAACACAGGGGAGTGGTTTCTTGATGTTGCAAGTCACCTGAGGTGTATTCATGGGAATGGAATGGAATGGAATGGAATGGAATGGAATGGAATGGAATGGAATGGAATGGAATAGAATAGAATAGAATAGAATAGAATAGAATAGAATAGAATAGAATAGAATTAACCAGGTTGGAAGAGACCTTTGAGATCATCGCGTCCAACCTATCATCCAACACCCTCTAATCAACTAAACCATGGCACCAAGTGCCCCATCCAGTCTCTTCCTAAAGACTTCCAGTGGTGGTGACTCCACCACCTCCCTGGGCAGCACATTCCAATGGCCAATCTCTCTTTCTGGGAAGAACTTCTTCCTAACAGCCAGCCTAAACCTCCCCTGGCACAGCTTGAGACTGTTTCCTCTTGTTCTGGTGCTGGTTGCCTGGGAGAAGAGACCAACCCCCACCTGGCTACAAACTCTCTTCAGGTAGTTGTAGATGGCACTAAAGTCTCCCCTGAGCCTCCTCTTTTCCAGGCTAAGCAACCCCAACTCCCTCAGCTTCTCCTCATAGGGTATTTGTTCTTCAGAAAGGAGAAAATATTGGAACATATGATATATATATATATGTATATATATGTATATACACTTATATGATGATCTCTGAGGTCTTTTCCAACCTTGTTGATTCTATGATTCCATAAGAGGATTGGACGTGGCACTTGACGCCATGGTTTAATTAGTCAGGTCTGAGGTATTAGGTAATAGGTTGGACTTGATGATCTCTGAGGTCTTTTCCAACCTTGTTGATTCTATGATTCTGTGATTTTATATATATATATGTAGAATATATAGACTATATATATGTAGAATATATAGAATATCTATCTATATAGATAGGTATAATATAGATAGATAGAGATAGAATATCTATCTATATAGAATATCTATAGAATGTATAATGGAAAGAAGTGTCTCAATGGACTCTGTAAGACTTTTGAGGGTATTGATTCCTGGCAATTGAGCTTCCATGGAGTTCTCCATAGAAATGGAAGAGGAACTCCTGTAGGTTTTCACAGATCCACACCAATCGTGGGACTAATGTTAGACTTCTTCATCCCTTATGCACAATTTCAGAGTCTCTGCATGTTCCTTAGTAGAAAGCACAGGGACTGTGCAGGCTGGCCTTGAGAATGATGCCTGCTCTGTGGTAAACCTTACTCAAGATATAAATAAATACATCATAAAAAAATTCTCTCTTTGAAATTCTTCTTTAAAAGTATTCCTGCATCATTACTGCACCAAAAGTCTTTCATGGAGCCTGGGAAGATTAAGTGGGCTTATATAAGTGAGAGGGAAATGGAGCCATGGAGTGTGTTTAGAATGGGTGTTCTATGAGAAGCACCAGGAAGAGTGATTACCAGGGAAAAAATGAAACACAATAACAACCCTTCTGTGGCTGCAGAACGCTTGTAACTGAACTGGCAGGATTTGTGGAATACATTGTGGATAACACAAGCACAGGAGGCCTTTCGTGGCGTCAGAATTGTCTCTTGATGAGGGCCTTTCGCTGCAGTGCGGTACAGCAGCAGAGCTTTCCCGCAGAGCCCCTGATTGGGAGGACAGCGTTGGTTGTGTTTATCTGTGCTGCTTAATCAAAAATCAGTGGGACTCAGCAACGGTGCCTGGGTGATTAAGGGCATATTTTGTTTCTCTTGCAATTGCCATTGGAGTTTTCGTGCCCAATCTATGCTCTGCCTGAGCTTGGTGATATATTTTTAATCGCCTGCAAAGTCAAAAATGATTTTTTTCACACAGTATCACAGAATCACCAAAGTTGGAAGAGACCTCAATGCTCACCAAGTCCAACCTGTCACCACAGACCTCATGACTAAACCATGGCACCGAGTGCCACATCTAATCCCCTCTTGAACACCTCCAGGGGTGGTGACTCCACCACCTCCCTGGGCAGCACATTCCAATGGCTAACAACTCTCTCTGGGAAGAGCTTTCTCCTCACCTTGAGCCTAAACTACCCCTGGTGCAGTTTGAGACTGTGTCCTCTTGTTCTGGTGCCTGGGAAAACAGACCAACCCCCTCCTGGCTACAACCACCTTTCAGGTAGTTGTAGAGAGCAATGAGGTCACCCCTGAGCCTCCTCTTCTCCAGGCTAAGCAACCCCAGCTCCCTCAGCCTCTCTTCACAGGGCTGTGCTCAAGGCCTCTCCCCAGCCTTGTTGCCCTTCTCCGGACACCTTCAAGTGTCTCAATGTCCTTATTAAACTGAGGGGCCCAGAACTGGACACAGTACTCAAGGTGTGGCCTAACCAATGCAGAGTACAGGGCACAATGACTTGCCTGCTCCTGCTGGCCACACTATTCCTGATACAGACCAGGATGCCATTGGCTTTCTTGGCCACCTGGGCACACTGCTGGCTCGTGTTTAGGCTGCTGTCAATCAGCACCCCCAGGCCCCTTTCTGTTTGGCAGAGTCCCTTTCTGTTTGGCCTTTCTGTCCCTTTCTGTTGTCCCTTTTTGTTTTTTGAAGTGGAACAACCACTTCAAGCACAAAGGTTCTGCAGGTTGTGTGTCTTGGACATAAGAGCTGCTGGTGATTTCAAGCCCAAAAGATCAAACCCAAAAATCTTTTAACTATCCTGAAAGCATGAGATGGAACAGAGTCCTGTGGAGGACTTTTCCAAGCCCACACAGCTACAATACAGAAGTCTGCAGAAGCACAAGGAGCTCAGTGACAATCTGGTACACAGGTTGGACTTGATGGTCTTTGAGGTCTCTTCCAACCTTGGTGATTCTGTGATTCTGGCTGTGCCAGGTGTTTGGGAGAACAAAGAGTGCTAAGATCAGTGCTAGGTTTTAAGGCTGAAGGCCACATCAGTGTTCACAAGCAGTCTCATGTGAACCCTGTCTTAGAAAAACCTGTATTTGCTTAAGGCAAGTTGAAGTTCTTAGAGATACAAACCCTGCTTAGTAAACTAATATATTGGAATTCCTGTTACAGAAATCTCCTTTGAGTTATTAAATAAGCTGGAAGTGGGGAGATTCAGGCTGGAGGTGAGGAGGAGGTTCTTCACAATGAGAGTGGTGAAGCCCTGGAATGGGCTGTCCAGGGAGGTGGTTGAGGCCCCATCCCTGGAGGTGTTTAAGACCAGGCTGGATGAGGCTCTGGCCAGCCTGATCTAGTGTGAGGCGTCCCTGCCCATGGCAGGGGGTTTGGAACTAGATGATTCTTGTGGTCCCTTCCAACCCTGACTGATTCTATGATTCTATGATTTGCTTCCATGAAGATGCTGCAACAGTAGGCAAACAACCACGCCAGCAGAGAGAGCAGAAAGGATTTCTAGGTTCTCTAAGTAATTTTCAGTAAATACTAGTGTCAAATAGTGCAGATATCCCCTAAGGTACCACCTGGGGGATATAATTTCAGTTTTTATCCTGTGTTTCCCATACACCATTATAATTGTGATTTGGAGGCAATGGACTTGATTCTTGAGGAGTATGGGATATGAGTTGACACTGTGAATTCCACAGTGCCAATCTGCAGTCAGCTGAACAAAGCAAATTCTTTCCATAGGAGACAAATGTAATAGAATTCATCTTCACTGAGCTAAATTATCAACAAAATATTTAACATCTGTATAGGGCATTTTGTGCTGCTGGACACAGGAATTGGTATTTGCTCTAATTCTGTTGGTGTAATGCTGCTAGGGAGGAGATGAGTGAACACTGATGTTTTTTTCCCCTCATTCAGCACATCTTTTAATTTTCCTTGGTGCTAATGCAACTGGTGCATCCATCCTTCTGTTTGTCTGCTTCTGGAAAAGGGGGCAGCTAAGCAGGGCATTATTCAGGCTTCTCATATTAAGAGTAAATAACTATTGATTCTACATACACTGACTTATTAGTTAAATGGGTTGAACATTACATTTCCCAGCTGTCACAACAAGCAATAGCTGCCTGTCTTGTCCAAGCTAAAAGGCAGGGTGACAAATGTATTCTTGCTTGACAAACCGTGCAGAACACTTAAGAGAGTAATAAGGATATGGGCTATCTGTGCAATATTTTGCCTCCTGATACTTAAAAGTAGTATAAATTACACAGGCTCACAAAAGGGTGTTTGCTGCAGCTGGCTTGAGAAATGTTTGCAGGCACTTCCAGGGAAATGCAGTATTTTGACATTTGTCTTTCAGAGAAAAACAGTTGTTGTCAAAAGCTGTCAAAACTCGGTATGACTGCATTTGCTTATCAAGAATAATTCTCTTCAGCTATCATTTTCCTTAGAGACCATACTAGAATGTCTGGAAACAGAGAGAGCAGAATTATCTTATACTTCTATCAGCAGAAGTTGTCAAGTATGGAAAATTCCTGTCAGTAACCTGAGCAGTTACTTCAGGAAGGTTTCGCTGTGAAATTGCATTATGAGTCTGTATGTTGGGAATGAATCCTCTCTCTGGAGTGGTGCATCCCCCCTGCAAAGAGGGTCACCATTCACATTCATTCCAGTCATGCACCACCAGAGCTCTTATGCAACCTGACAGTATCACTTTAGTATCATAGTATCAGTCAGGGTTGGAAGGGACCACAAGGATCATCTACTTCTAACCCTCCTGCCATGGGCAGGGACACCCCACACTAGATCAGGCTGCCCAGAGCCTCATCCAGCCTGGCCTTAAACACCTCCAGGGATGGGGCCTCAACCACCTCCCTGGACAACCCATTCCAGGGCTTCACCACTCTCATGGGGAAGAACTTCCTCCTCACATCCAGCCTGAATCTCCCCACCTCCAGCTTCATTCCATTCCCCCTAGTCCTAGACTTCTGTCCAGGACTATTCAGTTCATCTTCAGATTTTTCCAAATGCTTCCAGAAGTGCACCCAGTAATCGTGTTCTTTTTTTCCATCCATAGTTTGCTAGCAAGTGAATTGCTGTGAGAGACTACCCTAAGCAGAAATCCCAGGTTTTATTCACACATAGCTGATGAGCAGTTGCCTAGTTGATAGCCAGGAAGCTATTAAGAGTAAGTGGAACTCAATAGGTTAAAGCAGTCAGAGCTTTCACTGAGCTGTGAGCTAGGAGTCACCATCTCAGCACACCAGAGGTGTCCTTGGGTACATCTAGAAAAGTCTGTCCAGCAGGTCTAGGGAGGGTCTTCTCCCCCTCTGCTCTGCCATGGTGAGACCACACCTGGAGTATTATGTCCAGTTTTGGGCTCCCTAATTCAAGAGAGACAGAGACCTGCTGGAAAGAGTCGAATGGAGAGCCAAAAGGATGATTAGGGGACGTGAGCATCTCCCTATGAAGAGAGACTGAGAGCCCTGGGGATGTTTTAGTCTTAAGAAGAGAAGACTGAGAGGGTCATCTGATCAATGTCTACAAAATATCTGAGGTGTAGGTGTCAAGCATATGAGTGTGGACTACTCTGGGTGATCCTGCTTTTAGCAGGGGGGTTGGACCCGGTGATCTCAGGAAGTCCCTTCTAACCTCTAACATTCTGTGATCTGTGGCAGAGGTTCATGTAGCTCCACCAAAACCAAGCTACACAAGGGAAAGATTTGATGGGTGCCTCTGGATGGTGTATGAGTATGTAGAAAAGGTGAGAGAAAGCCTTGAGAAACAGAGTGTGGAGCAGCTGAAAATGAAAGGCATACCTGGAACAATCACTGGCAATGTGGCTGTTAAAAATATGATCTATTGACTGGCTAAACAGCAGCTATAAGCTTCAGCTTTCCCTAAGTCCTGTGTGTTGGCTTTTTCACAGGGCTGCATCAGAAGTGGGTACCTGTTACACCAGGGGAGGTTTAGGCTGGATGCTAGGAAGAGGTTCTTCACAGAAAAAGAGATTGGCCATTGGAATGTGCTGCCCAGGGAGGTGGTGGAGTCACCATCGCTGGAGGTGTTTAGAAAGAGACTGGATGGGGCACTTGGTGCCATGGTTTAATTGATTAGATGGTGTTGGGTGATAGGTTGGACTTGATGATCTCAAAGGTCTTTTCCAACCTGGTTAATTCTATTCTATTCTATTCTATTCTATTCTATTCTATTCTATTCTATTCTATTCTATTCTATTCTATTCTATTCTATTCTATTCTATTCTATTCTATTCTATTCTATGTGGTTTTCACATGCTAAGTCCTTGTACCACTTGCAATATGTTGAAGGTAGTAGCAGCGTTACTCTATTGAAGTGTATACTCTCTTAAACAGCAGGCTTAAGAATGCATTTGTCTGTTTAATGTGATGGAGAGAGGTTAGATTTGTTTTGGTTTCCATAAAAATTTTGCAGACACTGACTGTGCATGTCTCCATCCTGGTCTTCTACATGCAGAGCTAGAAAGGAATCTTCAGCTTTTGTTGATCAGGTAAAGCATTTCATCAGGACCGATGGGAATAACTTTAGCATGGGTGGGAAATACAACATGAGTTGGTTTGAAGTGGTGATAAGGAGGTTGCCCTGGGAGGTGGTAGAAGCTCCATTCCTGGTATTTTTTAAGGCCAGGATGGATGTGGCTCTGAGCCACCTGACCTAGTGTGAGGTGTCCCTGCCCATGGCAGGGTGCTTGGAACTAGATGATCCTTGAGGTCCCTTCCAATCCTAACAATTCTATGATTCTATCATGTGTGTCAGTCTACATTCACTATTATTTCGCATGCCTGTCTACCAAAGCATTGAACATTCAGCCTGAGGCTGCCTCTAAACCTTTTTTATTTCAGTTCAGCTCCATCTAGATGTTTTACAGTGCAGCACCTGGACTAGACTCTGGTTAAAGACTGCATCTCATTTAAAAACCAAACTACAACCCACAGAAAGCCCCAAACCAGCAAACCTGGATAAGAGAACAAGTGAACAGCAGCAAGAAGTTCTATACAGAGAGAGTGATTGCCCATTGGAATGGGCTGCCCAAGTCACCATCATTGGAGGTTTTCAGGAGGAGACTTGATGGGGTGCTTGGTGCCATGGGTTAGTTGTTTAGGTGGGTTGGATTGGTTGATGGGTTGGACACGATGATCTTGAAGGTCTCTTCCAACCTGGTTTGGTTTATTCTAAATGTGGTTTATTCTAAACCTGGATAAGAGCACAAGTGAACAGTAGCCTGTCCCTGGCTGGTGTGTGGGTTCACCATAGTATGTAGGATAACTCATCAAGCCAGAGGCTGTGTAGGCTAAATGCACACTTCAACAGCTACTCTGTGTCATTATTCTGTCCTGTAGCTCATTTGGTGCTTAATGCAGGGATCTCAATGGAAGTTTTGGAGATTGACCCTCCACTGTGATTTTGTAGCCTAATGTGAGACCTTTGCATTCCTTTGTGCTCAGGCATACAATTACTGTAAGGAAAACCAGTCCTGTCTTTACAGCAGGCTTATTATAGATTCTTTTGTTCTGTTTTTATGCATTTCCTGTCTAAAACTCATTAATCATAAAAGTAGACCAATAACTACCCAAAAGCTGTAATGTTAAATTAAGTTTACTGTAGTGAAGCCAAAAATAAAATGACTGGTTGGTGGGAGTGCAGCATAAAAAAAGATTTATATGATAATGGCAAGGACCTGTGAGCAAGTGTTAAGAGACCACTGTGCATATGATCCTGCACTTGAGAGACATCCATTTCCCTCCCAGTAATTCTGGGTAGAGAGAAGGAATCCAAGCTTCGTATTTTCAGCAAGGTTTTATTTCCTATTACGATGAGCAGGGGTCATTGGTTGGAGAAATAGGAGCAGTCAATCAAGAGCACAGAGTGGGAAGCAGGTCTGAAGCCTCCCTCAGCACCTGTGGCAATGTCTGCTCCTGAGTGGCTGCTCGGAAGAGCCACAAATGGGGAAGCATAGTGTTCCACACCAGAGCAGGGGTAAAACCTGGGATTTTTATTTGGTATGGCTGAAAATAAGAGCAATTTTGCAAAACAGAGACCACTCTGCCATTTCAGAGCTTTTGATTAGAAAATACAGCTTCTTATACTTGGAGTCAAATCTAAATTCAAGCCATAGCCAAAAAGAATCACAGAATCACCAAGGTTGGAAGAGACCTCAAGGATCATTAACCTCATTGCTCTCTACAACTACCTGAAAGGTGGTTGTAGCCAGGAGGGGGTTGGTCTCTTCTCCCAGGCAACCAGCACCAGAACAAGGGGACACAGTCTCAAGCTGCACCAGGGGAAGTTTAGGCTTGAGGTGAGAAGGAAGTTCTTCACAGAGAGAGGCATTACTCATTGGAATGTGCTGCCCAGGGAGGTGGTGGAGTCACCGTCCCTGGAGGTGTTCAAGAGGGGATTGGATGTGGCACTTGGTGCCATGGTTTAGCAGTCATGAGATCTGTGGTGACAGGTGGACTCGATGATCTTTGAGGTCTCTTCCAACCTTTGTGATACTGTGATACTGTGAAGTCCAGCCTGTCACCACAGACCTCATGACTAAACTGTGGCACTAAGTGCCACATCCAATCACTTCTTGAACACATCCAGGGACAGTGACTCCACCACCTCCCTGGGCAGCACATTCCAATGAGTAATGACTCTCTCTGGGAAGAACTTTCTCCTCATCTCAAGCATAAACTGAAGAAGAATCTAGTAGGGTGATGGTAGATGGGCAGGACATTGTGCTGGGCATCACATTAGGCAAGTTGCGTCCCTTGTCCAGACTTCTCAGCTTGGGTAACAGCTAGGGGGAAAACCAATCTCAACAGGTCAATCAAAACTACTCCAGAAAGGAAGAAGTGGTTTATATTAGTGGTGCTGAATCTTTTAAAGGAAAAGAGAAAAAAGAGCTCAGAGAAGCTGATTGTGAAGAAGTGGTAAAAGATTAGTAATAAGGCATATTAGAATACTTAATAAGTATTTAATTGGTTGCCCAGTATGCTAAGGTAAAATGGGTACAGGTAAGTCCATAAAAGAGAGTCAAGTTTGTGCTAAGGTGGCAAAAAGCAGATGAGATTTTCCTGTGATTAATTTAGATGATTTGTGTGTGTTGTAATTATCCTGTGTGCAGAGCTTACATTCATCTAAATTATTTACTGAACATCACAACGTGCCTAGAGGAATGTGCCAATGTTCTTGTGTAACAGGAGGGAGGAAATTTGGAAGCCTTTCATCTTAACTCAGAGTCTAAGTGCAGCAACATCTAACCAGTAGGGCAATGTTAAGGAACTTCTGTGAGAACTTCTGAATGGTATTTGGAGGAAGATGAGTGATACTGTTCAGGATTCTGCAAGGACAGCCTACGGTAGGCATGCTGCCCAGACAGCCCCCAAATAATGGTGTGTGCTTGAAACACATTTATCATGCTTGCTGATGGATCTTCTGCAGCTCCCTGGAGACCCCTGCATTTTCCTCCTCATTTCCCCACTGATGGAGCAGCAGCATGAGTCCCAGCTTCCACACTTCACGCTCCACTAGCGTTTTCCAATCTACTGATGTGTCACATTCTGCTTCTCCTTCACCGCAGCTGTTCAGCTTCCCTCCACGTGTGCTCGCCACACAAGCCCCTCTGGCTCTCTCAGCAGCAGAGGTGCAGCAGGATTTTCTCCCCTGGGGCTGGCACAGAAGCATATTGGCAATGAGCAGGGCTGGCAGAGTGCTCACCCCCACTGAGAATTCCTGTGGCTGCTGCCCCTATGCTGCCAGGAGAAAACCTACTGCTCAGGCCAGGCAGTGACTGCAGGCTTGCTGTCATGGCACAAGTGTTTGTACAAGACTGCTAAACTACTGTAGAAGTTAATATTACAGTGGTTTTGTTCCACTCTGTGTGGCATTTCCTAGAAAGGGTGACTGGAACTGCTTCCCTGTTTCTGGTTCTGAAATAAGCCCTGATTCCTAGAAGCCCCAGCACCCTTCAGCAGCACACTCCTGCTGCAGAGGCAGGACCTCTATCACAGATATGTTATAGTCGTGTCCTTCTCATGCAGCCTGTACCCATTTATTTGGATACAATCATAAAAAAATACATACAAACATAAACCAGGACTTTATATTTTTTTCCCCCACTGTTTCCTGAGGCAGAGGAAGAGTTCTTACTCCTGGAAACTGGAATCTCTTATGTTTAACTAAGGCACTTCAGAGGCATTCTTGATGGCTCTTGCTAGGGGCATTTTTCCTATCTGTGGGTTGCTGTTACCCTTGCTGTCAGAGCACTGGGGGGTTCTTCATAATTCCCTGATTTGATTTCAGGGAGGGATCTTTTACAAGCTTGTTTGGTTTTGTGCCTAACCAACATCTCTCTCTTCCATCTTTCTCCATAAGGAATTTTTGCAACTTCTCATCAGTTTGCTTGTTTATTTCTTCTTTTCTTCCATTTCCTCCATTGGGAGGCTTAGGCTGGATGTTAGGAAAGAAGTTCTTTACAGAAAGAGAGATTGGCCATTGGAATGGGCTGCCCCAGGGAGGTGGTAGAGTCACCATCACTGGAGGTGTTTAGGAGACTGGATGAGGCACTTGGTGCCATGGTTTAGTTGATTAGATGGTGTTGGGTGATAGGTTGGACTTGATGATCTTGAAGGTCTTTTCCAACATGGTCTATTCTCTTCTCTTCTCTCTTCTTCTCTTCTCTTCTCCTTCTCTTCTCTCTCTGACTCTTCTCTTCTCTTCTCTTCTCTTCTCTTCTCTTCTCTTCTCTTCTCTTCTCTTCTCTTCTCTTCTCTTCTCTTCTCTTCTCTTCTCTTCTCTTCTCTTCTCTTCTCTTCTCTTCTTTCTCTTCTCTTCTCTTCTCTTCTCTCCTTCTCTTCTCTTCTCTTCTCTTCTCTTCCTCTTCTCTTCTCTTCTCTTCTCTTCTCTTCTCTTCTCTTCTCTTCTCTTCTCTTCTCTTCTCTTCTCTTCTTCTCTTTCTCTTCTCTTCTCTTCTCTTCTCTTCTCTTCTCTTCTCTTCTCTTCTCTTCTCTTCTCTTCTCTTCTCTTCTCTTCTCTTCTCTTCTCTTCTCTTCTCTTCTCTTCTCTTCTCTTCTCTTCTCTCTCTTCTCTTCTCTTCTCTTCTCTTCTCTTCTCTTCTCTTCTCTTCTCTTCTCTTCTCTTCTTTCTCTTCTCTTCTCTTCTCTTCTCTTCTCTTCTCTTCTCTTCTCTTCTCTTCTCTTCTCTTCTCTTCTCTTCCGTTCCATTCCATTCCACCCATCACTTCCTTTTTACACCTCACAGCTAGGCTCTGGCCTGAATTAACCCTTTTTCTTTCATGGTTACAATAGCTAAAGAAAATGATTGTTTAGAAGAATGTAGCTGTATGAATGATCTGTATTTCTATTCACAAAATCACTGTTTTCTTGGGATGACAATAAAACTGCTGACACATATCTCAGTGTAATTCATAAAATGAATCACTCCAGCAGTGGCAGTGGGATGATTTGATCAGGGAGCTGTTAACCAGGAGACCTGACTTCAGTTTCTGTGACCTTGAGCAAGCCTGAGCCTCCCTGAAGCCTGACTTCCCATTGCCTCACACCTTGTAACGTCATTTGCCTTGTGCCAAACTGCTGTGACATGACATGATTTGACAGTCTACCTGGAGGTCATATTACAAGGTTCTGAAAAAGAATTAGTATCAGGGACAGTGTGGCCAGCAGGAGCAGGGAGGTCATTCTGCCCCTGTACACTGCACTGGTTAGGCCACACCTTGAGTCCTGTGCCCAGTTCTGGGCTCCTCAGTTTAGGAAAGATGTTGAGTTGCTGGAACAAGTCCAGAGAAGGGCAACAAAGTTGGTGAGGGGTTTGGAGCACAAGCCCTATGAGGAGAGGCTGAGGGAGCTGGGGTTGATTAGCCTGGAGAAGAGGAGGCTCAGCCGAGACCTTATTGCTCTCTACAACTCCCTGAAGGGAGGTTGTAACCAGGTGGGTGTTGGTCTCTTCTCCCAGGCAGCCAGCACCAGAACAAGAGGACACAGTCTCAAGCTGTGCCAGGGGATGTTCAGACTGGATGTCAGGAGGAAGTTCTACACAGAGAGAGTGATTGCCCATTGGAATGTGCTGCCCAGGGAGGTGGTGGAGTTGTCATCATTGGAGGTGTTTAGCCCTTCAGGATGGGGTGCTTGATGCCACGGTTCAGTTGATTAGATGGCGTTGGATGGTAGGTTGGACTCGATGATCTCGAAGGTCTCTTCCAACCTGGTCTGGTCTGGTCTATTCTATTCTATTCTATTCTATTCTATTCTATTCTATTCTATTCTATTCTGTTCTGTTCTGTTCTGTTCTATTCTGTTCTGTTCTGTTCTGTTCTTTCATCTTGTTGAAAAAGGTTTTGGCATAATATATACTATATTCTATCCTATTCTTATTTATAAGCTTAAGACACTAACACTGAAGTAGCAGAGCACCTGTTACCCCTAAAAAGCAAAGACTAATTGTTTCTGTGATCCCGTTTCAAGAGGAATGCCCATTTGTAAGGCACTTGTGTCACATCCCTGCAGTACTGAGCAGCAGTGTAAGATTTGCAGCATGCTGCAAATAATTGTTATAAATATGTTCCTGTGTTTCTCAAGATCGTTTAGCATTTCTCAGGCATGGCTGGTTCAGGACAAAGGTAATAATTTGGATGTGATGGTAGTACTTCTGTTCTCACATAAATCAGGAGATTAAGCTGCTTCACCCAAATGGAACAGGCTTAATTTCTGCTGCAGTTGCTGGATCTACAAATGACAGGTTTACAATCTTACTCTCAGTCCTCTAAACAAACAGCAATATCACTCTGGGCATTGGAATGGCTTTCAGATTTGACTTTGAAATGTTCTTTTCCAGAAGATATTCAGTCTGAGCAAGGAGATCTGGTGGAAAAGTCTGGCGAGAGCAGTGCCTTGGGTAGCGCTGAGGGATTGTGGAGAGTTTATCTTGCAAAGCTTGGTGCCAAAAATGGACAACTGCAAGTTGCATTAAAAGCTGTGCTGTCAGTGTAACTATGGCTACAGCAATTGCTCTGGGTATAAGCAAACATCTCCTGTCATTTCAAGATATTAAATGCACTGGAGTAATTCTTTAGTGCCAATACAGGTCCTGTTGTTTCATTCAGCCATACCTGGGAACTGATTTTCTTAGGCTGTGCATCACTTTACAGGATTCTCTGTGTCTTGAGTGCTTTTACAGTTAGTTTGGGATGCAGTGCAGGCAGGCATAAATTAGTGGGGTTTGGCTAAAGGTTCCAGTCTGACCATTATATAATAGTTTCTTGCACTGTCTTCTTTCCATGGGCTCCAGCAAGGGCAAGGTTCTGTCACTTGCTCCAGCTGAAGGTTTCAGAAATGCTTTTCTCCCCTGCAAGGTGCTGTAGCAGCAGCTGTGGGCCTCCATGTTTTGTATCTTTGCTATGCAGAGCTCAGGGACAGAGGATTGCTGCTATGCTTTGGAATTGCAAAGCCCAAAGGCTTCTTTGAAACTCTCCCACGCTGTATGTTATTGCAAGCTCCAGCCCATAAGGTTTCACTTCAGCAGACAAAAGTCTCTAAAGGGTCCTTTCTGGAAGAAAAAGCCCTTCAGGAGGTGGCAATGCTCCCTTCCAATGCTGCTTGGTAACTTGTAAGACAGTATTAAAACCACTTGTGAGTTGTGCTCTGCCATCAGATCTCTTGCAAATCTCTTGCAGATGATTTGGTGTCTGCTGTTAATAGCTCTGGGGATCCTGAAGAGGTTTTAGGATATCCTTTACACAGATGTGGAAGAAGAAAGATGTGGAGGACTTGCCTAGGAAAGAAATGAGAGGGATTTAATAACAGGCCACATGTCTAAACCAGCTTCTCATCTTGCAGCACAAAACTGTCCTTTTGCCACTCAACAAAATTATAGATCAATTACATGAAATGCATTTTTCCCAGGCAAAGGAAGAGGATGGGCTTGTGGAAGATCTGTCAATACCATAAATACCATGTCATATAATTTGACCCACAGTCAAATAAGTATATGGAAGCATGGTTAGCATTTCCAGACTGAAAGACTGAAATCTGGGCAGTGCTTTCAGTAGTAAGATCAGAATTAGCTCTAAGTAAGGACTAATTAGAATAGAGTAGAGTAGAGTAGAGTAGAGTAGAGTAGAGTAGAGTAGAGTAGAGTAGAATAGAATAGAATAGAATAAACCAGGTTGGAAAAGACCTTTGAGATCATCAAGTCCGACCTGTCACCCAACACTAGATTTTGACAGGGTTTTGTATTATCATTTTGGATGATAGAATAGGTGAATAAACAGAATGTGATAAAATATTCATCAATACTTCTTTTAATACTGAAGAGGTGACTGGAACAGGCTGCCCAGAGAGAGGTTGTGGAGTCTCCTTCTCTGGAGTATATCCAAATGCACCTGGCTGCATTCCTGTGTGGACTACCCTGGGTGATCCTGCTGTGGCAGGGGGGTTGGACTGAATGATCTCAGGAGGTCCCTTCCAACCTCTAATGTACTGTGATACTTCTGAACCAAATTTCTCAGGGCTTTGTAGCAAGCTAGTCTGTGATGATAATGGAACAAGTTTTAAGGCTTTCTAAGTGTTAAAGGCAATTGGAACTTCATATTTAATATAGAATAGATAGAATAGATAGAATTAACCATATACTAGACTTAGAAACAAAGAAAGGAGATGAATTTACACATAGGAGCTTAAATTTAGATACTCTGTTGGAAATCATTGGCCATGTTGTGCATAATTCATAGAATTCACTTTTTGTTAACATCACAGAATCACAGAATTGTCAGGGCTGGAAGGGACCTCAAGGATCATCTGGTTCCAATCCCCCTGCCATGGGCAGGGACACCTCACACTACAGCAGGTTGCTCACAGCCACATCCAGCATGTCCTTAAAAACCTCCAGGGATGAGGCTTCTACCACCTCCCTGGGTAACCTGTGCCGGTCTCTCACCACCCTCATGAGGAACAACTTCTTCCTAATATCCAATCTCAATCTACCCATTTCTAATTTTGTCCCATTCCTCCTAGTCCTATCACTCCCTGACACCCTCAAAAGTCCCTCCCCAGCTTTCTTGTAGCCCCCTTCAGATACTGGAAGGTGACAATAAGGTCTCCTCGGAGCCTTCTCTTCTCCAGACTGAACAGTCCCAACTCCCTCAGTCTGTCCTCACATGAGAGCAGCTCCAGCCCTCTGCTCATCCTCATGGCCCTTCTCTGTATACATTCCAGTACCTCCAGATCCTTCCTGTAACACAGGCTCCAGAACTGGATGCAGTGCTCCAGGTGGGGTCTCACCAGAGTGGAGTAGAGGGGGAGAATCACATCCCTCGATGTGCTGGCCACACTTCTCTTGATGCAGCCCAGGATCTGGTTGGCTTTCTGGGCTGCAAGTGCTTGCTGCTGGCTCATGGTGAGCTTCTCATCCACCAGCACCCCCAAGTCCTTTTCTTCAGGGCTGCTCTCAAGCCAGTCCCTGCCCAGCCTTGGGATAGCCCCAACCCAGCTGCCGGACCTTGCTTTTGGTCTTCTTGAACCTCATGAGGTAATTTTTCTGCTACAAATGAGTTAACATGGCTGGGGTATGTGAGGTCAGAAATGCTGCTCTGAAAGTTTCTGCAGAAAAATATACCCTGACTTACAGATGAAAATAAGAAAAACTTGGCAAAGAGCTGATGGAGCAAAGGTAAAGAAAACAACAAAATAAAGAGATTGAGTGAAATATTGTGTTTAGATTGGGACCCCTCTTAAACATTGTGTTCAAGGTTCACTCATAAAGTAATAAACACTCCTACTTAATATTTGAATTAGGACACTTGGAAAACATTGACACTTCAGCATTTTCTGTCCAAAATTTACCTCTTCTGAAAGTTCCCAGTGAACTGCCAGCATCTTAGACATTTTGTTCTCTGATAGCTGGTAAATTTTTGACCTACATAATATTTATAACTCCTGAGTTTATCTCGAAGCTCTAATGTATTCTGCTTTACTTATTTATTTCACTCTCCATGGGATTCTTGGATTTGTTATTAAAGGGATTATCCTCTTCCCCCTTTTCTTTAAACTAAGATGTTAAGAGGCAAATTTATGAGGCTGATGCTCACAGTCTGCTACATTTTTCTTTTTTTCTTGTATTCAGTGGTCCATGATTTAGATAATTGCCAGTTACTTATCTTCTGTGAACATTTTGATAGCACAGTGGGTTTTGCTTGTGGTAGGATTTTCCCCTCTCTTTCTTCTCTCCTTGACTGGACAACCTCTGGCAGCTCGTCAGCGGTTGAGTGTGGGCACTTCACTTAACACTGCTGTCTCATTTGCTCCTGCATTTAAGCTGTGTTCAAAAATGTAAGCTAAGTATCACCTAGGTCAAAACCAGGACTAAAAGTCCAGCTGCTCAGGCTGTCAAAGAAGTTTGTTTAAAAATCATAGTATCATAGTATCAGTCAGGGTTGGAAGGGACCACAAGGATCATCTAGTTCCAACCCCCCTGCCATGGGCAGGGACACCCCACACCAGATCAGCCTGGTCAGAGACTCATCCAGCCTGGGCTTAAACACCTCCAGGGATGGGGCCTCAACCACCTCCCTGGACAACCCATTTCAGGGCACCACCACTCTCATGGTGAAGAACTTCCTCCTCACCTCCAGTCTGAATCTCCCCACTTCCAGCTTCATTCCAGTCCTCCTAGTCCTATCACTGCCTGAGATCCTGAGAAGTCCCTCCCCAGCCTTCTTGGAGCCCCCTTCAGATACTGGAAGGCCACAAGTAGGTCTCCTCAGAGCCTTCTCTTCTGCAGACTGAACAGCCCCAACTCCTTCAGTCTGTCCTCACAGGAGAGGTGCTCCAGCCCTCTGATCATCCTCTTGGCCCTTGACTAAATGATGTGCTAACAGAACCCGAGTCCCCCTTTCTGCCCCTCCTGCAGGCCAGTTTATGAACTTCAGCCAACAAAATCATCCCACACTGTGGTTATAAGATGGCAATGACATCTACTGTGGTTAGGGCTACAGGGTTTTACCTGAAATCTCAAAACAAAAGGTCTGTTCTCAAGCCTGTAGCCATTTTTAGTGGATCTGAAACAGGTGAAGAGCAACGTTAAGAATTCAAAGTAAATGTGCAGTCCACTTTTTAACCCAGTAAATATGTGTTGATGGCTACACAGTAGCATGCTATTGTGCTTTTTCCCTGAAGGCTTTGATTTTCCAGCATATTTTGAGTTGTTAAAGAACCACAAAAATCAGGAAGAAGCCTCCAATTCTGGCTTGCCTGGCTCTGCTGTACTGCATTTTGTGGTAACCAGGGGTACTCCTGTTTGATGAGTTTTCATCTGGGGCTATTGCTGAGCAGTGCGCAGTGCTGCAATCTGGACTTTCATGTGTTTTGAGTATTGATCTTCCATATAGGGAGAGCTGCAGTAACAGCTTTGGGATGTCTGGCATCACTTTGACTTGGTTTGCTTTTATTCCTTATGGCTCTAGGCATAGAAGTCAGTCCCAGGAATGGAGGGCTCCTGCAGACAACATGTCTCTCCCCACTTTGCTTGCATGAAAGTCATGAAAAAGTGTTTCCCTGGTGCAATGGTCTCTTCTTCCAGCTTTCCTTATCAGCTTATTTCCATTCCTCTTCTATTCTTCTCCCCCTACCCTTCCAGCTGCAGATTGGCCTGGAGGGGGCTTTTCCCAGCACCCTGACTCCAGGAGAGGCAGTGCTCAGCTCAGCCTTGCAGCAGCACTGCTAGTGGCTGCAGCATTTGAAGCTGAGGGAGTTGTACATCAGATGCAAAATTGCATATTACATGCAGTTTTGGTCAAGAATCACCTGAAAGTGGTGCTCTGCTTTCATAATATATTGTTTCTTCCCACTGGACAAAGAGACATGCTGGTGTTGCCTTGTTCAGATCTCTGTCAGTTCACTTCCTTCCTTTCTGAGCCTCTAAGCTATGAATCCTCTTCACACCAGGGTACCAGAGCATCACAGAATCATTTAGGTTGGAAAAGATATTGAAGGTCATCAAGTCCAGGCATCAACCTAACATTGCCAAGGCCACAATGAATTCTGTCCCTAAACGCCACATCTACACATCTTTTAAATGACTCCAAGGATGGTGACTCCTCCTCTTGAGTCACCATCCAGTGCCCCAGCAGCCTTTTGGTGAAGAAATTGTTCGTAATATGCAATGTAAAGCTCCCCTGGTGCAACCTGAGGCTGTTTGCTCTTGTCCTATCACTTGTTACTGGGAGAAATGGCTGGTCACTACCTGGATCCAACCTCCTCTCAGGTTTCTGAAGCTATGTCACCAGATGCCTTTGTAATCTTGGATATGTTTACTCAGTCTAAAAGCTCTGTGCAAATGAGTCTCTCTCACGACTGAAGTCACTGGCTGACTGTTTCAGAATGCAGTGCACTGTCAATATTTGTTCATCACATGTAATGGTGGGTGTGCAATATTTATCATCTTTCCAGAAGGATTACCACTGGGAATAGCAGAGTCACAGCCAATTGCCTCAGTTGCTGCCTCTGAAAGGCAGCTCAGTTGCCATACCTTGCTTGGAGTCACCTAGTCCTGCATTAGAAGTGTATTACCCAGGACCACAAAGCACTTGATGCCTATTTGAAGAGACCTCACTCATTTCAAGAGTCTCAGGAGACAATGTGAGTTGTTTGTGTGGCTGAAGAGACAATCTGTGTTATCTAAAGGAACAGGACAGCATATGTTTCACTGCAGTGTGGCTGGCAGCCTAGAGCCTTGAAAGATGTCTTCTTGTCTTCAGGGGAGCATAGACATCGACTTTGTGCATCTCAAGAGGTGTGAAAACAACATCTGATGAGTCAAGTTGCAATCAAATGATTCCCTTGCTAGGGAAGAGGCAGAAACACGTTCAAGATTTTGGCAACTGCCATTTTACTTTGCTGTTTTTAATCAGAGAAAAATCTACTGTGATTTCTCACAAGTCTTCTTCAGCTTTGCAATAAAGAAAGATGCCCTGAGCTATTTTCTCTCTCTCTCTCTCTCACCCAACCATCTTGAAATTTTAACCTTAGAAGTGAAAATAAAACAAGAAGTTCAAATGCAGTTTGTACTTTAGCTTCTGTTCTCTACCCTATTAAAAATTACTGAGTTTGTCATCTAAGATTTACTGAGTAGTCAGCGAAGAGGAGGCCTGTGGAACCTGCCTTTCTTCTGGAAAAAATGAATTGTCAATTTTGATTCTTATCATTTTTTGTTTGAAGAACACTTTGAATGCTGAACAAATATCCCAGAGAGTCAGTTCTGCAGATGTAAGCAGTCAAACCTGTATCCTGTTTGTGTTCAGTGTGCCCTGCCATCTCTTTCGTGATGACACCTGTCACGTGGAGCCCTTAGGGTAGGTTTAGAGTTTGTGTTTTGTGGTAGAAGATATCAGTGTTTAGCATCCTCACATTAGTGAAGGAGAAAAGATGGTAATGATTAGAGACCTTTTATGCCCAGCAGCTTGCAGACACTCTGGAGCATAGGCCTTGTGCAAGACAAAGATGAAATGGTTTTCCAAGTCCATATGTTTCTAGGAGGTTGAGCAATCTCATCACCAGTGCTAAGCAAGGATGAGGAACTTCCTGCTGCTGCTGAAAACAGCCCAGTCAAAAGAGGTTTCAGTCAAGCATGTACAGTAGTTATGTGAGGGGTTGGTCTCTTCTCCCAGGCAACCAGTACCAGAACAAGAGGACACAGTCTTGAGCTGTGCCAGGGGAGGTTTAGGCTGGATGTTAGGAAGAAGTTCTTCATAGAAAGAGAGATTGGCCATTGGAATGTGCTGCCCAGGGAGGTGGTGGAGTCACCATCACTGGAGCTCTTTAGGAAGAGCCTGGATGAGGCACTTGGTGCCATGGTTTAGTCATGAGGTCTGTGGTGACAGGTTGGACTGGATGATCTTTGAGGTCTCTTCCAACCTTGGTGATTTTGTGATTTGTGCTGCCCGGTTTTGTTTGGCTGAGATGGAAGCAGAAGTTGGTTCCACAACACCTAATTATAGATGATTCATTGGAAGAGCCTCAGCTAATGAAATCCATCACTGTGTTGATATCAGAGGCTCAGACTTATGGTCTTCTGGAGTAGTCACAGAAACAAAGAATACATCTAGAGGGAAGAGACCTTCCAGATCATCCAGTCCAACCTTCAACGCAGCATTGAAGGGTCAACACTGTACCATGACCCTAAGCACCAGGTCCACATGCTGTGTTTTTCTCCCAGTACTGCTTAATGAACTGACCTAAAGAGAATGGGAACTAGCTAAACACTTAAAAAAAATCATAGATCTCCTCTTCAGTATGTAAGCAAAGGGGCATTTATCCAAACATGCTGTGGTTATGCTTCTGCCGTATTTACTTGTGTCATTTCAAATGCCTTCACCCTTCTCAGAGTCCAAACCTTTTGCCTGCCGCTAGGACCTGAGTGTTGAAAGCAGTTTCTTAATTGTTTTGTCCACTGTGAGTATTTTGACTATCAGATCATATCCTTATGACACAGAGCACAGTTAGAGATATATGATATGCAATGTAAATGTGATAAGAGGTGTCACTGGAGCTCATCCTTGCTTAAGAATTTATTTTACTCTCCTCTTAACGAGGATTGACTGGATCACAGGCCATTTCATTTAGGAGGCTGGATGTGAGAGCTTTGTTGATTTTTAATTTTCCTCCATTGATTTTTGGCATCCAGAGAGCACTTGTTCTCTAATGGCTCTGTGTTGGTGTTTGCTTGCAAATTGAAGTCAAAGATAAATGGCTTTCAGAGTAACGCCTCTCCAAGGGCTTCCTCTCGAGGGCTGCTGGCTGTTAGCAGAGCTGCAGTGCGTTCAGGAAAGTTCTGTGCTCACACAAAACCATTCCTGAGCCTCTGAGTGTGGTCAAATTGTTTAGGCCTGATAGCCTGATAAGGATATAAACTACAGCACAGGAGGTTCCACCTCAACATGAGAAGGAACTTCTTCCCTGGGGGTTGAAAGAGCACTGGAATAGGTTCCCCAGAGATGTTGTGGAGTCTCCTTCTCCAGAGGCTTTCAGGACTCATCTGGATGCATTTCTGTACAACCTGTGCTAGATTCTATGGTCTTGCTCTGGCAGGGGGGGGGTCGGACTTGATAATCTCTGGAGGTCTCTTCCAATGCCTAACATCCTGTGATCCTCTGGGTGATCCTTACAGGGAATAGCCCATCTTGGCCACTTTTGTCTGTGACAATGAAATGCTCAGCTGTTCTCTCAACAGAGATTCAAATGTTTGCCTTGCAGGTGTTTTCCTAGCAAACAATAGATTTTTCAGTAAAAGAAAGGGAGGTGAGCTGCAGGTATTTGTTTAGTTATGAGGAAGTATTGGTATTAAAATGCAGTAATTCTGTGCTTGTGCTAAGGTCAAAAACAATATTGGAAAGCAATATTCTGCAATGGCTATAAATTCAGTTTTCAGGATCTTTGCTTACTTAGGAATATTAAGCTTATCTATGGTGTAAATTTGCTGTTCAGTGACTCAGAAAGTTGTAGTTGTGTGTCAGGGGCTTTGTGCAGGCTGCAGACAGACTGCTGTATGCCTGTTCCTACATTCAAACAGTAACATCAGGCTAATGCAAATTTTTAGGAGAGCTGTTATTAAATATTTACTGCTTCTATAGCATCCATGTAACTGCTTACATAGCATCTCTGTAGACTTCTCTTAATTAGAATTTTAGCTTTGCAGGTGTCCTTTAAAATCATAAGAATTTGGTTTAAGGAACCGGGTTCCACACATTGGCCACAACAACCCCATGCGGTGCTACAGGCTGGGGTCAGAGTGGCTGGAGAGCAGCCAGGCAGAAAGGGACCTGGGGGTACTGGTTGATAGTAGGCTGAACATGAGCCAGCAGTGTGCCCAGGTGGCTAAGAAGGCCAATGGCATCCTGGCCTGCATCAGGAACAGTGTGGCCAGCAGGAGCAGGGAAGTCATTCTGCCCCTGTACTCAGCACTGGTTAGGCCACACCTAACCAGTGTCCAGTTCCGGGCCCCTCAGTTCAGGAAAGATGTTGACTTGCTGGAACCTGTCCAGAGAAGGGCAACAAAGCTGGGGAGGGGTTTGGAGCACAGCCCTGTGAGGAGAGGATGAGGGAGCTGGGGTTGCTTAGCCTGGAGAAGAGGAGGCTCAGGGGAGACCTTCTTGCTGTCTACAACTACCTGAAGGGAGGTTGTAGCCAGGTGGAGGTTGGTCTCTTCTCCCAGGCAACCAGCACCAGAACAAGAGGACACAGTCTCAAGCTGTGCCAGGGGAGGTTTAAGCTGGATGTTAGGAAGAAGTTCTTCATAGAAAGAGAGATTGGCCATTGGAATGTGCTGCCCAGGGAGGTGGTGGAGTCACCATCACTGGAGGTATTTAGGAGGCGACTGGATGGGTTGCTTGGTGCCATGGGTTAGTTGATTAGATGGTGTTGGGTGATAGGTTGGAGTCGATGATCTCAAAGGTCTTTTCCAAACTGGTTAATTCTATTCTATTCTATTCTATTCTATTCTATTCTATTCTATTCTATTCTATTCTATTCTATTCTATTCTATCCTGTGATACATTTTTTTTTTAACTCTGCTCCTCATGTCACTTAAGTTGTTTAGGCCTCAAACTTAATTCAGGCTTCTTCAACAAGGATCTGGAGTAAGATCACATTGACATGGCTGGATCAGGACTCCATTAGCAAGTAGGTCTGAGAGTTTAAAGGCTCAGTCTGAAATGAAGAGGAACTACAAATCCTGGAATTCTTTCCTTTTTCTTCTTCTGTGCCATTTTGTCTCTCCAAGGTGGTTGTCTCTTAAGAGTCCCTTTGTCCTGGTAGCCAGCAGTGGCCATCATTGGTCTGAGTTTCATCAAAACTGAAGGTTGAATTGCAGGTTGGTTTCTGTGTTCTTCTTCAGCAGAAGTTTAAACTGCTCATGTTTGGCATTAAGTGCCATTGGCATTTGACTTCAGTTCAGTGCATGAGGTTAAGCATTTGCACAACTTCATTTGAGAGCTGGGGAATCAAATGGAATGCACAAGATCTATTCTCTACCAGAGGAGCAGGACAGTAACCTCTCCATATCTTAACTTATAAATGAGAAAAGCAGCTTTTTACAACGTGAAGGAAGTCACTGCTTTATAGCAAAATGTGCCATATTGGAAGCCTTCCCTTAGCTCTTTTCTTAAAGTCAGAAATTGCTGATGGCTGCCTGTGCCACAGGGCACACAGAAATGTTTTGCTGGAGGTTTTGTTTCAAGCTTGTGGAGCTTTTCCTTCTCGGTAGCCAGGCTTATTACATCAGATGTGCTTTTGTTTTGTTTCTTCAATGCAGCTTTCAGGGTGACCTCTGCTGAGATAAAAGACTAAACCCACTGTGAATGTTCCTGAAGCAATATCTTCAGCAGCTCTGAAAGCAACTGTTCACTCCAGAAAGGAGCCCAAGCCAGAGCAGAGTGGGCCTGGCAGTGCTCTTGTGTTTTTTTTTGTCTCTCCTGTATTGCTTGTGAACCAGGGCAGTGTTAAACCTTACTATATAGTAGTGTAGGTAGTGACTATAGAGATGGTTGAGGAAAAAGTATTTGATTTTCCTTTGAGGAATGTAAGGAGCATTGAAATGTCATTATATTCCTTGTTGGCTGTTCACTGGGGGCTCTCCTGGAAAAGCTCAGATTTTGGGCTGTACCTCCACTGCATGGCTCAGTGCTCTTCCAGCTTGGTCAAACCTAATGTTAAAGGGTTTGAAATGCTGCCAACAGTGAGGGCTGGCTCTAAGCCACTGCTTCCAGGAGCACCACTGAGACAGTGAGGATGACTGGGCTCGGACCATACAGGAGTTCTGTGGCTGCTCTGTTATCGAGGGACATGTATACACTGCAGATCCATCCCAGGGCCTCATTTCCCAGTTGGTGACTTTAATATGGTTTTAGGCCAGCACACAGATCCAGAAAAGGCTCTTCTTCTTCTCTCTCCTCGCTAAAATGGGGCAGCTTGGGCTCAAAGGAGCTCTTCTCATGAAGATGCTGAAGGGCAAAACTGCAAAGCCAAGAGATTTGAAATGGAGCAAGACCTGGTGTTCCTTCTGTTTGGCTTTGGAATAAAGCCTGATGCTGCAACCTTCATGCAGGAGAGGTGGAGGTGCTTACTGCTTAGGATGGTGTGAGCAGGGCTGGCTGCTCTGCTCATGCTCAGTAGGGATGCAACATGTTTTGGTGAGGGGGTAGGGTGGATGATATTTACCTTTGTGCAGCTGGGAACGGGTAAATTGAAAGGGAATAGGAAAATGAAACCTCCATCTCTTGTGGAAGTGGCACAAAATAGCCTCTGTTGTGAAGGTGACTTTGTTTACTTTCCCTGCAATTGAAGACAGGAGATTTTTGTAAGCAAAATGGGACCATTTCTCAATCCATAAATCAATCCATGTGCTTTGAAATAGCGGTGGTTGGGGGCTGTATGTATCTGTCTGTCAACAAAGAGTGCCCTAGAGTATTTGCTGGGAAACAGGTAAGGCTGCTATCAGAGAACAGCCCTGGAATAAGACTCAAATTAATAAAACACTGAATATTTTTCATAAAACTTCTCCTTAATAAGATGCCTAACAAGGGAGATGAGGGAGGGCACCAGTGTGGTTTGAAGCTGAAAATCAAGCATTTTTATGGAAATAGGCTCATTAAAGCTGCCTGTTAGAGAAGTGCAACTGTTTTCCTCTGACCGTGATACTCGTTCAGTAATTGAACTGTGCTTCTTAAAAAGAAATACACTGTCAGGTTTCTCTTTATGGTTATGTAATTCATAAATGCCATCAATAAGTGGACTAGACAACCTTGTCCCAGAAAGCCTGGAACACATCAGCCTGCTCTTTATTGGTCACATAAAGTAACCAACCCGCAAAGTAAAGGTTTCTTTTTCTACCTTTGAGTAAATTGCTATTGTGAGTCAGTAAGTAGATCTGGTTCTGCATCACAGTGTCTGCTGTCTAATGGTGATGAGCCAGACTCAAGTTGCTTTAAGCTCTTTGCTTGATTTAAAGTACATTCTATGGACTAGTAACTTATTTTGCAATCAAGGTGTTGTAGTTTGGGCTGGGTGCCCTCTGCTACAGAGGTGTTTCCTGTGTCCAGAAGTCCAGCCCAGTGGGTGGACACAGGAAATTAGGTTATTTCCTACCATGATCCCTTGCACCACTATAAGTCTCACGGCGGGGTCTGGCACTTCCTCTTTCCTTCCTCCTCGCCACCCGGTAACTGGGGGAGAGATCTCCCGGCCATGGGCCTGGTTAGGCCCAAGGCCACGGGGGGATGGGCAGTCTCAGATCTGGCCAGCTGAGACTAGCCTAGCAGTGGGGGGGGGGAAGGAGGAGCCCTGGGGGTTTGGGTGCACCCTCAGGTGGGAATGGGATCTCTCTGGGTCTGTTTTGGGTCTCTCTCTTGTCACTGTGTTTCTAGCTCTCTGCACGCACTCACTGTTCTATTTAAACTTTCCATCACTTTTGCAATCCGTTTGTCTGAGTCGTTATTTCTGCGCGTGGTGGGGAGGGGGGGCTGCCCCAACCCATTACACAAGGGATCTGGGGAGGGACTTCTTAGGGTGTCAGGTAATGATAGGACTAGGGGGAATGGAAGAAAACTAGAGATGGGTAGATTCCGATTGGATGTTAGGAAGAAGTTCTTCCCCATGAGGGTGGTGAGACACTGGCACAGGTTGCCCAGGGAGGTGGTGGAAGCCTCATCCCTGAAGGTTTTTAAGGCTACACTAGAAGTGGCTGTGAGCAACCTGATCTAGTGTGAGGCGTCTCTACCCATGGCAGGGGGGGTTGGAACTAGGTGATCCCTGAGGTCCCTTCCAGCCCTGACAATTCTATGATTCTATGTGAAACTTCTCTTAGATGGTGAGCAATAGACCTGGCTGTTTAGGGGTTCAAGAGGGGATTGGACGTGGCACTTGGTGCCATGGTTTAGTAGTCATGAGGTGTTGGGTGACAGGTTGGACTTGATGATCCTTGAGGTCTTTTCCAACCTTATTGATTCTGTGATCTGCACACAGGGTTAGGAAAGCTGCTTAATACTTCCTCTAGTAGGACACAGTCTCAGGCTGCACCAGGGGAGGTTTAGGTTGGATGTTAGGAAGAAGTTCTATACAGAGAGAGTGATTGCCCATTGGAATGGCCTGCCTGGGGAGGTGGTGGAGTCACCATCATTGGAGGTGTTCAGGAGGAGACTTGATGGGGTGCTTGGTGCCATGGGTTAGTCATTTAGGTGGGTTGGATTGGTTGATGGATTGGACATGATGATCTTTAAGGTCTCTTCCAACCTGGTTTATTCTATTCTATTCTAGTTGTGCTGTCATCTTTGGAACCCTCCTATTCATGCTTTAATTCTGCACAGTGCTACTTTTTATTTCCACCACAAGGAGGGACAGTTGTCCACAGACACCATTTCAAACATGTCTTTCTCTTTTCCTTGATATCCTTTCCCTTTGGTAAGTATCTGCTCTAGACTTCTTCAGGACTGTGGCATGTCCTTCCTCCCCTTCCCCTAGTGGGACAAAAGATTGCTCCTGTCATGCCCCATGGAGACTCAGTGAGACAAGAATCAGTGCCTTGCTAGCCTGGGAGCATCCTAGATTCTCCAGGGGTGGAAAGCCATGCTGCTGTAAGCAAGATGACGCAGGTTCACTTGGTTTTGTTGCATTATGTATGTCGATATTGGTTCTTTTGTCACTTGGCTGTCTTGTCACTTCCCAGCCTTCCTGTTCTGAAGTCTAGTGGCACGCCGGAGACCAGCTGAGCCCCAGAGGCACTGGTGATCTATTGTGTGGGAGCTAAGGGTGTCTGAAGCTGTGGTTTGCAGTTCAGTGAATGCTGCTCAGCTCCTGTAGCAGATGCCATTAGTTATGTTTTTTTCTTCAAGCAAAAGGTTTGCAAATGCCTTTGTACCAAGCTGTCTGGTGAAAAACATGAGGTGCACATGGAGCACCCACTCCCTTACACAGCAGTCCATTCCTCAGCAAAGTTTGTCCTTTTTCTATACATTACAGACTTTGCTGTTTATTGATTATTGTTATTGGGTTTTTTTTCCCATCTAATTTTGTTTAGAGTATGACTATCTGGGTAAATAGGTTTACACTTTTTAATTCAGGTTGTTCATTCAGAGGCATCACAAATATGTCTAACCCGTGGCAGAACTGAGTATGAGGTGCTGGAATGCAATTTTTTTGTTGGAAAAAGAGACAGAGAAAAGTGGAGTCCATGGAGGTGGGTCACCCCCAGCATCAGGGGTTGCTTGCAGAATGCTAATTGCATGCTCATTAGTTGTTCTTCATTGTACATCCTCACTGTCAGTGCAGGAGCTGCTGAGGTTGGGCTGATCACACAGGGTACAGAAGGCAGACTTGCATGGGACCTTTTTTCTTTGCTGATGTCTTTTTAAAGCAGGCAAGCTGTGAAATTCTGCAGTGCACCTAAAGACAAAGTCTGTTCTGGCCAGCACCTTTGGTGACCCTTTTCAGCTGTCCCCGTAAACAGTAGAGCCCCTACTAATGGCCTTTGTATTGGCATTTTCATCAGGGCTCTGAAGAGGCAACATTGCTGGCTCGATCAATAAGACTCAGTTAGATTTACTGATTGCACAGTTCTCCTTTCCTGAAACAAACAGGGAGTCTGTGACTGCTGTACTGTATTTTCTAGCAGCTACATCCAGCCACACCTGTCAGTTTGCATGTGTCACAGGCAGGATTCAGATGGCTTCAGATCTCTCTTCTCCCACACTGCTGTGAGCTGGTGGGCTTTCCTCAGCAGAGCAGGAGAAACAGGATCTTTATGATCTGGGCCTGTCACTGCAGTCTTCAGAGCAGTGACCAGAATGTGAAGCAAATGGTTTGGCATTTTAAAAGGGTGGATTGTGACAGCTGAGTGTGCTACCTGAGAAAAGAGAGACTGAACTGAGTGTGCTACCAGGGAAAAGAGACAGACTCAGCTGAGTGTGCTACCTGAACAAAGACACAGACTGGGCTCAGTGTAGTACCTGGGAAAAGAGAGACTGAGCTGAATGTGCTACCTGGGAAAAGAGAGACTCAGCTGAGTGTGCTACCTGAACAAAGACACAGACTGAGCTCAGTGTAGTACCTGGGAAAAAAGAGACTGAGCTGAATGTGCTACCTGGGAAAAGAGAGACTCAGCTGAGTGTGCTACCTGGACAAAGACAGACTGAGCTGAGTGTGCTACCTGGACAAAGACACAGACTGAGCTCAGTGTAGTACCTGGGAAAAGAGAGACTGAGCTGAATGTGCTACCTGGGAAAAGAGAGACTGAGCTGAGTGTGGTACCTGGACAAAGACACAGACTGAGTGGAGAGTAGTACCTGGACAAAGAGACAGACTGAGTGGAGGGTGGTACCTGGACAAAGAGACAGACTGAGCTGAGTATGCTACCTGGAAAAGACACAGACTGAGCTGAGGGTGGTACCTGGACAAAGACACAGATTGAGCTGAGTGTGCTACCTGGACAAAGACACAGACTGAGCTGAGTGTGGTACCTGGACAAAGACACAGATTGAGCTGAGTGTGCTACCTGGACAAAGACACAGACTGAGCTGAGTACCTGGGAAAAGAGAGACTGAGCTGAGTGTGCTACCTGGACAAAGAGATTGTCTCAGCATACTGATCCCACAAGCAAACAAGAGCAAATGAAGTTAGTACAATAACTTCAGCCCAGCTGACAGCCCACTGTCACTGATGTTGGTATTTTTTTTCTGACTACAAATTCCATTTGTGATGCTTTCGAGGCTGTGCTAGGAACTGCAGGATCCACAAAGTGTTGTTTGCCCTTCAACTGCATACCTGCTTTTTTCTTCTACATTGGAGGACATGTCAGTCTTAACTTTTGGGAATCTTAAGTCTCCAGTGCACATAAAATCTCTGGGATTAGTGTA
This sequence comes from Melanerpes formicivorus, assembly GCF_026170545.1. Classification (NCBI taxonomy): domain Eukaryota; kingdom Metazoa; phylum Chordata; class Aves; order Piciformes; family Picidae; genus Melanerpes; species Melanerpes formicivorus. The sequence goes on along the minus strand of NW_027142370.1, from coordinate 13,202,773 downwards.
AGTCTTGGGCCTCTTGGGCAAACTAAATGCCAGTCAAGAAAAACTGATGGTTGAAGTCTTGGAGCCGAGGCTAATGAATTCATTTAATCAAGCCCATCTGGGTATCTGCAGACTACTCTGCTACATGTTAATGGGCAAGTCTCTCCAACTGCCTTTTCCTCTCTGGGCTCCTTTCTGAAAATGCAGGTCATGTACAATGTGAAGAACACATGCTAACTATCACAAAGCACTTAGATGATAAGTTCCATTCCCAAAATCACATTTTCCCTAAAACTGCTGTTTCTTTTTTAACCTATTTACCTCTTTAAGAATGCTGCAATTAGTGGACTAAGGCATGCTTCCTGAAGTACTCCCTGTGTAGCTCCATTAGAGGCATGCTCTTTAATTTGGTTGCCTGCTGGGGAGTTACAGCATTCCCTCCCTTCTTCTGGAGCACAGGTTCTCTGCTGACATGAACAGACAAAGCTTTGTGGATAAAAACACCTGGGTTGGAGCCCTGCCTTTGCTATGCCCTCTCCTGCACTTTGTTACTGCTGCAGGAAACTCTCCTCATCAACTTGCATAATTTCTTTTGGTAAATGCAATCTCTTGACCACCCTTCTTGCTGGGTCATCAAACCTGATATCCCTGGAAAATCCATGGAGAAACATGGTAAGATGCATCAAGAACAGTGTGGCAAGCAGAAGCAGGGAAGTCATTCTGCCCCTGTACTCAGCACTGGTTAGGCCACACCTTGAGTCCTGTGTCCAGTTCTGGGCTCCTCAGTTTAAGAAGGATATTGAGACTCTTGAACGTGTCCAGAGAAGGGCAATGAGGCTGGGGAGAGGCCTTGAGCACAGCCCTATGAGGAGAGGCTGAGGGAGCTGGGGTTGCTTAGCCTGGAGAAGAGGAGGCTCAGGGAAGACCTTACTGCTGTCTACAACTACCTGAAGAGTGGTTGTAGCCAGGTGGGGGTTGGTCTCTTCTCCCAGGCAACCAGCACCAGAACAAGAAGACACAGTCTCATGTTGTGCCAGGGGAGGTTTAGGCTGGAGGTGAGGAGAAAGTTCTTCCCAGAGAGAGTTGTTGGCCATTGGAATGTGCTGCCCAGGGAGGTGGTGGAGTCACCATCCCTGGAGGTGTTCAAGAGGGGATTGGATGTGGCACTTGGTGCCATGGTTTAGTCATGAGGTCTGTGGTGACAGGTTGGACTTGATGATCTTTGAAGTCTCTTCCAACCTTAGTGATTCTGTGCTTCAGTGATGCTGAACAGCTGGAATTGCCTTCTTTTAGGGGTTGTCTTTTTTTTCTTTTTCTAAATAATTTTGATTCTTATGGGTCTTGATTCTCTGCTGTCCTGAAACCTGCTGAGTGACTGCTAAAACTGTGAGGAAAAGCTTCAAGCACACAAATGCTCCATCAACTGTGGCAATGTGAAGTGGAGGCAGCAGAGAAACAGAGGCTGGTTTTACACAGCAAACAGAAAGGATTTGAGGATCCTGCTACAAGACTTAGTAAATGTTCTCTAGGGTAGAAACAGCCTGAGTCTCCTAACAGGTCTTTGATTGCATTTCAGGCAACCATCTCACCAAAATGATCATCTTTGCTTTCTTTGAAGCAGACTGACCTGCAGCTGAACTGTGCTGAGACACAGCTTTGAGGGAATTACACCAGCTGCTAATGGGGAATTAGAAAAAACAGGGGCAAGATCTCAGCTGCTAGGAATTGATGCTATTAGCTCCACTCCTTATATGAACCTGGAGCTGTGGTGTTTGGGGCTCTTCTGAGGGTGATGTGGCTGCCATTTTGCCTCTGAGCCAAGCTGTTTTCTTGCTGTGAGGTGGTGCAAGTATCTAGATTTAAGAGTCTCATGGATGTGACCTTTTTGTACCTCTGATGCTTCCCAGCTCTTGAAGAGCCCAGCATGCTAACTGTTTGCCAGGCTGGAAGGGCACCAGCCAGTCACAGGGATGGAAGCTCTCTGAGGTAGGCATAAACAGATATGTCATTTCACTTTCTAGTGTAAAAGTGCTTGGAAAGAGATCTTATTTTCAAGGATAAAGTGTATTGTAACTTGTTAGAGATTGTTTACATGTGAGCAGTATCTGCACTGGTTTGCAGGTGGGTGGGAAAAAGGGAAAGAAAGTGGTCTGCTGATCTTTCCCAGGTTGCCTGTGCCTTAGGAAAACTATAACTAAGACTTTCTCCTTTGGCCAAGTTCTTCTCCTCTAGAAATCAGTGGTTTGGTTGGCTTTTAATATCAGACAAGGCTTTTAATGAATAGCTTCATCTCTTTATGTAGTTTTCTTGTAGTGCTTTTAAATGATGCAATTCCAAGGAGCTAGGTGTTAGCTAAGCACACAGGTGCTTGAAAATAAACCTGCTAAGCTGCTTTTGTCCAAACTGGTGGTTTTCAGTGCATGCCTCCAGTAGTGTGAAATATGTGACATATGGAGGTCTTTCCCTTGTACTTTGGCACTGTGAAGTAACAGTTCTGATGTAGGTGCTATTTAATGGTTCTTCCTTAGTAGTGTATGTGTAAGTTAAAGTTTTAGAAGGAAATAAAGACAAATAAGTGTAGGCTAAAAACATTTTGAACACCCTTATTTTTTTGGGATGTCTGAATCAAGACTTTCTTTTTTTCCTTGATGATTGCTGCTTGCCAGGTTCTAATGTGGGGCTTGTCTCCAAGTGGATGGGCTTGGGCTGATGTTTCAAATCCATTTTCCTTTGCTTCTTAAGCACCTGTTGCAGCTAGAGGGAAGGGCAGCCAAATGTTAAATGATGTGTTCCAGGCCATAGATACCACTGTCAGAGGCAGCATTCAAACTCAGGAAAAAAAACTGGCACCCTTTCTTGGGCTGAGAGCTCTCAGTGAAAAACAAACACAAGATTATGTGTTGGGTTTTTTTTTGTTCCCCCCATTGCAGTGCTTTTTTTCCCCCTTTAAATATATCTGTGCGTTTGTACCTCCTTTAAATCTGTGATTGCCCAAGTTGTTTTTTCTCTCTGCCAAAAAAAGCCCAGCATCCATGACCAAGAGGGAGATGTTCCTGTGTGTTTGACACAGCAGTGTGTGTATTCCAAAGGGACAAGATTCTCTCTTGGTGGCCAGGACGTCTTGGGGCAGCAGCAGCAGGTGAGCTGCTGGCCTCTAGTGGTCAACAGCGAACAATCCAGGGTCAGAGCTGCTCAGGAGCTGTCTCCTGGCGCTGCTTTCGTGCAAGCTACACCAGAGTTTGAAGCAGGACTGAATCCCTCTCTGTGTTACTCTCGCGTTTTGCGGTACGATTCGGATAATGATGAGGTGAGTCTCTTCATTGCCAGTGCTGTAACTAAAGCTCAGGCTGCGTGAGCGCTGGAAGAATGAAATTCTCACAGTGAGAGCCAAGGGCAGAGTCATTTCAAGGCAGTATACAGCCAGGATTCTGTAATTTCTGTGAAGAGGAAGACCCTGTGTCAGGCTGCTTGTGACAGTGAAAGAGGTGCCCTTATAAAACATGCAACCCTCTGAAGATACTGATTTTTTTCTTTCCAAGTGAAGCTCTAAAGAGAGATGGCTCTCCTTGGGCTTTATGGGAAGCTATCTCTTTCTGCAGTTAATGAGGAACATAACATAAAGGCCAGTTTGGTGGCCTCCAGGTACATGCTGTGTGCCAGGGCTGATCTCTGCTCTCCTGAGACAGCAGAGGCTGCAGAGGGGTGAGCTGCAATGCTCCTATTTTCAACACATCGCTGAAGTGTGATCTGGTCCAGCAAGTGGAGCTCACATCAGCTCTTCTGATGAAGTTTAGTTGTTGTTGCATGGAGATGCTAGCCAGAACATGCTGGATCTGTCCAGTCTTCAGCACAAATGTTCATTACAACAATACCTTAGTGGATTTTAAGGGATGAAATGCAAACCCTTTCAGGACAGTTGAGAGAAGAAAAAGCCCCTACATGAATCCCAAAGACACTAGTGTGAGAAGTGAGACATTCAGTCAGTGTACTTTCAGATGTCTATACGGTAATTTTCTTCTGTGCATATCACAGTTAAAACTTCTCCATTGCCCAGTGGTATTAATAGTAGATATAGTTACTCTCAGCTTTGTTCAATCCCCTTTTTAAGGACAGGAATAGTAGCCCTGAGTCCTAGTCACAGCGAATGGTGCAGTTCAGCAGTTGAACCAAAGGATCTGTGCCAAGGTAAAACCAGGATGGAATTCAATTCCTTGCTCTGAATGGTGAAGTTAGACTTTGGCTCTGAGTCTGAGCTTCTCTTTTCTGTTTAGCCCAGACTAGCTACCATTTTTGCAAGGATACTCCCTTCTGTAAGACCTCCCTCATCCCTTTTTGCCTCTCTCTCTCCCCTCAGTCACTGAAGTGACTGAAAGGATCTCCTTATGCTTACATGCACCTCAGTAACAGTGTTTGCCAAATATTCCCTGGCAGGACATTTTGTGGTGACTGAAAGTTTCTCTTTGTGTATCTATTTACTCCTTTCTTTCTTTTTTTTCTCCTGTTCCTCCCCCTCCCCCTGACTTTGGAGACCTCTGAGGCAGCTGTTGGGTTTCTGAATGTGTTCTGTCCGGCAGAAGGTGGCATTGCAGACAGAGAAAGGCCAGAAATGCAATTTTTATTTGTTTGTGAAAGCTCAGTTGCAGTGCAGATGGGTCAGCTGCAGACCAAGGGCTGTGGAGCCCAGCTTCTCCCTGCCTGGCCCTGGGCTGGCTGGTGGCATTGGGGCTGTTAGGACCTGAAGGAAGAAAATAGCTGAAACCAATTACAAACTAACAAGAAAAAGAGGCAAAAACCTGCAGGAAGCTTGAATAGCCAGGTGTCATTTACCCTGGATAGTCTTTGTGAAGCCTCTATTGCTATAGAAATTGTGATGTTTAAGATTTGCCTCTCAGTATTTCAGCAGATCCCAGGTCTTTGGAAGCTTTTCCCAGGGTGTCTCCACTTTGGAAGAATGCGTGGCTTTACTGTAGCTGCTGGAGATCAGGCTTTGTGCTCGGTTCTTAGTGCTGTTCCACTCATTCATAGGGAGCAGTGGCTTGGAAGAAAAGAGTGATGCCCCTCCTGGTAATCATAATAGGATTTCCTTCCATTTACAGGGCCTTAACATTACTTACTCAGCTGTGCAGGGGTTGATGTCAGTGAATAGCTGGCTGAGTAACTTTTGAGTTATTTAACATCTTGAGAATGAGCCTGAAGCTGCCAGACAAGTAACATCTACGTGGGCTTTTCCTGGCTGCAGCCAGTCTTAATTCCTGTGCTATATTAAAGCTAAGCTAATAGTAGTGGCTTGGGTGATGCTTTGATGGGAAGCTTCATGAATGTGTTTGTGAGGACTGCAGAAGCCAGTTAATTCAGTGCTAGAGATGCTAGAGAGGCCATGATGCTAAAGTGCAGTTTGAATGAATAGATGGAGCTGGTTGTTGTGATCAAGAAGATAAACTATCTGTGTGTAGGTTTTTGCAGCACATGGAGTGGTGAACAGGCACAATAGCTGCATTGTCACCGCTGGGGCTGCCTCTCTGCTTCAAGAATGGATGCTGAGCATTTCAAGTGGAGACTGATTGTTGAAAGTGAGACTAACTTTAACTATGACTGCAGATATTCAGTTCCTTGTTAGGTATTAGTAATCCTTCCCACACTGAATCTTTTTTTCCCCAGAAGTAGTCTATCATTTAGCCCAAGTTAATTGGAAAGAGGGAGAGTGGCTCATCTCTGAGCTGCCAGCAGATGATGTACAAAAGGCATCTGTATCTGCACTACTCTGCAGCAAAAAGAAGTAGGGCTGTCTCCAAGCTGACTTGGTGACTTGAGAAGGTCAAGAGGAGAGTGGTAGTAGGAACACTTGCCTCTGAGGAGAGCAGGTGATGCTGGTGAGGACCTAATGGAGAGCTTAATAAGGCCACTGAGGATGTCAAGTACAGCTGTGTCCTCTTTTGGAGGCATTGATGGAGTCGGTGGAGCTGTGGTGAACTGCCACACCTGAGATTTGAAACTTCCATGGGCTCAGATGGGACATCCACCACTGACTAATCTGAGGGAGACATCATTGCTTGGAAAGGAAGGGTGAGGTGCCTAATAATAAACACAGCTGCCACTGCATGACTGTACCCTGTTAGAAATCATTGTTTTTTCTACTACAGTTGCATTCAGTTAGATGTTAACCGGTCATAGAGGCAAACCTTACAGATACTTGCTTTGTAAAAGTAGATTCATAATTGTATCAGCAGGCTGATACTAAACATTGTTTGCTCTAGGCTGACTTCTGTGGCTGTGTGGCTTTTTTTTCCCCCCTGTGTGGGAAGAGTTGGAGGGTGAGATCTTGGTGTATCCTGCCATGAATCTCTTGTTTTCTTTGTTGCTTTTCCTCTTGGTTTGGTGTCTCTGAAGTAATTGTTCTGCATCATGTGAATTCTGTTCCTCCTACAGAATTGTATAGATAAGCTTGTGAACTATTTTGACAGAAAATACTAAATTAGATGGAGTGGAGTTTGTTACCTTTGTTCAGACTGAGTAGGTCTGCAGAGGAGGAATTAGATGGCATGTTCATATACTATATACTAGTACTATTGCCTTGGCGAAGTCCATGAAGGCATCAAAAGCAGCACAAAGGAACTGACCAGAGTAAGAGTAGGAGATGCACACACAGCAGAAGATGGCAAAAATGAGAATACATGAGTGCAAAGAAACTAAGCTTGGGATAGCCTCTTGTTGTTGTCCCCATGAATCCCAGCAAGCTTGGCAGGAAACATAGAGCACTGTGTGCTTGCTGCTGCCCGGCACACTCAGCTTGCCTGTGGCACTTCCCATCTAAGCTTTTTGGTACAATTCTGGTGCAGTTTTCAAGCATTATATAGAGAAACTGACACCCAGGCAGTTGAGAGACTTGTCCAGGGATGCGAGGCAGATGCAGCCTGTGAGAGGATTTGGTCTGTTGTCTTCTGTGTAGCTCAGTGTGGCAGCCTTGTGGAGGCAACCACAGCAGCTTTGCCTTGGGGTTGCACATACTCTTTTGATTGCAGAAAATTGGTCAGTAGAGAGGAACAAAATGTACCCTGTAAGGTACCCCAAGGAATGTTGTGGAGGCTGCCAATGCATGTTGCCCTGTGAGAGACCTTGTCTGTAGTCTACATACAGTATGCAAAGGGAGCAGAGCCAGATTTTCAGCCCATTTAGGAGTGGCAATTTTCTGTCCACATTGGTTCCTACTTTATGTGAGGAAGGTGATGGGCTGAAGGGCCCATGTTCTCTATATCCCCCTTTGCACACAGCTTACATGAGCAGACAGACTCCTGTCTTGTATTCCCTTTGTGATTTTTTTTCTTAGGTGTCTTTGCCTTTCTCATCTCTCTGTAGATGGGCCAAGTGATAAACTCTGAAAGCAAATGTGCAGGAATAAACAGATTGTCCACTCCCTATATCACTTACAGACAATACCCTTGGAAATGGGGGGTTTTGGTTGTGGTTTGTTTGAGGTTATTTTTCCCTCTCAGCTAGAAATGTCAGAGTAGTCAGTGACTGGAAAGCTCCTGCTTTGTATTGCAGGAAAACAATTCACTGGCATCAAGGCTCTTAATGAGCAACTGTTAAGAAAGAGAGGATGAGCACAAGTAACTGTATTACTCCTTGGGATTACCCTGTCAACTCTAGGTCTCTTTATGGAGGAGAAAGCAGGGAAACATTTTTATTGTAATTGGAAGTGTGGGATTTACTGAGGACTAAAGCTGTCTTTTTACACCTGGAATATGAAGCTTCCCATCACCCTGAAAACTTGACTGACCGTTTCTGCCACTGCATGTGAGAGCAGGCTTGCAGGGCCTTTAATGAGGCAATGGCAAGTCGTTGTCCTAACCTTCTCTTGGCCTCCATGTCACTCACAGGTAAAGCATGAATATCTTTGGATGATGTAACTGAGCAGGGTGCCGCCTCTTGAGATCTGTGCGACTCAAATGGTCTCTTGCCTGATACAGATGTTCTTGCAGGGGCACGAAACAGAGCTATTTTTAGCAGTTAGAACTGTTGAATAATGGAAGCTCAGGGAAATCATCCCACTTCTCTTGGTGGGATTTAAGCATGGAAAGTTTATTCGTACCACTGCTGCTTATGCTTTTAAAGCCTCCTAGGTCTCACATGTGAAAACACAGAAGTTGATCTGAAATCTGTATCTTTTTGGCCAGGATTGTCTGAAAACTGAAGTATTGCTGGCTTAGAATTCACCAAAATGGCTTTGGTTTTTATGGGGAAAAGAGAGCATTCACAAATTGTACAGAATAAATGAGCAGCACTCATCAATGTGCAGCATAGCTGGGGATGCTTTGTGCTTTCTCTGCTGATTGCACCAGCACCATGTCAGGCGTAAAGGCTGCTCATCTGTACACTGTGAGGGATTTTTTTGATGCACAAAGCATTGTAAGATTGCTCTATGCAGGACTCGGTTTAATATTCACAGAGTTTCAGGGGATGGAAGGGACCTCAAAAGATCATCCAGTCCAACCCTGCTGCCAGAGCAGGTTTGCCTACATCAGATTACACAGGAATGCATCCAGGTGAGTTTTGAATAGAAAGGGAAACTCTACAAACCCCCTGGGCAGTGTGTTCCAGTGCTCTGTCACCCTCGCAGGGAAAAGGGTTTTTTCCTCATATTTACAGGAAACTTCCTATGCCTCAACTTCCACCCCTTGTCCCATTACTGGGCACCACCCAGCAGAGCCTGGCTCCAGCCTCTTGGGACTCACCTTTTACATATTTATAAACAGTGATGAGGTCACCTCTCAGTCTCCTCCTCTCTCAGCCCTCAGCTGTCTCAGTCTCTCCTCATACAAGAGATGTTCCATTCCCTTAATCATCCTCATGGCTCTGTGCTGGACTCTCTCAAGCAGCTCACTGGCTTTCTTGAACTGAGTGGCCCAGAACTGGACACAATATTGGGACAGAACCAGAAGAGAGTGTCAAAGCCCAAATTCAGGTTCTCTAAACACTGAAAAATCTGAGTTGTGAAGTAACTTAGAAGTTACTTAGTTAGTCGTGTTTCCCTGAGGGGGGAAAAACCCAACACAACTACCTTGGTATTTGTAAGTAATTATGGTTGCTTTGGTGGTGTTCTGTTGTAACAGAAGCAGATTTGTGTGTTGCAGCTGGCACTGATAATATTTGAAGTGGCACACATTAAGCAATAATGTGCCAAGGGGCTGGGGTAAAACCCCAAACATCTCTGCACTCTCTCTTATTGCTCTTCTGCTTCCTACTGAATTTCCTGATTGTGTGATGATTTAAAAGAATTGTCATCTTGACAGAATGTGACCTTGGATTCACTGGGACACATCCTCCAGGGTTTAGATTTGGGTTTTTTAAGGCTTTTGTGTTTATTTTATTTCTTCTCCAACCTTATTGATTGTATGATTATATTATTGCTCCAGGCCTGCTTGTAGCAGCAGCCATTTTCATTTGGTTTGTATCTTCATTGGAGCCTCACCTGTGGAAATTTAGCTTTAAATCTCATAGCAGTAAATGAGAGCTGTCTGGTTTGCTCCTGAATGCTTCAGCTGAACATCCTCATCTCTCAGAAGGTCACATGGTCTGTCTGTCTCTGGGGTTTGGAGCAGAATGAGATCCTTTAGATGCATTTTGTGTTTCAGCCTAACAAGTAATATTTGGTTATGTACTGAGGGGAAAAAGATTGCTGGTGAACGATCCCGTTCTACTTTCAGTCCTTATCTGTGCTCACTGATCCGTGAGAGCAGTTTAATTACACTAAAAACGAATGTCAATGTGTGTAGAAAGAAAGAAATCTTTTAAACCTGTGGAGCATACTTCACTGAAATAACTGAGTTTACTGCTCTTCCTAAGACTGCCTTTAAGACAGGTTAAAATGGAGCTATAGTGTGCTGTGTGTCTGCATCCTTCAGCACTCACATTTAACTTGCCTGTCACTACTTTGAGGCTCAAGGGCTGGGGCAATGAGTTGATTTGTGGAGGAGAGCTTTGTAGACCTCAGGTGATCCATCTTTATTATGTGATATCTCATGTTTATATCAGGTTGATTTGCTGTGGATTTGGTTTAGCCATGTTTAGAATGGCAAGAATTAGCTATGAAAGGGTAGGAAGTGGCCTTAACTGTTACCCAGATAACATATCAGAAAGAATTATTGGCTGAGCTTAGCTCTGTCTCTCAGCTCTGAGTGGCAATGCTGTGGTCGAGTGGGAACTGCAGACTTCATTCTGCTTTGCTTCAAGGAAGTGCATTCTGGAGGGTTTTCGTGAACACAACCTATTGTTCAGCCCTCAGAATCACCAGCTGTGTTTTCCAGGTTGTGGGATTCAAGACACTTATTTGTATGCATGTGAGGCAGGAAGGTAATTGATGTTTAGGTCAGTACCTCGAATGGTGTCTGAAAATAACATAGTAGTTGTGTGATCTGATTGTTGCTAATCTCATTTCCTGGTCTGAAAAGTGTTTGAGGTTTTTGGCTGTGTTTTCTGGCAGTCTGCTGAATTGCTGGGTGAAAATACAGTAATTTAGAACAACTCCTATTTCTTTAACTCTATTTCTCGAAGGGCTTGATAAAGCCTTTAATTACAGAGTAGCTGTGGAATAAGTATCCATAGGACAATGCAGGTAGCATTTAAAGCTCAGCTACATCACCTTCGCGGCACTCGCACCTGATGTCAGCTAATGAGCATGGTGTTTATGGGAGAGCAGATATTGGCAGGATAACAGAGCTGTTGTGCAACTATAAAAGGTCATTGGATTTTTAAGCTTTCAGCTAGCAAACAGCTACAGAAATGGGCAGGAAACAGGACTGGTGTTTCAGCCTTATCACTGTAGACTCACTTAAATACATCTGTAGAGCCAGTGAAAATCTGACAGCTCCATGGTGGTCTGGGGAAAGCAGAGCTGACCTTAGTGGCTCTTTTCTACTCTCCATAAAGTGTAAGGCAAGCACTATGCAAAGTGGCTCCTGTTTGTCACCCTCCCATGCACTCACCTACATCAGGTGTTGTCTCACAGGTTCAGCTGCCCCTTCATTTAAAGCAAAACCCCAAACCTTTCTCTGAATTGATTTGATTACTGTGTAAGAGATGGGGTTTGCCTCCTCCTCCAAATGTTTTGGTGTTTACTTTTGAAATGGAGACTGAAGTGATGCTCCTGAGGTCAGACAGGAGCTAGGTTGTGGAGAGAGAAATTATGGCTTGTGTTGCCTTGCAGTGGTTTTAAGTCTTGTTCCTTGGGATGTGCTGCCCACACCAGCAGTGTGTATCCAGTGCTTGCTCCTGTACTTGTTTGTATCATCACAGTAATGAATGTTGCTCTTCTTGTTTCCTGCTAGGCCATTTGTTTTATTAAAATCTGTGTGCTATATTATCCTCAAGTTGAACTCCAGGCTTGGTACATATCAATCCAGTGTTTATGGCTCATTTAACTTTGCAGGTTTCAGACTCAGTTATTGATACTCCCCTGTCCTTTATTTGCAGTCACTGCAAGGACTCAGTGATCCTGACTGATCAAGTGTGTTGGACAGAGAAAGAGCTTGCAAAATATAAGAGGAAAAGATTAATGGGAGGAAAGGAAAACTTGCTCATTGGACCTGAGCAAAGCCTTCGACACTGTCCTGCACCACATCCTGGTCTCCAAACTGGTGACACATGGGTGTGATGGGTGACCACTAGATGGATAAGGAACTGGCTTGATGGCCGCACCCAAAGAGTGGCTGTCAATGGCTCCATGTCCCAGTGGAGGCCAGTGACAAGTGGAGTCCCTCAGGGATCAGTCCTGGGACCTATCTTATTCAACATCTTTGTGGGGGACATGGACAGTGGCATTGAGTGCACCCTCAGCAAGTTTGCTGATGACACCAAGCTGTGTGGTGCAGCAGACAGGCTGGAGGGAAGGGAGGCCATCCAGAGGGACCTTGACAGGCTGGAGAGGTGGGCACAGGCCAACCTCATGAAGTTCAATAAGAGCAAGTGCAGGGTCCTGCATCTGGGTCGAGGCACAAATACAGGCTAGGCAGTGACTGGCTGGAGGATAGCCCTGAGGAGAGAGACTTGGGGGTGCTGGTGGACAAAAAGCTCAACATGAGCTCTCAGTGTGCACTTGCAGCCCGCAAAGCCAATCAGATCCTGGGCTGCATCAGGAGAAGTGTGGCTAGCAGGTCGAGGGAGGTGATCCTCCCCCTCTACTCAGCCCTGGTGAGACCCCACCTGGAGTACTGTGTCCAGTTCTGGAGCCCCTATTACAGGAGGGATGTGGAGGTGCTGGAACGTGTCCAGAGAAGGGCCACAAGGATGATCAGAGGGCTGGAGCACCTCTCCTATGAGGACAGACTGAAGGAGTTGGGGCTGTACAGTCTGCAGAAGAGAAGGCTCCGAGGTGACCTAATTGTCGCCTTCCAGTATCTGAGGGGGGCCTACAGGAAGGCAGGGGAAGGACTTCTCAGGATATCAGGTAGTGATAGGACTTGGGGGAATGGAATGAAGCTGGAGGTGGGGAGATTCAGGCTGGATGTGAGGAGGAGGTTCTTCACCATGAGAGTGGTGAAACCCTGGAATGGGTTGTCCAGGGAGGTGGTCGAGGCCCCGTCCCTGGGGGTGTTTAAGAGCAGGCTGGATGAGGCTCTGTCCAGCCTGATCTAGTGTGGGGTGTCCCTGCCCATGGCAGGGGGGTTGGAACTAGATGATCCTTGTGGTCCCTTCCAACCCTGAATGAAACTATGAAACTATGAAACTATAAACTGCACCTCTGGTTCCTCATCAGTTAGAAGAAGGAGAAAATCTTCAACTGCCTATGAATTCTTGTTTTGGTCTGGTTTTTAAGAATGGCATTTCCCCATAATTCTTTGACTCTCTACCTCAGGAAAAAGAAAACAGAAATATTGCTTCTGTAGTCTTGTACACAGTAGGCCTGATCCAGAAGTGGTATTGTAGCAGGGAGACTTACTAATTGTTCATAGTATCACTTAGGTTGGAAAGGACCTCGAGGATCATCGAGTCCAACCTATCAACACAGACCCCATGACTAGACCATGGCACCAAGTGCCACGGCCAATCTCCCCTTGAACGCCTCCAGGGTCGATGACTCAACCACCTCCCTGGGCAGCACATTCCAATGACGAATGACTCGCTCTGTTCTTAGTTAGAAACTTTCTCAGTAGTTAAGAGAGATTAGCCTCTAGACTTCTAGACATAAATCATGGTGAGGCCTTGAGCTGGCTAGAGTGAAGCAGTTAAGACACAGCTGCAGAACAACAGATAAAGCTTGGGGTGCAGGGTGGGGGTGGTGGGCAGGAAGCTAAAGCAATAAAGACTCACAAGCTAAGAAGCTGGCCAGAACAAGAGGAGACTGTAACATTCTCCCAGGCAACCAGCACCAGAACAAGAGGACACAGTCTCAAGATGCACCAGGGGAAGTTTAGGCTGGAGGTGAGGAGAAAGTTCTTCCCAGAGAGAGTTCTTGGCCATTGGAATGTGCTGCCCAGGGAGGTGGTGGAATCACCATCCCTGGAGGTGTTCAAGAGGGGTTTGGACGTGGCACTTGGTGCCAGGGTTTAGTCATGAGGTCTGTGGTGACAGGTTGGACTTTGAGGTCTCTTCCAACCTTGGTGATTCTGTGATTGCTGGAAGGTCAGAAAGTGACAGCAGAGACCAAGAAGTAAAAAGGCTTTTTCTCTATTTAAATGAATATGTAAACAATTTCCCAGAAAGCTAATAAATGTGTTCCTGTAAGTGTATAGAGAGGATGTAAAGACCATCTTTGGTTGCATGAACTGGGAGGGCTACCCTTTTGCATCCTGTGCTGTCAGTAAAGGCAATACCCGGCTTAATAGCTATCATCTATTAAGTTTTGATTGATCTCCCCATGATGGTGTGAATGTTGATATGAATTACATCCTAGTAATTTAGGGGAGAGGAGGAACTGGCTTCCTTCAACCATAGCAATCCAGAAAGTCAGGGATTAGTACCCTTGTAGTTGTCAAAAGTGCTGAAAAGTCAATGGCATCTCTACCTGACATGTCAGAGGACTGGAGGGAGAGGCAGCTGAAATATGGAATTGCCTATGGAAAGTATGGAGGGGAGCAGCCTTGTCTGCAGACTGAGATCTTCACTCAGAGGCAGGGTTTCAGAAATAAGCAATGAAGAAGATTTGGAAATTGGCCTTCCATTGTCATTATTGACTACTTCTTTGTGTGTGTTCGCTGTTAAACCCTTAAGCAGCTAATCCTGTGTTAAGTTTGCGTTTCTAAATCAATACTACCAGAGGAGAATTTTGCTTGCAGAGTTTGTTCTTTGTCTGACAAATGAAGCTATTAATGAGGAATCCTAATTTCCATCTGCATTTCTGCTGTGCATCATAAACTGACTTTCAGTGATGGATCAGTGTTCTTGGTTACTCAATCAGGTATAAATTGGTGGTGTTATTACTCTTAAAAGTATGTTAAGTGGATATTTGAGTGTGTGTTGCAGATGGTGATTCTCCTGGCACCAAGTGGCAAATTGAACACCTCCCAAAGCAGTAAAACAAGGCTTGTGAACCTGGGGGATTTGTGACCCAGTATGCAAACTGGTGTAATGAGAATGCAGCAAGTACAGAAAAACCAGCAAAGCTAGAAGGATCCCTTTATTCTGCATGCCTAGGGATGGACCAAATGAACTGGCGATAGCTATTCTAACTGTAGTTTAATAACCCTGCAGTCCAGGTCCTTTGCCTTAGGGAGAGACATGTCCTTTTTCAGTTGTCTGCATTGTTAACCTGCAGGAAGAAATTAACTGAAAGAAACCAGAATTATGTACACATGTGGCATATTAGTCTTGAGCTCCATCTCCTGATGGATTGACTTTTCACCCCTACTAACAGTAATTTGGTTAATTTAATAAAAAGGGGGGAAAGGGGCAAAGTAATAGAAGGTATGTGGCTAGGTGATGTCATAGAATTAACCAGGTTGGAAAAGACCTTTGAGATCATCAAGTCCAACCTATCATCCAACACTATTTAATCAACTAAACCATGGCACCAAGTGCCTCATCAAGTCTTTTCCTAAACACCTCCAGTGATGGTGACTCCACCACCTCCCTGGGCAGCACATTCCAATGGCCAATCTCTCTTTCTGTGAAGAATTTCTTCCTAACATCCAGCCTAAACCTCCCCTGGCACAGCTTGAGACTGTGTCCTCTTGTTCTGGTGCTGGTTGCCTGGGAGAAGAGACCAACCCCCACCTGTCTACAACCTCCCTTCAGGTAGTTGTAGATGACACTAAGGTCTCCCCTGAGCCTCCTCTTCTCCAGACTAAGTAAACCCAGCTCCCTCAGCCTCTTCTCATAGGGCTTGTGCTCCAAACCTCTCTTGAGAACATAAAGTCCTCATTGTCCATGGCCATTCATGTTGGTTACAAGGGCATAAAAGTGTGTGCTGGATGTTCCCCCTCAGAAATGCTCTACTGAAGTACAATCTATCTCTCTTTCAAGACCACTGTGTTATTAATATTAATCAGATTTTCCTGCAGATATGGCAAATAGAGGGCAGGGACAGATTTGTGCCTGATGTTAATCAAGGTGTTAAAAATGAGTGGGCAGATGGTAAGTGTCTGTGTAGCTCCAGACCACTTGCTGGTCATTTTGAGCTAGGGAAGGATTTGCAGTGGGCATTGGTTTAATGCTGCATAATGGTGCATTGCCTGAGAAAGGTGGCAACTATGGTCAGTAAGGAGTGATTGGAGTAATTGAATTCCTTTAGAGTTAACATTTAATGGGCATCTCAGTGTGATTAATGAAGAACAGGGGGTTTTCATAAAGGTTCTATGTTAATAGTGTTAACAATGAAGAGGTACTGAAGATTACTGTAACACATTTGTAGACCTTTAGTGTCTCAGTTGCATGCCAAGATGTGCATCTGAAGTACAGCATCAGTGGACTGCCTCAGTGTGGTGCATGTCAGGTGTGGCAGCAGGTGTCATCATCATCCCCTTTCTGAGGCAAGCTAATTATCAGTTGTTCAGTTTAACACAGAAATGTGTTCCACTGGAAGGTGAAATACCAGAGTGCTACCTGCATAATGAAGGTATTTAGACTCCATGGCTCTTTTAGTACAGGTAGATTTCCCTCCCCCCTGCCCCTGTCATTAAGGTTGTCATCTGCTGAAGTCTGTAACAGTCAGGTGTGCCTTTAGTGGCCGACCGTCACTCTGTTACGGAAGCTGAAGCTTTTCATTGTCACTGTGTGTGGCTTTGAAGCCTTCTGGGGTGAGCAGAACTGCTGTGTTAACTTATTGCTAATGAAAATGTAAATACCAAAAGACACATTATCCAGGGGAATCCAGATCTGCAGAGCATGCAGGGCTATGTGGTGAACCTCTGCGAGGAGGAGCAGCAGCAGCAGAGAGTTGGGTATGGAGATGAATCACTCTTCAGAAAGAGTGGGTATGGAGATGAATCACTCTTCAGAAAGAGTGATTGCGCTATGGAACGGGTTGCCCGGGGAGGTGGTGGAGTCGCCGTCATTGAAGGTGTTCAGAAGGAGACTTGACGGGGTGCTTGGTGCCATGGGTTAGCTGTTTGGGTGGGTTGGATTGGTTGATGGGTTGGACACGATGATCTTGAAGGTCTCTTCCAACCTGGTTTGGTTTATTCTAATGAGCAGTTCTGACTTTCGACTCCTCGGGGTGTCACAGGTGGCATGGAGGGAGATGAACAATTCTTGGAGAAAACAGTTGTGTGCTAGCAGGCTTTTGACAGCTGGGTTTCTGCAGCAAGGTCTGCAAGCTATAGTTCCCACTGCTGCTGTTGACTTACGAATGCAGGGGAGTTAGCATTGGATCAATAGGGATTGCTGAAGGCTTCAAGGCTGTGCTGGGAGGTGTGAGTGATATCCTTGGACATTCAGGAGGTTACCCAGCAATAAATCAGGCAAAGGGATGAATTTCTACCACGAAAGTGAAATGAAAGAATGAACCTTGTGCCTAGAAAGACATTAATATTTCTGTCTTCAACAAATGCGCAAATGACTGAGCTCCAGTCAGCTGCATTTGGTACCTGGAGCAGCAGGTTCTGTGGCAAAGCCTAGCCACAGGCAGTGCTGACAAAATCCCACAGATCTGGTGGTATTCCTCCTGACAACTGAAAGGCTAATCCCTCTGGTGCTGGCTTTTGTGAGGGGCCCAAGCCCATCACTGCTGCCCCTCTGGATCTGTGGGAGCAGCACCCTACAGATCTGCCAGGTGTCCCTCCTGTGACACGTGTTGAACCACTGGGGTTCCTGCAAGGAGGGAAGAAGGAGTAAAGACTGTAGGCAGAAGGCAGGTACCACAAATTGATCCTGACTGGTTATGAAAGAAACTGGGAGGAACCTAATGTCACATCCACTTCTGAGGGACAGTACCTCAAAGAGAATTGTGTTTATCTGGATGATTAGAGAGGTTTTTGCCATGGTAGAGAAAAGCCAATGTGCAGGAATTAGGAAGCCTAGTGTAAATAGGATCATGAGTATTTACTGGCATTACAGATGCCAGGGGAAGGCTTGTGTTACTTTAGGAGCCATGGAGAGGGTTGCATGGTGAGGTATTTGCTGGCAGCTCCTCTTGAGTTAAAAGCTGTAGGCAGAATCCAAGCTCACATGCTGAAGTGTCCATGTGAAAATGAAAAAAAAAACCAGATTAAATCCTTCTGTTGAGGCTGGAAATGGGGCACAGCAGCGTGGGCAGTGTGCCACTCTTCTGGCCATGGTCTGCAGCAGGTAACCCACTAGATCCCAGGCAGCCAGTACCAGAACAAGAGGACACAGTCTCAGGCTGTGCCAGGGGAGGTTTAGGTTGGATGTTAGGAAGAAGTTCTATACAGAGAGAGTGATTGCCCATTGGAATGGGCTGCCTGGGGAGGTGGTGGAGTTGCCATCATTGGAGGTTTTCAGGAGGAGACTTGATGGGGTGCTTGGTGCCATGGCTTAGTTGTTTAGGTGGGTTGGATTGGTTGAAGGGTTGGATGTGATGATCTTGAAGGTCTTTTCCAACCTGGTTTATTCTATTCTATCTCTTTCCCAGATCACCTGTAAGTGGACAGAACCTTCCACTTCTCAAGTAACTAACCCAGCATCACCTATCAGGAAATGCTCCTTAGAGCCTGAGGGGCACAAACTGAGAAGACAAAGTGATTGGCAGGCAGGGGTTTTTGCACACTAAGGAATGGTTTGCTGGATTTGAAGGTCCTCAAAGTTTGACAGAGGTTGTATCTGGACCACTACACAAATCCACACCAAAATAGAAAAGTAATCTTCCTAAAAGCAGCAGCAGCTCTGGGAGAAATGATCATCTTTAGAGAAAATGGTTAACAATGACTGCAGGTGATTTCTCATGTTCTAAAATTACTGAACTTTTCAGTAACTCAGCTCCCAAACATTTTTAATTCTCCTTATTGCACTGAATCAATCAGCAGAACAGCCTAAGCAAGGCAGGGAATGCTTCACACTGACAGGCTGAAGGAAAGAGGAGAAACTTGAAATTCTCTCAGAGTAAGTAGCAAGGCAATTAATTGCTGATGGTACTTTAGGACATGCTAGGAACAGGCTGTCAGGTGCATGGATGAGAGCATCTTCTGGGTATACTGATAGACAAGGCTAATAAAGCCAGGGCTCAAAAGATGAAAGAAAGAAGGGGTGGCAGGAAGCCATAGGCAAAAAGTTCATCTCTGTGTTCAGAAGTTAGTAAAAGTGCAGTTGAAAGGAGGCATAAAGAAGCAAGGCTTGGCAGGAGGTGTAAGAACAAGCAGGGCACTGATGCTGAATATTGCCCAGGGACTGACCATAGACTCATCCTTATTTCATGGTGTCTGAGACCAGCAAGGGGAGAATGGAAACCATGCAGTGTTCAGGCTGGCTGCTAAATTAGATTGCATGGAACCCAATAGATTTGCTCATGCTGGTTCTGCCCCAAAGCACTGCACACTATGAGCAAACAAGCGAGACTCAGGCATGGCTCCTGACGGAATCCTCAGCAGTGCCAGAAGATGCTCCTTGCTCTGGGTCTGTGCTGCATACCTTGGCTGGACTGGTCTGGGTCAGCATGGTCCTGGCCAAAATTTTCTCCCAATCCTTAATGTAGTATGAACATAGAGGACTTGAAGCCATGAACTGAAAATGTTTTCTTTTGACTACCACAGCATCATGACTTTGTTTCTGCTTTTACCTGTCATCTCCTAACATAATTCCAACATCAAAACTGAGCATTTCTCGTCTGTTATGTCTTTTCTTAGTGTAAGCACCAGCAGTTAACAAGTGCTGAACAGACTGAGCTCTGGAGTGCTTACATGCTAAAGCTGACTTTTCAGCCTTTCAGAGCACTTCTGTGGCTTTATTTTTTCCCTTCCCCCTTTACATTCACTGTGTCTCGCCCTACCCCTACCTGTTTCCTGGAGATCCTTACAAAATATGTAAGAGTGAGCTTGGCTTTTCACAGATTCTCTTGCTGGCCTAGTTCTGCTCCTGCTGGAAACCACAGTCAACTTCTATTCCTAGCCAGTGGGAGCAAAGTTAGGCAGACAATGAGAGCTTTAGAAAATCCCACCCTACAATTACAACCAAAAATAATTTTCTAGCAAATAATTGTCTCTGGTTTCTGGTTTTTTTCTAAAGCTAAGCCACCCACTGGGAGTTTGATTCTGTAGTACACTGGAGATGATTTGAGAGGTGGGGGCAGGAATTCAACTTGAAAATATCTTAGAGGAGCTCTTGTTCATAAGAGAACAAGTCCTGTGAGTAACTGAGGGAACTAGGGTTGTTCAGCCTGGAGAAAGAGAGGCTGGGGAGAGACCTTCCCACTCTACAATGGTCTGAAAGGAGATTATAGTTAGGTGGGCTTTTTTCTCTTTTTTCCAAGTAACAAAATGAGAGGAAACTTCCTTAAGTTGTGCCAGGGGAGGTTTAGCTTGAACATTAAGGAAAATGTCTTCACCAAAAGGCTTGGCAAGCCCTGTAGATGTGGTGCTGAGGGATTTGGTTTAGTGGTGGTTTTGGCAGAGCTGGGTTAACAGGTGGACTTGATGGTCATCAAGGTCTTTTCCAACCTCAATGATTCTATGACTTCATGCCTCAGCAAAGACACAGTTGTAGCCCTGGTCCAGTGCTCCAGCACACCCTCAAAGTAAAGAAGATTCTTGTTAAGTTGAAGTGAAACCTCCTGTGTTATAGTTTCTACCCATTGCCCCTTGTCCTTGCTGCCCCTGAGAAGAGCCCAGCCCCATTTTCATGACCTCCACCCTTTAAATGTTGATGAGGACTGAGAGGATCCCCTCTTGGGCTGCTCTTTTCCAGGCTTAAAAGTCCCAGGTCTCTCAGCCTCTCCTTTTAAGAGATGCTCCAGTCCCCTCAGCATGATAGGTTGGACTCGATGATCCTCGAGGTCCTTTTCAACCTAAGTGATACTGTGATACTGTGATCTTTGTAGCCTCCCCTGAACTTCCCTGTCCCTCCTGAACCGGCGAGCCCAGAATCGGGGACAGTACTCCAGGTGTAGCATGTCTAGGACAGAGTAGAGTGTGAGGAGAACCTCATCCTGCTGGTCAGGCTCTGATCCTGCTTGTACCCTGTACTACTTCCACACATAATTAATATACTCCCTCTTGTTTTGAAGTGTGTGTGGGGGTTTGTTTATTTAAGTTTTGCATTTATTTTGCTTTCAGCCTCCAGTAACACCAGTCAAGCCTGATTATATGAGGGGTTTGCAGCTTAGGGAGAAGGAAGGATGCAAATATTGCTGCTTGCTTCCTGGAGAAGCGAATTAATCTCGCTCTGCCAGGCCTTTGTAAACCTTTCCGGTGGATAAATGATATTACAGTTCCTCAAGCAGGTAGAGGAGGGAAGCTGCTGCCTACACTTGTGTTGTCAGCTATCATGGGCAACGTGGAGCCCGTATTCCTACAGCTGCTGACAGCCTGTAGAAGCCATGAGTGAAAAATGTGCATTTTTAGTCGAATTGTGCTGCCTAACCCCAGAATGCTGTGAGCATGGTATCCTATTTCTGGGTGGAATATAGTAGGTTTGCCTGAATCATTTTTGGTTTCATTCCTTTCATTTGAGTTCATTATTTTGTCTTTCTGCCTGTATTGTCAAGGCTATAAATAAATTCATGTGGTAATTTAGACATTAGCTTACAATAAAAATCGATGGTAATTGCTAGAGAAGAGATAAGAATTCATTGGTATTGATGCTAAATCCATCCTTGGGTGTATTCATCGCTCTGCAGTGCAATATTTTTCTTACAGCATCCCAAAACAATTACAACTTCACTCTGTCACGTCAAGAAATGTTCTTTGTGAGAGTTGGTGTTGACTGGTGCCACAAAGGTAGCTGACAGAAAGGATTCCAGTCTTGCCTTCTGGAGGTCACAAATAGGATGGCAACTATCCCACAACAGTATGAATTCTAATCCATATTTCTGTGTCATTATAGAAAGCATAGGTGGTTATTTGCCTCCTGTAATTCTCTGGCTGCAGTTCCTGTGAATGCCATTTTTCTGTATCTTTTCATTTTGTTAGCTGAAGGAAAATGTCATTTCCCAGTAGAGAGTCTTCTGTAAATAAAGTAAAAACAGAAATGTAAAATGTCAGCAACTGTTTTTGTTTAAAGAAGGCCAGTTTGTCTGTGTGTCTTCATGCAGTGATAGGGAAAAGGAATTGCATTTTGTTCCCCTCCCCCCCCCCCCCCCTCCAGTACTGCTGATAAGGGTGATATTTCAAGCAGCATTTTTAATTTACTCTTCTCCAGGGGCTGACTGGTATAAAATGGTGATAATGAATTATTAACAGCTCTTAACAGAGGTGCTGCCGCTTCGCAGCGTGCCTCTAATCCATGGCCAGGTCCTGTCTGCCTTGAAGGAGCAGGACTTTGTCCTAGGGTTTTACCTGGGGTCAGATAACCTTCAGGAAACAGCTGTAGTGGGCTGGAGGTGTTAGGTATTAGGTAGGACTCAATGATCTCTGAGGTCTTTTCCAACCTGGTTGAGTCTATGAAAAATGAAATGAGATAGTGTCACCCCCAAAACATTGATTGCTTGCATCCCAGGTTGGATGTGAAGCAAGGTGAGGTAGTGGCAGAAATTGCCCAAGTGCTGTCCAGCAATGTCTGTGCAAGATCAACCCTTTGTTTAATCAGTCTTGCTAGTTATCCAAGTCAAACCATCTGAGTTTGTGCTGAAGAACAGGAGGGATGTTTATGCAATCAGTTCCTCAACCAGCAGTAGGAGAGGTGGTCTCCAGCTGAAGAGTTAGCTAAGAGCTTGTCCAAAAGAGACTTACAGCCTGAAGAAGCTTGTAGCCACTGACACATCAGCCTTCTGGTTGTCTTGGTTTGTCTTCATCTTGGAGAAACAAGTTGGGGAGGGTGAGATTTGTAAGTGAGGGTCTGGACTCATTCCACAAACCCTAGAGCTCTTTGATTTACTTTCCTAACCTGCCAGCTAAGTC
The DNA here is from genome assembly GCF_026170545.1 of Melanerpes formicivorus. NCBI lineage: Eukaryota > Metazoa > Chordata > Aves > Piciformes > Picidae > Melanerpes > Melanerpes formicivorus. The sequence goes on along the minus strand of NW_027142370.1, from coordinate 13,180,358 downwards.
TTCCCCCGCAGAGAAGGACAGGCATTTTGAGGATGCATATCTTTCCATCCAGGATTTTGATATCTTGTGCTTTGTCTTCTCACCTGCTGCAGAAGGACCATGTGCCAGTCATACGTGCCGATTAAGCATTATCCTGGGCTGTCTGCAATGAGGTGGGGTGACTCCACTGTTAACAGCTCAAATACACAATCAAGTTATTGTGCTAACAAATTGCCTCTGACAAAGCCATCCAAGTTATCTTTAACAATCTCATGCTGCGTATTAAGTTGTAATGCATTCATTTGCATGCATTAGGTTCTGAGACTGTGCACACTGATGTTTGCCATAGGTCAGGAGAGATTTGACTGTAATAACTGGGTGGGGAAGGTAATCCTAGGCTGAATGTATGCACAAAGAGTGTTGTTGTTATTGAACATACTTATTAGAGTACCCTTATACTAAGAAACCAAGAATTAAATTAGTAGATGTGATCTAAGGTAGGTCTGCTTCGTTTAATATTCTGTCTTCAAGAGAAACTTTGGGATAACAGGATTACAGGATGTTAGGGGTTGGAAGGGGCCTCTGGAGATGTTAAAGTCCAAACCCCCCTGGCAGAGTAGGACCATATGTTCTACCACAGGTCACACAGGAACGCACCCAAGCCCTATCCCTGGAGGCATTTCAAAGAGGCAGGGATGTGGTGCTGAGGGACGTAGGTTGGCCTCAGACTTGGCAGAATTAGAGAATGGTTGGACTCCATAATCTTGAAGATATTTTCCAACCAAAATTACTTCCAGGTGAGGTTTAGACTCGAGGTGAGGAGAAAGTTCTTCACCCAGTGAGTCATTCGCCATTGGAATGTGCTGCCCAGGGAGGTGGTGGAGTCACCGTCCCTGGAGGCCTTCAAGACGAGATTGGACGTGGCACTTGGTGCCATGGTCTGGTCATGGGGTCTGTGTTGATAGGTTGGACTCTGATCCTTGAGGTCTCTTCCAACCTTCGTGATACTGTGATGTTCTACACACATGCATTGTCTGTGCAGCTAAACACTTATTTGTACCTACTCCCACACTTCAGAACCTTGCAGTCTTAAGTGACTTTGGCAAAATTTACCTCACCTTAAAAATGGTGTGAAGTCTGAACTCCTTTTTAGAGGCTTCATCACAAAAGGTATTGCTGTAATAAAGAACCTGGAATTTGAAGAGAAGAAAGGAGTCAGCACTTCTTAGTTTCTTAAGTGCTACTTTTTACTAGCATCCCACTTGCTTTAGCTCTACTTCCATAGCTTTCAGGATGCTTTTACTTTTATGTCTTCAGTGCTCTTCTAAAACTTTATTCCTCATATAGGGCTCTGGTGCCTGTTCAGGCCTCTTTGAAACTGACTGAGCAGTATTGTCCCACCTAAGAGCTGGGGGCAAGAGTTGATCTGCTGGAGGGTAGAGAGGCTTTGCAGAGAGACCTCGACAGGCTGGACAGATGGGCAGAATCCAACGGCATGAGATTTAACACATCCAAATGCCGGGTTCTGCACATTGGCCACAACAACCCCATGCAGTGCTACAGGCTGGGGTCAGAGTGGCTGGAGAGCAGCCAGGCAGAGAGGGACCTGGGGGTGCTGGTTGATGGTAGGATGAACATGAGCCTGCAGTGTGCCCAGGCAGCCAAGAAGGCCAATGGCATCCTGGCCTGCATCAAGAAGAGTGTGGCCAGCAGGAGCAGGGAGGTCATTCTGCCCCTGTACACTGCACTGGTTAGGCCACACCTCGAGTCCTGTGTGCAGTTCTGGGCCCCTCAGTTTAGGAAGGAGGTTGACTTGCTGGAACGAGTCCAGAGAAGAGCAACAAAGTTGGTGAGGGGTTTGGAACACAAGCCCTATGAGGAGAGGCTGAGGGAGCTGGGGCTGCTTAGCCTGGAGAAGAGGAGACTCAGGGGTGACCTTATCACTCTCTACAACTACCTGAAGGGAGGCTGTAGACAGGCTGATGATGGTCTCTTCTCCCAGGCACCCAGTACCAGAACAAGAGGACACAGTCTCAGACTGTGCCGGGGAGGTTCAGGTTGGATGTTAGGAAGAAGTTCTATACAGAGAGAGTGATTGCCCATTGGAATGGGTTGCCTGGGGAGGTGGTGGAGTCGCCGTCGTTGAGGGTGTTCAGAAGGAGATTTGATGGGGTGCTTGGTGCCATGGGTTAGCTGTTTGGGTGGGTTGGATTGGTTGATGGGTTGGACACGATGATCTTGAAGGTCTCTTCCAACCTGGTTTGGTTTATTCTAGTAAAGTTCTAATAAAAATAATGGCAAAGAAAAGCCATTGAAAGCTTGTGGCTTCAAACATTAAAACATCAATTATCTCACAACAAGGAGTGGAGGGGAAAGAGTTAATGTTACCTTGCCTGTTGTTTTCCTTTTTCTCCCTCTTAGTATACCACTAGTCAATGTTGTTGAATGACCTTTACTCTTCTGTCAAGAGGCAGAGAGCCAAAGCTCCCTCTCAACATAACTCATTATTTTTGATACATTAATTATGCATCTTCATGTTTATTTCCCTTCTGGGATAAACACTATCAATGTTTTCAAATCCTACTTCAAAGGAAGAAGCTCTGTTTACAAAGAATTCCTAAAAAAAAGAAAAAAGAGGGTAATCTTAAAAGTATGTTCCAGGCACAAACTCTTTGATAAATGCAACACTGCTATAATATGAAAGCAGCATGGAGAAAGAAGTCAGAAAAATAAAGATTGTTCTGTTCACTGACCTGGTGCTACTCCCTTTAGATGGAAGTTAGCTGGAGTTAAAAATCTATCATCTTAGGTTTTTGAGGATAAAGATAAAGAGAGAGCAGCACATTTCTTATAAAATCTGCTATTTGTTTATGTAGGGCTTTGCTTGGAAATGCTGGACTGCCAGCACCTGAAAGGGGGCTACAAGAAGGATGTAGAGAGACTGTTTACAAAGGTCTGCAGTGACAGGATAAGGGGCAATGGCTTCAAACTGGAGAAGAGCAGGTTTAGATTGGATGTTAGAAACAAGCTCTTTACTATGAGAGTGGTGGAACACTGGAACAGATTGCCCAGGGAGATAGTTGGATCCCCATCCCTGGGGATATCCAAAGTAGGGCTTGACAGGGCACTGGGCAACCTGATGTAGATGAGGATGTCCTGCTTACTGCAGAGGGGCTTGGATTAGATGACCTTTGGATGTCCCTCCCAACTCAGACCATTCTATGACTGCCCAGCTCCTTTACAGGTTGTTAGAAACAGATAGCAAAGGAAGCAAAATGGCAGCAGTCACTGGAGGAACACAAGATAAATTTCATATTTATTAGTATAAATAAGGGCAACATTTGGGCTACATTTTTGCTGTCTCAGTTGCTCCTTCTGATTATAGCATCTCTTTTTTTTATGTCTTCCTCTGGATTACTGCTGGTGAAGTCATCCTTATCCATGTTGTCTAGACACCCTTTTTCATATTTAAGTTTTTACTGAATGTATGTTGTCTAATGATGGGAACATATCTTGAGATGGTCTGAGTAAATACCCCCAAGTAATGTGTGCTTTAGGCTTCTTTTGGGGTACACTGAGGATCTGGAAGGCAGGTATGAATCAGAGCACTGGAGTCAGAACCCAGGTTTTCTCTATATTGAACATCCTGAGGATGAATGAGGGTATGAGGAATTTGAATGGAATAGTGGCTCCTCTGCAAAAACCTGACTTATTCACATCTCACACCTTCAACATTTCATTTAGAAGTCGTCTTAGGCAGTAATGGTCTTCTAGAGAAGTTTGGGGATTTTAAACTCAATTTGTTGTAGCACTCAATTTATTGCTGCAGATGAGAATGAACACTCAGGAGCCCTTAGAATGTGTGTCAGGATGTTCTTCAAATCCCAGAATGCATTCAATTTGCTGTTGCACAGACACAATAACAGTTTGAAAGGACCAAGGCTTTGGTGTCATGATAAATGAGGCTTTACATATTAGCATATTACTTGCATAGTGGTGGACTTGTTTTGCAATACAAATGTAGTCATTGGAATTAATTATGGGATATGAAAGTCAACTTGACGAATCCTTGCAGAATTGTGGCCTAACAATTATTACATCCTGGAAAATGATTAGACTTTAAATACATCTCAAAACTTGATCTCAAATTTGGGAGATCTGAGCTGTCTATTTGCTATAAGAAGTTTTGGTGTAGAAATTGAACAAGCAAGTAGCTCTTTCCATGTATGAATGTTCATTCTAGCTTCTGATGGGCAAATCCTCTGTAATGAAGTTTTAGTGAAAACCTGGCAACTGTTATGAAAAGATGGGTCGGAAAAAGGCAACTCGTGACCAGCCCAGGGGCAAGTCAAAAGTTGTTGGCACAGCTGTCTGTTACACTGCTTTTTATTCATTTATCTATTTTTAATCAAGGACTTACAAGATGGTACAAGGAAATATCTTTGGTAACCAGTGGCTGTGCTGCTAGACCGTGGCTGCATGCAGCAGGGACTGCACAGACCTTGAGCTGTTTTTACATGGTGAAGAAGGGAGCAAAGAGGGACTTGAGCTTTAATGCCTGTGTCTCTGAGTATACACTGGCAATGTAATCCTCAATGGATTGCTGTTGCCACTGTAGAATAACAGAGGAGGTTCCTTGGCTTTTGTACTAGAAATTCAGGTAAAATTGGTGTAAATTAGACCATGTTTGAACTCGTGCTCTATAGAGAAGCTTTTAATGTGCATTGTGCAGGCTTTTCTTTATGGTTGTGTTTCTCAGTCCTTCAGTCCTATCTTTATTGCCAGCAAATAACTCTTGAAGGATAACTGGAAGAATTCTTCTCCTGTCAGTCAAAATAAAGAGACCATTAGAATTAGCTGGGTGGGAAAATGCAAAATGGGCATTCTCCATTTTGTGTGGAAAGGCTGAACAAATGCCAGTTTTGCATGTTCTCTAATTAACTTAAATGTAGCAAAGATCCCCTTACAAACTCTGGCAGTTCCTTGCTCATTGGTATTTCGTGAGGCAAAACAGCTGTTTTATTCAGGAGACCCAACTGTACAGTTAAATTAATCCATAGTCCTTATGCAGCTGTCTTTTATTTGTGAAAGAAACCGTGGCAGTTTGCTTCCATATTGCTTCACATCTTTGAGCCTAGGACTTGGTGCGATGTGGCTGCTCTGTCATCTAAAGATAGGAGCAGCAATTGCTGTATAGGTCCCAAGGATAACACTAGAGTTGCTCATGGGTGGTATCTCCTTCAGTGGTGGAGGAATCATTGCTGTTTCAAATGTTTCCCAGGGTAGTCTGAGATTTATGTATGTATTTTTTGAACAGTTCTAGCAATTCCTCAGTTACTTAATGATTTAAAAGATGTTGCAGCTGTAGGGAAATGCTGAAGAAATTAAGTAATGCTGATAGTAGGAGACTTCAGGTTTTATTCTATAATAAAGTGTGACATTTGATATACAGCAGGATGGTAGCAATTATGGTATCTAAGAACATAATTCTCAGTTTAACTTCATTATTTCCCTCCCTTCTCCTTTTTAAGGAGTCTCCAGTGTAAACCAGCAGCAGCTCAAAGAATTGAAACTTTAGTAATAGATTTTGGAACTCTTATCTCGGGAGAGGACAGAGAACTTCTTACCAATTGCCCTGCCATGGGGGAAAGTGCTCCAAGCTGAACTTACTGCTTTTACCTTTTATCCTTCTTTTGAAGTGACTGAATCTGTTTCTCCTAGCACAATTTGAGTAGCAAAGGCCTAAATCCAGGGTTTAAAGCGGACAGGTTGCTGTTGCCTCCTCGTGTCTCCTGTTTATATGAAGTATTGATTTCCTTGTGACAATTGCCTGTGAGAAGAACAAATACACTTAAATCTTGCTGATAGCGTTTGGCAGCTTGCCTTTCCCCTTCCTGTTCTTTTTGCAAATCCTTTCTGGTCACATTGACCTATAGTTCTGATGGGCAAGCTGGTGCACTTGAAGGCACTTCTGCTGCCAAAGTGAGTCACCATGCTGTTCATGATTGCAGCAGCTGTTTGTTAGATTTGGTTGCATTTCCCTGAGTGTGCTTTGCTACTCATTCTACTCTAGAAGTAAATACAGGAAGCATGGGGTAGTGGCAGGACCAAGCTCTCAGTGTCCAAAGCAGCCATCTAGCCATCTTCTTGATGGCTGATGCAAACCCTTGAGCTGGATAAGAGCTGGGTCTCTTGTCAGAAGTGTTTGGCTGAAGCCTGCCTTGTAGAACTAGAAACTTGAATGGGCTGCATGCTGCCTGATGCTCTCACAGAGCTAAAGGTGTTCTATCAGACTGTAAATCTGACTGTGGGCTGCACATCACCATTATGTCATGAAAGGGCAGCTGGGAGAACATTTGTCTGATATTAAACCAAACAGCTCAACTCTTTCAGACAGCAGCACCCACCTAGCAGTTTCAGATCATTCATCTATCTAGGTTTTGATTTACTGTGAAATGAAATGCCACAATTTATGCACTTGGTCACACCGCTGACAGATTCCTCAGGATGCTCTGAAGAAATGTGACAGCTCCAATTTAAGTTTACTAATGTGATAAAGTGGTTTTTAAAGAAAACCACCATTTTTTTTGTGGGGAGCTGCAGTCTTGCCAGGGAAAATGTTTGGCTTTACACATGCACAAAGCAAGCTCTCCTCCACAAAGCAACGTGGCTTCACAGTAAGGTCATCAGAGAAATCTGTATCATTACATCTCCTGAAGCAACCAAAGGATTCCTTAGGCCATAGGATTTTTGGGGCAAAACCCTGGAAGTCCAGAAATAGTGAGAGAGAAGAAAGGTTAAACTGGGTGATAACAAAACAACCCCACCTAAAATAAACATCAAATGTTGTTGTCTTGGGGAAGATTCTTCATGGAAATAGCTGTAGAAAGGTCAAACCCAGTTGTCTGATGTCTTTTGATAATGCTTCATGGTTGCTATGGAAATTTGCACTTAAGCCCTCAAAGCTACTGATGTACCCAAACCAAGGTACTCATTTGAAGACCACTTCCAGTTTTATCTCTAAGTGGTTTGTCTGTCTTCATTCCTTGTGCACATCTGAAGCTAGAGTGAGAGCACAGCTCGTGTTCACTGCTTTATCCGAATACACAGAGCAAGTGGTCATTCAGGAGAGACCTGCTGCAACTTGTCTGTGGGCATTGTAGTGTCCTCTATACTCTCTGACAGCAAGGAATAAGAAAATGGATCTCTCCCCATTCAGATTGAACCAATTTCCCTAATGGTTTTAATTCAGCATAGATGACAAAAGTTTTTTTCCCCTATTTATTTTAACTCATAAAAGAAGTTAATTGGTGCTCAGGATAATTGTTTTATGCTGTAAACATAATGTCCTTTCTGCAGTAAAATATCATTGTAGCATGAGAGCACTTAATAGCAGTTACTCTGGTTTTAAATTATAACCATCAGTGGGAAAGCCATCATCATGTTGTTCCCCACTTCACAGATGGACAGTGAGGATCATCCCTTGGTTTGGTTGTGTCTTTTGTGCCAAGTGTCACCTCTGAAACGATCAAAAGAGTGGAGGAAACTTGTATTGCCTTCAATGAGTCAAGAGGCCCTCCCACCATCACACTTGTTCATGGAGGACATCTGAGAGGATGAAACCGAAGTTCCAGTAGAGGAGGTTGTAAAAGAGATGGCCAGGAGATGATGGTGATCACTTAGGAGGGGAGAAGACCTTAAGGATGAAATAGCTTTGCCTTGTATCTATATCTGATGTGCCAGCAGAGGACTGGAATATACCTCAGAACTGGAGGAGGGAGTAAGGGAGGATGTGTGATCTGTGGCACTACCCAGTGAGTCAAATAGACCTAATTAATCATTACAAACCCTTTTATATATTATTTTTATCCTTTAGAAGTCATATCAAAATGATTCTATGTGAATCTGAATGCCTCAAAAATACATTAGAGGGGTTTTGGTTTGTTTTTTTTGACAGGCAAACCAACTCTAGACAAAGCTTGGTGGTTAGTGTGCTTCGATTCTCTAATGGTCCTACTCTTCCTCTTTCTGCAGTCTGTGGATGCTAAACATTTGCAATGGTTTAAAAAAGGATTAAGAAATTTGTGGAAGAAAAGCACATCCAGACTGTTAAACACAAAGCTGCCACTCTTGTCCTGGAAACTGTTCGAACTGTGAGCTCCTGGAAGATGGCAGTGTAGAAAAGCTGTAGGGCAAACAGTCTTGGGCAAAGATTGACTTTCATGCAGACATTTGTCCTCAGAAATCTGTCCCTCTCCAGTCCTGCAGAAAAGACATTTGATGGGAACCCTGTCAGTATCGGTGTGGTTAATCTGATACTGATCTGAACTGTGTCTTCCTCTGCCCAGAACTCCCTGGGGATGGAGATTACACATATATATGTGTGTGTGTGTATATATATGTGTATACTCATTTCTTTTTATCCTGAAATGAGAAATCCTTCCAATATATATGTATTTTAAGCTAAATATTATAGTTCTTCTCTGTTGAAGAAGGACATTGAGACACTTGAATGTGTCCAGAGAAGGGCAATGAGGTTGGTGAGAGGCCTTGAGCACAAGCCCTATGAGGAGAGGCTGAGGGAGCTGGGATTGTTTAGCCTGGAGAAGAGGAGGCTCAGGGGTGACCTCATTGCCCTCTACAACTACCTGAAAGGTGGTTGTAGCCAGGAGGGGGTTGGTCTCTTCTCCCAGGCAACCAGCACCAGAACAACAGGACACAGTCTCAAGCTGTGCCAGGGGAAGTTTAGGCTCGAGGTGAGGAGAAAGTTCTTCACCAAGAGAGTCATTCGTCATTGGAATGTGCTGCCCAGGGAGGTGGTGGAGTCACCATCCCTGGAGGTGTTCAAGAGGGGATTGGACGTGGCACTTGGTGCCGTGGTCTAGTCATGAGGTCTGTGGTGACAGGTTGGACTTGATGAGGTTGGACTTGATTATCTTTGAGGTCTCTTCCAACCTTGGTGATTCTGTGAATACTTAAATACAAATGGTTCCAGTCCTGTGAGAGATAGACCAAACAATCTATAAGCCTGTGCAGAAAGAGGTGTTCCAGCATTCACTTGGCTGCTCCTGAAATGATTCAGCAATCCCTCCTCATCCCCCTGACTGCAATTCCCTCACAGCTTTGTCATGTGATGTTTTCTGTGTATTGTTTCTGTGAAGTGATGGATTCAGTGGATGAGCAGGGTATTGGGTGCTAAAGTTTTTCATTGCTTTCTGAATCTTCTCATTTCTTTCAGCAGATGGGTATGGATGCAGCCTCATGGCTATGTGTGACACACAGCTCTGCCCAGTTATTAATTTCTTTGTTGCTTCTTACAGCACACTTTGAATTTCTCTTAAGCCTAGCTGAACATTTAGCATCTAAATACAATTCTGGTGGAATCAGTGTGTGGGAGAATAATTCTGAGAACATCCCTGGGTGAGTTTCAGTCCCTGGAAGTCCGACACTTTTTGCTGGTGGAGTGCCTAGGCTTTTCCTGCCATGCAGCCCTAGAGGTACCTCAGTCCCAGCTCAGTTGAATGTCTTGGCATGTAGCTGGTGCCTGAAGTTGTGCACAGTTACCAGAGCTGGAATCTTACTGCTTAATCCCCCAACATACAATCACAGAATGATCAAGGTTTGAAAAGGCCTTTGAGATCATTAAGTCCAACTGTAACCCAACTACCATGACCATGGAATTATACCCTGAAGTGCCACAGCTACACACTTCTTGAACTTCAGAATTTAGGAGGTGTATGTTCAGCTCATGCTTAATCTCTTTTTTACTCCTAGAATCAATATGTTGTTAATCATGCTTCTGCCTACAGGGCTGGCTCACGAAGCACTGTCAGGTACTTGGCTGGACAAGCTTTTTTGCTACTGAAAAAGCAAGGTCATTAATTTTGCTTTGGCAAGTGGGAGGTGATTCTGCCACTTTGCTCAGGTGAGACCTCACCTGGAGTACAGTGTGTACAGGTTTAGAGCTCTCAATACAGGAAGGACATGGACCTGATGTAGCAGGTTCAGAGGAGGGCCACAAAAATGATCAGGGGGTTGGAACACTTCGGCTATGAGGACAGGTTGAGGGAGCTGGGGTTGATCAGCCTGGAGGAGAAGAGGCTCCAGGGAGACCTAATAGCAGCCTTCCAGTACCTGAAGGGGACCTACAGTGAATGATGGAGAGAGACTGTTTACAAAGGTCTGTAGGGACAGGACAAGGAGCAATGGCTTCAAATGAGAGAAGAGTAGATTTAAATTGGATGTTAGGAACAAGCTCTTTACCATGAGGGTGGTGGAACACTGGAAAAGGTTACCCAGGGAGATGGTTGAGTCTCCTTCCCTTGAGATATTCAAGGTGAGGCTTAATGAGGCCCTGGGCAGCCTGATCTAGTTGAGGATGTCCCTGCTGAGTGAGGGGAGGTCAGACTGGATGACCTTTGGAAGTCCCTTCTGGCCCAAACCATTCTATGATTCTCTAAGTAGGTGTCTTGGCTGTTATTGAAGACATGAGCAAATGACCATGTTGATACATATACTGGTATTCAACACATTTTCATTCTCTTCTGCACTTCTGAAGTACTCCCAAACCTTTTCCATAAGGAAAGTAACTTAAGCTGTGAAGGTTTGAGAAGTAATTACCTTGCAAATGCAATATAGTATGAAGAAGGTTTGAAGACATGGTTCAATATTTTGTTTTAAATGGATTCATAATTACATGTGGGGATTCTTTGCTTCCAGAATCCTGAATGGGAAATAAGAAGAATGACAGCATGTGTGGGAGTATTGATTTTGTATAACTAGACTATTAAATGATAGCAAAAAATGCATCCCTCGGTAGATACCGCTGAGGACGGTATCGCGTTCATCTGTCACTGGGGGATGGAAAGAAGTTTTAGACTAATACCTCAGCTTTTGATATGCATTTTAGTGACTTTTTTTTCCCCCCCTTCTGTTATAATTGGATTAGAATTGTTGCCCTTATAACCTTTTTAGTAACTGCTCATTCAAGTATTGACACGCTCATGTGTTTTATTAGTATGGCCCTTGTTGTGCGAGGGCCTGAGCTACAAACAAATGGATGTCTGCCTCCCTAGACATCTCTCTCAGTGACTGCAAATTCCAAGCAAACATATCATTTATAATGATATTGATTTTCATTTTTTGCCTTTGCCTGAATGCAGCAACATCACTTTGTGTTGACAGCAGTGGCTATTAAAGCCTTCTGTCCGGGTTCAGATGGAGCTGCGGTTCAAACAGCCTCCCTGTGCGATGCTTCAGGCACGGCAGCCCCTCTGCAAGGCCTTTTATGTCTGGGTAGCAGAGCTGAAGGGCATTATGTTGCCTACAGTAGTTGTGTGCAGTGGAAAGAAAAATGTAGGAATTTGCTCAATAAAACTGCCCTTAAATGTCTGTTCAATTAATATCTTTTTTCCACAAGAAGTTGGGGAACAAAGTGGTTATGATATTTTGAGGGACTGGTTTGTTTCCTTTAAATGGAGTTTAGTTTTTAAGTTGTCTTAACTGGGGTGTGGGGGTGTGGAAATACATCAAGGGAGGTGATTGTGTTATGCACAGTTGTTAATCCCTTTTTACTTTCAATATTTGGGATAAAGGAAATATCTTAGGACCATTTTATTTTTCATAGCAATTTCTGCATCACTCTCATTCAGAGACTTAAAAATTCCTGATCAGGAATTGGGAATTAATGGCATCATGTAGGTACAAAAGCCATTGGAACTGGAGAGCAGACACATTATCACATTTCATCTGGAAATATGATGACAGAGAAGTACTCTGAATTTTCCTGTAGGTACATCTTGTACCTGAGTTGATAAAGAGGCAAATCCCCAAAGCAAATGCAAACCTTTTATTCAAGATAATATGGAAAACAGTTTTGATCCAGTGAAGGCCTTTGTGACCTCAGAGTGGTTTATTTAATCTGTGAATGTTTTGAGGGGGTTTGGTGTGCAGCAAACCATAAAGCTGTCCTGTATCATCCCCAGAGATGAGGTTTAATGAGTTTTAGTGCTGGGAGCTTCATGTGAAAGAAGGAAATACAGCAGCTTCCTAATGCAAAGAAAAAGGTGGTTTCCAAACACAACATACTAAGGCCTAATCCTGTACTTGACATGTGAGCTGTCTCATGTGGGACTATTTGTATAGGCCAGGCTAATAATTTCCAATTCACTCTTTCCACAACTAGAGGGATCAGGAATTAAGTTATATCCAAAGCCAGCATTATGGAACTGCTCACTTTATTTATTAAATGAAATGCACATCCCAACCCTAATTTTTTCTGTATGTTTTGCTGAAAACAGCTGAAGTCAGCTGGGGAAATGATCTCCTTGTGAACAGTCTTATTAACATCAAGGTTTGTGCCTAATTATGTTGCAGAGTAACTGAACAGTGATGCAGACTGATATTCATGGGGGAATTTCTTTGGGGAGACAATCTTTCTCGTTTTACCCCTTCCACTCCATCCTCTGCCTTTTCCACAGGCTTTTTTCTGTTTGGTGGTTTGGGGTTTTCTTGTCCACATTTAAGATCTGAATGCCTGTTCCCCTTTAATATAAATGTAACTTCAGATACAGGAGTCATCTGTTGTAATTCAATGGGGACTACCTGAGTTTAAGCCTGCACATCACTCCCCTCCTCTAGGGTAGGGATTACTTCTCATCCGTGACAGTGCAGAGCATGTCACCAGCACCCTAAACAAACAGTAAGTAGGAACTACACAGAAAATGTCAGGCTTAGACTTGTCAGTGTGCAGAAAAGTACAGGGGTTTTCTTAGTGGGTTTGTGGTGGTGTGGTGTATTGTGTTGTTTTTTTCAAAGCCTTTGTGCTGAAATCACTCAAAACTGGCAAAACGATCCTTTATTAACCTTTCTGGAGTATTGTCTTTTGGAACCAAGACCAGGCAGGAGAAAGCTCATCCCTGATGCATTCTTTTTGAGGTGGTGTACATGATGGAAAAGATCCAGTTAGAAGTGAAGAAATGCTGTTTCAACTTGACCTTTTAACATCTATCTGCAGATGGTGCTCTGGTGGGTTTTGTCTTGTAAAGTCTTGTTTTAACCTCATACCCAGCACACCAAGGCTCTCCACAGTTCACATCCTCATTATAGCTGATTCATTTCTGAGAATGCAGGCTTTGGACAGCGATGTGCCCACAGATGTTGTGTTGATGTTGGTAGCCATCTCTGTTTGCAGTAGGAAGAGGGAAGTTGTGGTGGTTTAATGGGGAGAGCAGAGGTGGTTCACCTGAGAAACAGGGGTGAGGTTGCTCATTGCCTCTTCTTTGTTTTCCTAGTGCACTGCAAGCATCTTTCTATTAGCACCTCTAAAATATTAATCCCTTCTTCAGGACTTTGCTCATGCTGCACACAAGATAGAAGTGACCTCTCAGTATATCAAAGGCAGGTTGCAGAACAAGCAGGCTTTACACCCTGCAAATGCCCTTCCTTTTTGATATTTTATTACACAAGTCAGAAAAGAAACTGATTATTTTTTCTGAATCAGGATGTGTTATCTGTGTTCTCCATTCCTTGATGCACTGTGTGTAATCAGGGGAAGATCTGTGCTGTGAACTTAGAGCTGCTGCTTTGGGACCCTGCTAATAGAAGCTTGCTTCTGTTTTACACAGCATGTGGTGACAGTGGGAGCAGGCACCACTGTGCTGACCTGTCTTTCTGCTTTCTGGGGATGCTCCTCAATTATATACAACATTGAAGCCATACAGGATAATAATTTTTGTCATTTATGAGATTTAGGGGGTTTTAAATATTTCTGTTTAAATTTGTTTTCAAAGACTAGGCAGATGTGGAGTCCAGCAGCAGATGCTGCCTGCTATGGAATGGGGCTGGAAGGTAGTCTGAGGACTCTAAATGAGGATAAAGAGGAAAAAAAAAGTAAGCTTGAAGTCCATTTTGAAAGCTTTTGAAGCCATAAGCCATCTCCATCATAGGTTTTTGTGGTGTTCAGCAGCCCATGTCAGAGCAGCTTATCTGGCTTCAGATACTGGTGATGGCATAAGGTTAAATTTGAAAACCCCAAAGTGGTGTGAAGTTGTAGTAACTCTAGTAGCAGAAAAGAGGTGAAGCCACAGGGGTGAACAACAGCCAACATATCAAAGTGTAGAGGATGCTTTATCTCAGTTCTCAGGCCTTTTGTAAGATATTAATGGTTTATTTGAAATGCAAATAAGAAAGGATGCAATTCTATTACAAACCCATATTCCACATCAAACTTTGATGTCTGATTATACAGCAAGAGCTGCTAAAGTCTTTCTGTGGTTTTTAAAACCAGCTCAAGGTATTTTTTAAAGGGCCTGCATTTAAGATAAAAGACTTGGAAAGCAAACAGAAGTTGCTGGTTTAAGTTTCCTATTCTTCAGAGGATTATACAGGAGAACCATTTTCTCCTTTGTGGAAGTGGAGGGGGAGGGCAGGAGGTGAGTCAAGATGTGGTTGTGTTTGCTGAATCTGTTTGTACAGCCCTCTTGTACCACCTGACTGGCAATCAATAGTACTTCATTGGAAAACAAACAAGCAGAATGAAAACTCAGGGAAGTTCCTGAGCACAGCTGCCTTCATTTCCACTGTGAAGTGAATTCTTCTTTCACCTTCCAGCATTTGCACCAAAGGGCAGCAATGGTCCTGCAGTTTTACGTTAAATTTCAACTTCTTTTTAGGACCTTTCTGAATGAATTCATTTACAGAAAGCACACTGGTCTTGAGGAATAGAAATCACATCTTCTATGTGCTGCACCAGCACAATTATTGCTGCTTGGAAAGGCTTTTTGGAACTCAGCTCTATGTTCTTACTCTCTTTCTTCTTTCCTTTCTCCACTTCCATCCCCAACTCCATTTCTTTACAACTACATAGAAGGCATCAAAATTGTAAAGAAGTGAAGAAGGAATATTCTTAAATTACATAATCTCAGAGAAACTCTTGATCTCTTCAGTTTGCATGTTGAGTGTCCTACCTGTCTGCCTTCCTGCACTCAGAAAGTGTTACTGAGTCAAACTAGCAGTGAATTCAAATCAAATTCAAGCTGGATACTGTCAAACTGAAATTGAAGGTTTTTTTTTTTCCCCCTGAGGAAAGAAACCATTTGAAGAACTCATCCAAAAAATGTGATGAAGCTGTGATAATTTGTGAATGGAACAGTATTGATTTGGAAACATGGTCATCCAAATAAACAGTGCTGACCCAATCTGTTAATCCTCTTCCTTCTGTTTGGTAATGACCACCTTGCAAAACTCTGCATTCAAGCCTGGGAAGTCCCCTGTAATTGGTATTGCAATTTTTGTCTTTCACATGCTGCTTTGGTAACTACTTGGAGTTGTTAGAATCTCAGTCAGCATAATTGTTAACATCTCAGTTAATTGGTTGATGGAGCTACACTTGTGGGATGTTCATAGAATGGATGTCTGAGTTTCTACATTTGAACTGCCTATTTCTCTTTGTGTCCTAGAGAAGCTCAGGTAGCTAACTCAGGTGTAGGTATTTAGATAGATCTAAATTTAGACGTGAATTTTATGCTCTAACTTGACATGCTCCAATCAAAAATAGACCTTGGCATCAATGTGGACAGATAAATTCTGGTTTCTATGTATTGTGCAACAGCTGCCAAAGGAAAAAAAACAAATATTCCAAACTTAGAAGAATGAGAGGGAGAAAAATACTGACAGCACTGTGGCTGTGATTTTTATTAATGAAGAAAAGCTGATGTTGTGTCCTCACCTGGGATATTCTCTGGTTTGTTCTGATTGCAGCATGAGAAAGACACCTTGGGGAAATAGAGTGGTTGAGAGAGGTGATGAGAATGGTGGGGGAGGTATAGAGAAAATGTTCTCCTATCAAAACGGATTGAAAAGCCTTGGACTACTTAGAGATGAATAAGAAGAAAACAGTAAAACTAGCTACAGTACTGATTGGAAAAAAAAAGGCAGGGTGGGAATTTGTTTTATTTTTGAAGCCTGAGAAGAAGAAACACTGATTGAAACTAGAAGGGGCAAACTGATGGGGGAAGAGACTTCAATCACACATTGGAAAATTTAAGCAATGGCAGTCATTTCCCTAGGATGGCACTGAGACTGGGGTTTCACCAGCCTTTGAGACATGGGCAGTCTCCAACATGATGACATTCAACAAGCCCAAGTGCCAGGTGCTGCACTTTGGTCACAAAAACCCCATGCAGTGCTACAGGCTGGGGTTGCAGTGGCTGGACAGTGGCCAAGCAGAAAGGGACCTGGGGGTGCTGGTTGACAGCTGGATGAACATGAGCCAGCAGTGTGCCCAGGTGGCCAGGAAGGCCAATGGCATCCTGGCCTGCATCAGAAATAGTGGGGCCAGCAGAAGCAGGGAAGTCATTGTGCCCTGTACTCAGCACTGGTTAGGCCACATCTTGAGTCCTGTGTCCAGTTCTGAGCCCTTCAACTTAAGAAGGACATTGAGACTCTTGAACATGTCTAGAGAAGAGCAATGAGGCTGGGGAGAGGCCTCAAGCACAGCCCTGTGAGGAGAGGCTGAGGGAGCTGGGGTTGTTTAGCCTGGAGAAGAGGAGGCTCAGGGGAGACCTTCTTGCTGTCTCCAACTCCCTGACGGGAGGTTGTAGTCAGGAGGGGGTTGGTCTCTTCTCCCAGGCAATCAGCACCAGAACAAGAGGACACAGTCTCAAGCTGCACCAAGGGAAGTTTAGGCTAGAGGTGAGGAGAAAACTCTTCAGAGTTGTTTGCTATTGGAATGTGCTGCCCAGGGAGGTGGTGGAGTCACCATCCCTGGAGGTGTTCAGAGGGGATTGCATGTGCACTTGGTGCCATGGTCTAGTAGTCATGAAGTCTGTGGTGACAGGTTGGGCTTGATGATCTTTGAGGTCTTTTCCAACCTTATTGATTCTATGGCTGAAAATACAGTTGTGGGAACAAGCGCAACATCTACAGCGATGCCAGCATTGGAGCATGTCTCCCCTTTAAAGACAAGAGAGCAGCTCTGAGTGTTTTGAAAGCAATTTCAGTGCTCCTAGCACAGTGTAACTTTGGGATGATTTCAGATTTCACCACTCTGCACCAAGCAGAAAGTAAATGGTCTGGGGGAATTTTTTCCAATAGTTAATTTGTTTATGCAAAATAAATGTGCTGTTTGAAACCATTAGATAGGGTATTGCTTGTTTATCATCTGCTCTCATTTATTCAACAGTATGCAAAAACCAGTTGTGGCCCTCCATCAGAGTGGAGACATATTTTTGTTTGTGATATATTAAGGGCAAAATAGCAGCAATATTTCAAAACAAGTGGGCTAAATCAGTTTCAGTATATTGTCTGCCTGGGAGAGGAGCTCAAAGGAATCTCAAAGCAATTCAAGCAGGTTGCAGCCTTTAAATGCTAATTGGGTTTGCCTGCAATGGTATTGATAGAGCCTCTAAGGAAGAGAAGGAGAATTCATTATTCTTGATATGAATAGCCAAAGCAGGAGGAAGTGAATTAAAGGGAGATGCACTTTTTCTTCCTAAAGTCTAGATTCATCAGAGTGATTTCATTCATTTCAATCTTCTGTCTATTGGTCAGTGTAATGTTACACATTTTGTTTTCTTTGAAGGTCACAGTATCACAATATAACTAAGGTTGGAAGAGACCTCGAGGATCATCGAGTCCAACCTATCAACACAGACCCCATGACTAGACCATGGCACCAAGTGCCACATCCAATCTCCTCTTGAACGCCTCCAGGGACGGTGACTCCACCACCTCCCTGGGCAGCACATCCCAATGACGAACGACTCGCTCGGTGAAGAACTTTCTCCTCACCTCGAGCCTAAACTTCCCCTGGCACAGCTTGAGACTGTATCCTCTTGTTCTGGTGCTGGTTGCTAGAGAGAAGACGACCAACACCAAGAGATGAGTAGCATGGCTACTTTAAACTGCTCCTCTGTGTATAGTAATGCCTGGCAGGGCACTGAGCATGTCCACTTGGTCGTCTGAACCAGGAGAGCATCCATCTGTCTTGTTCCAATGGTGCTTGTTGCTAATTGCTGTTGATTTGAGCCCTGGCATAGAGTTTTTCCACAGGGCTTTTTGGGCCTGTTAATAGGGAAGCTTTTTGATGCTATCTTCTTGCTTCATGATTGTGTTGAATCATTCTTTTGGTACCAGTTCAACTATGATCCAGTTTGCCAAGCACACAAAGTGGTCACAGCCAGTTGGGGGAAAATGTCGCTGTGACTTTGGAAGTGATAGTGGGAGTGGTGAAACCTGGGGAAGAATGAGGGTTGACTCCAAATAGCTGGATTTCCCTCCCTCCCCTCCCCCCCTTTTAAAATGTTGTTTTAAAATACAAATTGTAGTGAGAGATATTTGGTAAGAAAGCAGAATATCTTTGTGCCTGGTGTATGGTCCAGTGATGCAAAGTGAATGGAATTGAAGTGACTTCAAAGTACAGTGAAATCTCTTCTTGTGGTGGTGTCAGCAGCAGGTTACCAGTGCCTGTAGCCCTAAACATATATATATTTTAGTATTATTTTTTTAATTGGGCCTGGAAATACAATTATTTTAAAACAGCTTTCTTTAATGACTAAGTCTTGAGAATCAGCAGGATTAGTCATAGGTGTGTTCATAGGAGCACTGATGGAAGCTTCAAAATTGTTTGTTCTCTTTGGAAAGTGAGGAAAAAAAGAATCATCTCCCTTGAAGGCAAAGGCCATAAAGGAAA
Source organism: Melanerpes formicivorus (assembly GCF_026170545.1). Classification (NCBI taxonomy): domain Eukaryota; kingdom Metazoa; phylum Chordata; class Aves; order Piciformes; family Picidae; genus Melanerpes; species Melanerpes formicivorus. The sequence goes on along the minus strand of NW_027142370.1, from coordinate 13,161,688 downwards.
GCTTTGGTCACCATTTCAAAGTGAGACACCACAAACTGGCAGCTATAGGAGAGGGGTTCATTAAATGAGAATATGATGGTGTTTCAGGGCATTCAAAATTAGCCACAGACGCTTAAAGTGACTACTCTCCACTATGAACCACACACAGCAGTCAGTTGGATGGCCTTTGAGGATATTTCCAGCCATCTGGATATCTATACAAATTGAAGAGCTTTATCTCTTCAGGTTGGGGGGGGGGAAAGAGGGGGGAGTGGGAGGCAATCTTGAGTTTAGTAACAGTTGAGGCTTAAACATCTGTTGCTAGAACTAATAGTCCATAAACCTCCCAATTCTCAGTGTCAGATGTTAAAGGTTGCAATTTATATGGCTTAGTGCTAGCAGTACAAATGTTCTGCATCTAGCTACAGAGGATTTTCTAGGATTTCTGTCTAGTCCATGAACAGCATCTACAGAAGGTGACTTGTTCTGTCCTAAAGTAGCAGAAGTTGACCTACCTCTCTGCCATGACATTAGAGAGAAACTAGATGCTTGTCTTTGTAGGGTGAAATCAGATGGTTTCCAATCTAAGTACCAAATTTTAGCTTGCTTAAGAAGAATGAACAAAGTCTCCAAACACAACAAAAAGTACAAGCCAACACCCCACCTGCCCATCAACCACACAACCCCAATATCTCTCATACTGGTAGTGTTTTAAATCAGCCTGACTTTGGAATTAGTGCAGAGGGAAAAGGCTGTCTGGAAGTTGCTACCTAAGACATGCTGTTAGAACTGAAATATTCTTATGTAGGTTTGCTTTTGTAGTCTCACTTAGGTCTGAACCCCGAAGATCCCTGTGGTAGGTTTTGTCTTGGCTATTTAAGTCCAACCACTTTTAGACTGAATATTTTTTACAGCTGCTCAAGCACAGATGCTGCTGGTTCTGTGCTGTAAGGGTAATTACCATTTTCTCACCTTAAGATAAATTTTTCTACAGAAATTGGAGGACTACTAACTCCGTGCTTCCCTCTCAGTGATTTAGCATATCCCCGGTGTATTTGAATTGTTCATTAACCAGGTGCTACCCAGATGAGAAGGGAGAAAGCTAATCTACCATGCAGCATGACCCACTGCTTGCTTAAAAATGAACTAGATTCGTTCCAAACCATAGCAGATAATATGGGCTTGTCCCTTGGGTCTTCCACTGTGAATTTCATGCAGAGCTTATAAATGTCAGCTGTGTGTCCGTGTGCAGTTTGTGCACCTGCTGCAGGTTTGTGTAATGAGGTGACTGGTCAGTCTGGGATGCCACTTGGGCTGATTTGGTAGAGGCAAACCACTGGACATTTCATTTCTTTCTTTTTTTTTTAATATCATGCCAGATATGGAGAATCAAATAGTTCAGCAGAGATTCTGGAGTTAGGTCTGGCTCTGTTCTACACAGAGCTGTTAATCTGGTTAGGATTTCTGGATTTGGATTTAAGGCCATGTGAGTAGAACTGAAGCTTGTAGATGAAGTTTATAAAGAGATTAAGGGACCAAGAGCAGCAGACAGACTTTAGAACTAGAATTAGCCAGAATTAACAAACTTCAGTTCAATAGCCCTGCAGTCCAGGTCCTTTGCCTTAGGGAGAGCCATGTCCTTTCTCAGCTGGGTCTGCATTGTTAACCTGCAGGAAGAAATTTATATGCCAAATGTGTACATAATTCTGATTTCTTTCAGTTAGTCTTGAGCTCTATCTCCTGATGGATTAACTCTTTACCCCTACTAACAGTAATTTGGTTAATTAAAAAAAAAAGGGGGGGGGGAGAAGGCAAAGCAATAGAAGATATGTGGCTAGGTGATGTGATAGAATAGAAGTAACCAGGTTGGAAAAGACCTTCAAGATCACTGGGTCCAACCTATCACCCAACACCATCTAATCAACTAAACCACGGCACCAAGCACCCCATCCAGTCTCTTCCTAAACACCTCCAGTGACGGTGATTCCACCACCTGCAGCCCATTCCAATGGCCAATCTCTCCTTCTGTGAAGAACTTCTTCCTAACATCTAACCTAAACCTCCCCTGGCACAGCTTGAGACTGTCCTCTTGTTCTGGTGTTGCCAAACTTCGCCAGATTACTCTAACCCTCATGGGCATGCTTGGAATCAATGGTGACTAAAACCAAAGTTTAGCTTAACCACGGTGGCCACTGCAGTGGCTTATTCTAAGCACAGATTTGCATTTGAATGCTTTCAATAACAATAAATCTGACTAAAGCCTCCAATAAATCTGTTTGGGGAATTACTTTTAATTACTCTTTGACAGTTCTAGCTTCATGCAAATCACTGGAAAGGCTCAAAAAAAGAATGAGTGCTAGGGGAGGAGCTAAGGCTCAGTTCTCCCCATATGCTCTTAGATTCTCATGGTGCCGTTTGTAGTCTGTAAACTTGATGCCACATGATCCTTACCTGAGCAACCTGCAACACATTCAAAAATGCAAATGAAGTATAATTACCATGGGTTGTAACATAATAGAGACCCAAGAGACCCTTTTGTCGTGTTGGCCATTAAAAAACGTTTAGAGCTTCTCCACCAAACCATCACAATGGAAAGGGTTTGAATTGCATGAAAAGAGTTCACTCCTTTTTGAGAATGATATAAAATACATAGTGGTAGTTCTGAGTTTTTTTTTGAAGCTCTTATGTGTATGTGTTGCAAAGACTGAACTGCTCTGTGATCTTATTAAGCATTATAGAGCAATGCTTCTCTTGCTGGTGAAGTTCTAATGCCGACATGCTGCTGCAATGTTCTAAGCACGTGCGTTTTCTGTAGAAAGCGGAACAGATGGGTGTATTTTTGATCTTTTTATTCACAAAGGTGTTCAATAATTTATATGCTACTTTGCATCCCGTTGTGAAACTGCTCAATGAGCAAATTAAAGCTTAAGGAGGCTGTTGGGTTTGTGGCACGGAATTCTGTTCGGTGTTTCAGTTCTTTTATCTCCAGCCTCTTTCCTTCTCCCATCTGGCCTTGCCAGGGCTGCTTCTGCTGTGTGGTGCCCATACCTTGCTGACCATCAGCTTCTGTCTTCTGTTCATCTCTTTTATATCTGAAATTCCCTCTTGACTCTTTTGCTGAGTAGTTTGACATTCAGTCCCTTAAAAATAAAACAAGGCATTTCTTTGCTGCTTGTAGCTTTAAGCAAAATTTCTTTACCCTGTTTGCACAACTGTTCAGCATGACATACTGCTCTTAGAGTCAAAAGGGGCAATGATTTATGTATTCCTGTATTGTTTATTTTCTGTTCTTCAAGTTGACAAATTGACTCAGGAGTTCAGAGTGGAGAAATAAAATATCTTGGAAGGCTCTGTTGACCTTGGAATTGAAGAAGTAAACACCATTGATTTTAGTGGGGAGAGCACCATGTGAATTAACAGATTCCTTTGTTACATGTATGAGTTGAGAGCAGTGGAAAGGTCTGAAAGGGCATCTATTCAGGTGCAGGTTGGTTTTTTCTTTCTCAAATCAGAGGCTGTGGTGATGCTCACTGTGTGCAGCGTGAGAGCTCTTCCTCCCATCTGCAGTACATCGCAAGGAGCCAGATGAAGTCATTCTGCTGCAGACAGTATTTCACTGTGCTGAAATGTTAGCTCTGGTTAAAATATGAAAAAATCAGGAAGGTTCTCTTTGTGGATAATTTGATTCTAAACTGTATGCACTCAGCAATGATAATTACCTTTTAAATGTGTTAAACACGGGAGGCGTTCTTACAGGGCAGGCAGAGGGAAGCTCAATGAGATGCCATTGATAGTCTGTCGAGTGTCAGTAGCAATCAATAGAACAGGTTGGCACCAGCGTCGCTTCTGTTAGCACATGGGTCGCTTTGGATCTCCATTTATTGAAAAAACAGCTCCTATTTTGATCTGAAATCCATAAATTGTTGACAGGTCTTTGCTAGTCTTATGACAGATAGTAAATTAATCAAATGAGGTCTTCGCAGGCTGTTGTTGCAGTTAGAATCTTTAGAGTGTGATGGCTTGATTAATTTTTCCCCAAAGACATTTATAAGGGGAGATCATCTACTTAGAACTGGGAGCAGACATCTGAGCAGTCACTGAGTGGTCAAAGTTGGTCTTTAAGGTAGTTGAAAGTCTTGATAACAAAGCCAGGAGCGCTGGAGCTCACAGGGATGGGAGAGAAGAGGCCAGAGGGTCCAGGAAGAGGAGCATAAGAAAATTGTTTAGATCAGTATCAGTGGGAGAGGACTGTGTTTGCAGAGGCCAGGAAAAAGCATCTGCAGTGGTAGTCTTGAACAAGACTGAGTAATACAAAATGGAAATCATATCTTAAATTGGACACACAGTGATTGTAGTATATAGATGCATGACAAAAAGGTACCTGAGTGAAAAGCTGTGTCTGACATGTCATAGAATAATGGCAGCTCCTAATTCAGAAGCTCTCAGATTGATGAGTTCTGTTTACTAAAACACATACTTTACCAAATAAACCTAACTGCTTCTCAAGGGAGAGTTTAGCTGGTTTAAGCATGTATGCAGTTGAGAATTATAACAAATTAATGAGATCCACTTAAAATGGATTCATGTTAAACCAGTTCAATTTCCATGAAGACTGAATTTCAGATGGGTCAACTGCTGGAACAAGAGATTAGGGCAAAGATTTTCCTCAAAGAGAATTTCCAGGTAGTTGGCAGTTATGAAAATCAAACTACTTATTCACGGTTAAATCAAATGTAAGAACTTAACTCTATTCTCTTGGCCGTAGTGACTTGCCCAGGGTCACACTGTGAGTCAATGGCAGAGCTGGAAATAATACTGAAGAATTATTGCTCTGTCACAGGCACTAACCACAAGACAAACCTTCTCCTCATTTCCCTTTTAATGGACTACACTTGTGTTTAGCATTCCACACCAGTCCACAGGGGAAAATTATTTACTATAGTTAGACAAGTGTACTAAAGAGTACCTCAGAGTTTATAGCTGAAAACAGCTATAAAAATGATCACTTTTATCATTATTATTTATTGTTTGCAAATATGGAAATGTAGTGAAAGTTTACAGATAAAGGAGGCCCAATGCAGGACTCAAGTTTCCCATTATTTCTTTTCTGTTCCAAAAGCAATATGCATTACTTAAAATGCTTAGCTGAAAGAGGTTGTGGCCAACAAATTTCTGATGTTTATTCTTGGAAAAGTATGTTAAAATATGGAGGAACTCACCATGAATAGGTACAGTCTTAACACAACAGCAAAGCAGGACAAGAAGAATCAACAACAAAGATGCCAACAATGACCAGTACTGAGGTAAATCCAACACATTCTAAAACCAGCTGGGGACACTGACCCTTCTTACCTGGGAATTAGCCCAACCCTGCACAGCTTTCACTGCACCTGATGGGCAGGTATCCAAACCCCAAAGGGATGCCTTATGCTCACAGTCCCATGGTCTTCACTCAGGCTCTTTGGTACCGGGATTGGGATCCTTAATGAGAATTCTCAGTGCTGGCCAGTCTTGGTCTGCAACCCCTACTATTTGTTGAGGCTCAAAAGAGTTGTCCTATCTGGATCACCAGAAATTGTGACTGAATATAGTAAAGAACTCTTTTAAGCCCAGTGATGTGTCAGGAAGCAGCATCTCTTTATTTTGGCACAGGACACATAGGGGATTGCCCCACCTGAGTGTGCTGAAGCCAGCACAATTCAGAGGGTGTCTGCTTACACCCCAGACATCATCACTTCTCTGAGCAGTCATTGGAATGTTCATATCAGTACATGGAGTTCATTACACATGTAAGTCTCCTGCACATGTGCTCATTATGTACTGTGGGGTTCTCCTGGTGGTCATTTGGGGCATCCATCTTCTTCCTCCCTGTGGTCTTTAGCTGAACTTCTTTGTGCATGTGCATACATAAGCATGAACCAGTTTGCTCTTCTTGCTTCTCAAGCCCGCAGTTCCTACTTCTTATTGCTTCCACAGTTAATGATCCTTAGTTTACACAACAAATACATTCTGTGACGATTACACATTCCCAAGTTTTCCTAAGTTACTATGGTACCAGTCTGAATGCCAGCTTAGCTCTCCACACTGAAGTCCCTTCCCAACTTTTCCAGTTGATTTGTCTTCCTGTCATTGCTAATCAGTAGGAATAAGTGGTGGGAATGAGTTATGTTATCAAGTACCACTCAGCATGAACAACCCCTAAGAAGTAATGGCTGTGTTTTCCTTTGGGGATTCCATTAATTTAGATGTGACCCATATTTGACAGCAAACATTTACACTGTGAATTGAAATAATGGAGAATGGAGATGAAAAGCAAAGGTTACCAGGTTAGGAAACTTCAGACAGCCTGACTGCACAAGTTCAGCAAGGACATCACAGATTGTTCAGCAGTGGGTAAGACCCAAGGTGAAGGCTGTCGTCTTGGAGACATAGTCGCAAGATAAAAGATGCAGATCTGCATACCTAGCAGAACCTGGCAGAGGTGGTAGGGCTGCAACAAGGGCATGGGGCAGCTAAACCACAGGCAGCAAGCAGTGCTTGATTTGCATATCAACTAGCTGTCATGTAAGCAACCTGCAAAGATGTGTCATGCAGCTCACCAGGGAAAGCAGAGAATAACCTTCAGGACCCGTGCAGTAATGAGGCTTGAGGGCAACACTTCTCCTCATGGAAATGATCTGAAGATCCTGAATGTGATGAAGGCCAGGATCCATGCACTCAGGGTGCTGGAGGGGTCCATGCACCTATCTAGCTGCAGAACGACGAGACAGTAGTGTAAGATACTTAGTGACACTACCGGGAGCTGGGTCCTGCAGTAGCTGGTGCATATTAACTTGTGTTTGTGGAATGAGCCCAGGGTGAAAACGCTGAACAGTTGCTGATAACAGGTAAGATGCTGGTACTGCCATGAAAGGGTAAATTAGCATGAAGAAGTAGTCCAGTTGTGCCCCTGCAGAGATGAGACAGCTACTGTCTCATGCTGTGCTTGGAGAAGTAAAACACAACATAGCAGAAGCATGATGTATGTGCTGGGTATGTCTGGCATTGCTATCTACACTGCACTTCAAAAATGTCCCAAAAGTTAATTTTCTGAGGAACTGCAGGCAGGTACAAATGTGTTGGTGTGCCTGGAGCTTCTTTGTTGTTCATCATGTCTACCCTGTGCTTTCTTCTTGATTTAAAGGGCTCTCTTCTTATCTTTATGTATGTTTGTTTATTACCAAAGGATTGAGAGTATAATCAACCTCAGCTGGGCAAGAAACAACAACTTTAAAGCTTCCTGCTCCTTGGTTATTTGTGACTTGTGTACTTCAGTTTTGTTTGTCCTTTAGCATTAATTCCCAGTAGAGTGAGGAAAAGAGCAAGCAGGCCTCAGAGCCTAACACAAACCACAGTCAACAAGTAGCAGAATCCAATAGCAAATTTCAGGCTTCACTTGACTACAAATTAATTTTGCATTCTATCTGTGCTCTCTGGCTCATTAACATTCCACTTCCTTTGTGTTTTCTGAGCGCTGCATTTAACTCTAACACATCCCAGTTTCCTTCTGCATAACCTCATTGCACCACAACATTCCAGTAGCAGGCGCCAGGCTGAGAGAAATGTGACTATTTCTCATGAAAGGAGTTGGGCCATCAGCTTCCATTAGGCATAAAGTAGAGTGTGTGAGCACATCAGTAAGGATACACCCCCTTTATCTGCAAGCCATTTAGATCTTCCAGAACTCTTCAGTCATTAATATTGTTAAACTACTCTCTAGTCTCATCTGAGAGACAACTTAGTAAATACACTCAAGGAGGGGGAGGAACCCTTCCATGGTGTAGCAACAATACCAGGCTTGTTTTGTTAGTCTTCTATCAATAAAGGTATAATTTATCCTTGGCAATCTGAAAATGACATGAAGAATTGTTTTTAATGCACAACTGAGTACAATAGAATTTATTGACTGTGTAGTCATCATGTATTCTTGCTACTATTAAGTACAAAGGACATAACCTGTCAATCCTTGGGTTTACAAACTGATCACCTGAGGAAGAGACATCTCCTGATCTCCAAGTATATGAGATATTTTTTTTGCATTGCTCCAGAGCAGTAGCCCACAGCAGGAAACAGATGAGGATGATCTGTGGCACTTAGTGAAACAATTCCCAGAAAATACCTGTTTAGTATTTGCAGCCATGAAATGAATGCTTCTATTTAGTGGGTTTGTGGTTTTTTCCCTTGGACAAATAGTGCTCCAGAGATGAAACATTTAGCAGACTGCAATAAAAAGCAAGAGACAGTTTTTCCTGTGGTTGTTTTGTTTTGGTTGGTTTGTTTGCCTTTAAGATACAGGTGAGGGATGCAATGTAATTCTTTCCCTCTGTTCTGCTTCATGCACCTCAAACAAATGGGAAGCAAATGGAAATGTGGTGGGACTCATGTCACCCTCACAAGCTGCTCCACAGTCAAATATCAGGGGATTGAGTCCTGCCTTCAGAGCTGTTCTCATGGGGTTATTTCTGGGTTTCATGTAGTGGCTGCAAAATGTACAATGTGTAAAGCAAGCAGGGGGTATAACCTAGTTTCTTCTCTTCCTACTGAGTACGAGCCATAAGAAACAGCTTTCTGCCTGCAAATACCTCCAGCCCTCTGGTGTGCAGCCATGAAATGCATCTCCACCATACTCTCCTGTAGCTAGTGGGTAAGGACTCTGGATTTGGAGTTCCTCCTGCTAAATTCCAGATGCTTAATTGAAATATTAAAATGAGTTCAGGATCTTCATGATGAATGAAGACAGAATCAGTTCTCAATAAAATATGGGCTGCACACACACACATGTGAGACCTCTCAATCCAGAACAATCCACAACAAATAGCTTCTCTCCAAGGTTAGGGAAGCACCTAGAATCACTGGAGGAGGACTTGCCTCTCTGAGATGCATGATTGGTGGCCCTGAGTTTCTTCTACCCCAGGGAAGACCCAGATACCACCTATTCCATTCCTGTCATATCTGCTAACCCACAGGGTGCTGCCTGAGCTGTTTTTGTCACCCACTGCTGGATGTGGTTTGTAGATATGAGTCCTGCCTGCAGCTGTGGCAGCTGGAGCTCAAGTGGAGGGTGCCACTAAGCCTTTACTTCAGAACATAGCAAAATTTGGAGGCAACCCTCATGTCTGCCTGTGGACTTCTCCTTGCCAAATTCAGGGTTTTCTATGTCAGTCTTTGGGAGCTTTTTGACGATGCTGGTTTTAGTTTGGTTTTGGGTGGGGTTTTTTTGTTTGTTTGTGGGTTTTGTTGGGTGTTTTTTGGTTGTTGGGGTTTGTGGGGTTTTGTAGGTTGGTTGGGTTTTATTTTGTTTAGTCCTGGTTTGGTTTTATTTTAAGGGGCTGCTGCAGAGTCCTTGGTTAAAAACAAAACAAGAATGTGTGTGTGTTAAGGCCTTTCTCTGAACTAGCTTAGGCAGCACCAACAGTCCCTCACAGACTTAGCTAGACTAGGCAGGTTTCTGACACATTTCCGATCCCTTCATGTCTTCAGCTCCTGCGCTGAAGCTGTTCTCTCTGTGGCTCCTCGGGGCAAGCAGTGATGCTCTCTTCTCTCCTCCTTCCCGTTCTGGATGAAGCGAGCGGGAGCAGGGCTGGCTGCACCCACAGGAAATTACTAATCACTTCTGGCAGCCTGGTATTACTATACCCATCACAGCATCAAACCCTGGTGCTGTGAAAAGGCATCTGCATCTTCTTAAAGCTCTTAGGCTGGAAGACACAAATTGGTTGAGAATAGGGATATTTCTGCTAGAAATATAATCTCCTTTGCTTGATTTTTACACTGAAGACAATTCCTTAGCTGCTTTTATTTGCTGTTGTAAGTCTGTGGTAAACTGTGTAACTTGAGCATGTTACATATCAATTCAATAGACAAGTTGTGGTCAGGTGTAAGTAAGTCAGGGTTTAGCATATATGAAAAGGTTACTGAAGTGAGCAGAACAAGCATGTTTGCATGGTCTGTTTGTTCTCTCACTGCAGGCATTGAAGAGCAAGTGAAATGCCAGTTGTTGATACATAACTATGCCACTTAGTGTTGTTAAAACTTGATGGCCCTCCAGAATGTTTTATATATATATATTTTCCTACACCTAAAGATGTGATGAGGATGTTTACAGCAGCATTTTGGATTGTGTAGCATGAAGTGCCTTGCTGTAAAAGTGTGCTCTGTCAAGCCTGCAGTTAGGGTGTCCTGCTGAGGGATGTGTCCTAGAGTAGGAAATGGAAGTCTCTCCATTCCTTTCTTGGGATGTACCTGATTTAGTTTCTTACATTTATAAGGAATGGAGTATTCTGGGTGGGAGGGGTGGGGGGGTGGGTGTTGTGTTTTGGTTTGGTTTTAAATAATGTGTAGTACACAATTCACAGAATGTTAGGTGTTGGGAGGGACCTCTGGGATGAGTCAGGGGTTGGAAGGGACCCAGGGAGATCATTGAGTCCAACCATCCTGCCAAAGCAGGACCATAGAATCTGGTGTAGGTTGCACAGGAACACATCAAGACAGGGCTTGAATGCCTCCAGAGGAGGAGACTCCCCAGTCTCTCTGGGGAAGCCTGTTCCAGTGCTCTGTGACCCTTACAGTAAAGAAGCTTTTCTGCATGTTGAGGTGGAACTTCCTGTGCTGTAGTTTGCAGCAACATCTTTCTAGCACAGCTCTCTTTCAGATCTTGTGAATAAAGCAAGGTGAGTGTTGCCTCCTGAAAGATAAGGTGTTACAAGTGGTGAAAACACACCACCTGAGCTACTTGCTGTGCTCATTACAGGCCTGTTCAAAGCTGTGATGTGATTACAGCTGTTTGGTCTGCTGCAGGGCAGAAAAACCACAAGCACTCTCACATATCTTTATCTGTGTCATTTCAAAGACTGTCCTGGGCTTACTAAAAATCACAGGGTTTTCAAACTGCATGAAATCAATCCATTAATAAGTTCAGCAAATAATTGGCTGCAGCATGCTGAAGCCTGTCACTGACAATTGAATTGGGTAGGCTTCTGAGTGTTATATTTTTATTATGCTTAAACAAATGAAATATTTGACTAAGATGACTTTCTCCAACTGTCCAAATGTCACAGCCATATGTCAAAGAAGAAAACAGTCTGAGGTTAGAAGCCAAGGTATGTTAGGAAATTGAATCAGCTAAGTATTTAACAAGGTTCTTCATTTTAAATGAATAGCTGGTGTATGTGTTCTACACAGGACTCCAGCAGCTCAGTGAGATTTATGTCACACTTGACTTCAGTTCTTGGAGAGTTACTGGAAGCAGTCACTAAACATGCCTCTAAGCACCCCAAAAAATAAAGGAGGTGAGGGATATAGCAGACAAATTTGCCAAGAACAAAATGTGTCAAACCAATTTAATGTTGATCTCTTGGATGGTAACAGGTCTTGTGGGTAAAGGAAAGGCAGGAGATGTCTCACCTTTTGACTTCAGCAGAAGAAATTACTGTAGATGGGTAGATACCCATTGACAAAGCTATAGTAGGGGAGTGTTATTAATGTTTCACTGCCAAAAAGAAGTGTGTCAAGAATGTGCTTATTAAATCTGTAGATGACACCAACCTGAGGAGTACAGGAAGCACTTGGGAGATGGTGAAGCAGAAGATCAGGGAAGAAAAACTTACAAAGTGACTGCATAGGGAAAGGGGCCTGGAAAGTGTGATGATGCTGCAGCAAGCTGGGAATGCCTCAGTTGAGCTCAAGTTCACAATAGATGACTGAATAAAAAACAGTTTTGGCTTTGCTGTTTTTCTTGATTATTGCAATTGAAAAAGATTTGATTTTCAATGTCCATTTTAGCCCTTAAGATGTGATAGTTCTGTCTAGTGACTTGAGTGAAAGGGTCCATGCAAATTAAGAGGGAATGAGGAAAAACATCTGAGAAAAGTGCAAATCTTTTGTAGAAAACTTCAAAGCTGCTTTCTATCACAAATATCATAGTATCAGTTAGGGTTGGAAAGGACCACAAGGATCATCTAGTTCCAACCCCCCTGCCATGGGCAGGGACACCCCACACTAGATCAGGCTGGCCAGAGCCTCATCCAGCCTGGGCTTAAACACCTCCAGGGACAGGGCCCCAGCCACCTCCCTGGACAACCCATTCCAGGGCTTCACCACTCTCATGGGGAAGAACCTCCTCCTCACCTCCAGCCTGAATCTCCCCACCTCCAGCTTCATTCCATTCCCCCTAGTCCTTTCACTACCTGAGATCCTGAGAAGTCCTTCCCCAGCCTTCCTGTAGCCCCCTTCAGATACTGGAAGGCCACAATTAGGTCACCTGGGAGCCTTCTCTTCTCCAGACTGAACAGCCCCAACTGTTTCCAGTCTGTCCTCACAGGAGAGGTGCTCCAGCCCTCTGCTCATCCTTGTGGCCCTTCTCTGGACATGTTCTATCTGCAACTTCAGTTTCAGCATTGCAACTGATACCTCTGCTCTAGGCAGCCATAAGCTTTTTCATGTGTTAACTGATGCTTTATCATTGTAAGTGGGGAAAAAATACCATTTATTTGATCACATGGAAACATCAGAAGCTCTGTAATGAGGCAACTTTAATCCTTCTGTAATGAGAAAGCAAATATTTTTGTGAGAGCAGTTTAGCATCACATTTGAACTTTGAATGGTATCCACTTCACTTTCTGCTGTATAACCTCCATTGCTCCTGATAGAAGTACATTGACATAGAATAGAATAAACCAGGTTGGAAGAGACCTTCAAGATCATCACGTCCAACCTATCATCCAACACCACCTAATCAACTAACCCATGTAACCAAGCACCCTGTCAAGTCTCCTCCTGAACACCTCCAGTGATGGCGATTCCACCACCTCCCCGGGCAGCCCATTCCAATGGGCAATCACTCTCTCTGTGTAAAACTTCCTCCTGACCTCCAGCCTGAACTTCCCCTGGCACAGCCTGAGACTGTGTTCTCTTGTTCTGGTGCTGGCTGCCTGGGAGAAGAGACCAACCTCTGCCTGTTTACAACCTCCCTTCAGGTAGTTGTAGAGAGCAAGAAGGTCTCCTCTGAGCCTCCTCTTCTCCAGGCTAAGCAACCCCAGCTCCCTCAGTCTCTCCTCACAGGGCTGTGTTCCAAACCCCTCACCGACTTCGTCGCCCTTCTCTGGACTTGTTCCAGCAAGTCAACCTCCTTCCTAAACTGAGGGGCCCAGAACTGGACACAGTACTCGAGGTGTGGCCTAATCAGTGCAGTGTACAGGGGCAGAATGACCTCCCTGTACCCATCCTAGTACAGTGCCTTCCCTCTATCTCTGTATGCACCTGAATCATACCTGGGAGCCTGGTGTTCTGCAGGACTCTGTCCTTAAACCATCATTTAGGAAGTTGCTCTTATTTAAAGAAATATTGCTATTAAAGAAATATGGAAGGACTGGAATCCAAATCCCAGTTCCCTTAACATTGTTTTAACCTTATTAAAGAAACTCTGCTACATGAAGGAGCCCTGTGGGGTTAAGTGAAAGAATTCTGAACAGTTTCTTTTCATGGTATCAAAATTATTGGGCTTAAGTGATCAAATCTCAGCAAAAAAAATAAATGCTTCCAAAATGTGTTTCACTTCAGGACTAACTGTGGAGAATGTGTATTTGTAATATAAACCTGCTGTTTAATTACCCTGTGAGCATTTCATCTGTTGTGTTTCTAGACAATACATTTTTAATAGTAACCCCACTAATGTGTTTTACCAGCTCAGATTGTTTTATCTTCATTTGAAGTTGTTATATTTTCTTAAATAAGATGAACATTTAATGTGCTCTTGGCATGAATTAATTTTTAATGACCCCTTAATAAGTCAGACCTCTGTGGATTTCTTTCCCTTGAAAAAATCAAGCCTCCTCCAACAAGGAGTTTTTGATAGGTCCTGGCATTTGAATTAGTTGTAGCATTTTCAACATTATTCATAAGAAGAAGAAAGGGAAAATTCTGGTTGATCAAGCTGTAGGTGATTTTCCCACCTCTCACCCCCCCCCTTTGATATATTTATGACAGTGTAAAAATCTGAGATGCTGATTCTCGTAAGCTGTGGTGAAGCCTGGGTTATTTCACTGTGTGTAAATCACCATTTGGCAGAAAGTGTTTTGCTACTTGTGGGATGGAATGCAAAGGGCTGAGTTGCTCTCTCCAGGCAGAGAGAGGTCAAGGCTGTAGAAATCATAGAATGGGCTGAGCTGGAAGGGACCTCCTAAGGTCATCCAGTCCGATCTCCCTGTAGTCAGCAGGGACGTATCCCCAACTAGACCAGGCTGCCCAGGGCCTTGTCAAGCCTCACCTTAAATCATAGAATCAATAAAGCTGGAAGAGACCTCAAAGATCACCAAGTCCAACCTGTCCTTCCAGGGAAGGGGCCTCAACCACCTCCCTGACCAATCTGTCCCAGTGTTCAGTATTCAGTATCACTAAGGTTGGAAGAGACCTCAAAGATCATTGTGTTCCACTACTCTTGCAGGAAAGAAGTTGTTTCTAACATCCAGTCTAACTATGCTCTTCTCCAGCTTAAAGCCATTGCCCCTAATCCTGTCACAGCAAACTGCCCTTTGACTTCTCTGCTAATTGCTGTGTTTAAAATGAGGAGACCTGACAGTGGGCTTTGCCTGCCCACAGGTACTCAACCTTTACGACACGGACTTTGTGTTGCCCTCCAGTGAGTTTTTGCACTTTGGTGCAGTCAGTGACTCTTCAAAGCTTGGAGTTGGAGCTGTGTCACCTCCTGCACATAGCCTGTTCCTTCATGGACAGAGGTCAACAGAGAACAAGCCTTTGAGAGGAAGGCTTCTCTTGGATAACTCTTACCTGGAGTATGAAGTTGATGCAGGTCTTGTTTGCTTACAACTGACAGAATAAACAATTGGATTGCTCTGAATTTTAGGCTCTGATGTATTACAGGCTGGAAAGAGACAGGTGGGTACAAACCCTCTTGTACCCTTGGCTCTATCCAGAGCCTCCCTGCAGTACTCCAGTGAGCCACCAGCTCCACCCGAGCTGTGCCGGCAGTTCTCTTGAGCTAAATGGGACTGCTGTCAGCCTTCCAGTTGGGGAGCACTGTGAGGTCAGCCTGTGCATGGAGTGGGATTTGCTGACTTCACTGTTGCCAAGTTCTGCCCCCTCCACACAAAGAACTGAGTGTTATTAATGCAATGGTGGTGAACCTGAGTCCCTTTTAAAGGAGCTACAGCTAAGGGATGTTCTGCAAAACAACTGTGGTTGCTCCTTCTCCCACTGTGTTACAGAGTCAGTGCTCTTCTCAGGCTTGGGCCTCTCTTGATGCACTCAGAAGTGCTGCTGTGTGTGTGGAATTCAGAGACAAGACATAATCCTGTGCTGTTTCATGTTGAAGATCATCTCAGACTAAGCCACTGAATTAAGAGTAAACTTACATTTATTTCTGTTAAATTGGAGCTAAAAGTTTTTAGAATAGACTTCAAAAAGGAATGGATAAAAGAGTCTGGAGAACTTATAATTGCCCTGGATTTATAAACCACATAGCTATATATATCTCATGGTTACTTCCAAAAAGCCTGTCAGCTTTGTGCTTCAAAGGTGCTGACAGTTTCTACTGTGGTACAGCTTGAATAAGCCTGAACACAAGCAAATGCAATCCAAGATAACCTTTTGCTAACACTAAAATCCGATTGATCAGCCTGAGTGACAGAGGAGGCCATGCAGGACTAAACCACTGAAGAGGATTCTTATTCCTATATTTGCATTCATTTTTTTTGTATTGCTGCAAAGCCACTGAGGTATGAGGGGAACACCCACAGGCATTGCTTGGTAATGTGGTTCTGTCACTGGGAGGATCTTGTCTTTTGCCAGCATCTGTTCTAGGCAGTTACTGATGCGTTGTACCTTCCCATGTTGCCATTTCTGTTGTGCAGCTTAGTTACAGCACATTTCAAGGCCTGTGTTCAACCTACTACACCTGCTTTCCTTGCTTGGCTTTTGCTAATCCTGTCCATCCTGAAGTGAGGAATCTGCAATAGTTTCCATGTACTTTTCCTTCAGTAGCTGCAGACTTCTAGGTTTGGTTGAGTTTGGTTTTTTTTGGTAGGTTTTTTGTTTGGGGATTGTTCCCCCCCCAAGGATTTACAGCAATCCAGGATGTAGGGTCACAGAAAATAGCTGTTTTGTTAAATGAAGGGGGGGGGGGTGTCACTATTATCATCAAATCAACAAAGTTGGAAGAGACCTCAAAGATCATGAAGTCCAACCTGTCACCCAACACCTCATGACTACTAAACCATAGCACCAGGTGCCACGTCCAATTCCTTTTTGAATATCTCCAGTGATGGTGACTCCACCACCTCCCTGGGCAGCACATTCCAACAGCTAACAACTCTCTCTGGGAAGAACTTTCTCCTCACCTCCAGCCTAAACTTCCCCTGGCACAGCTTGAGACTGTTTCCTCTTGTTCTGGTGCTGATTGCCTGGGAGAAGAGACCCAGCCCCACCTGGCTACAACCTTCCTTTAGGTAGTTGTAGAGAGCAAGAAGATCTCCCCTAAGCCTCCTCTTCTCCAGCTTAAGCAACCCCAGCTCCCTCAGCCTCTCCCCAGCCTCATTGCCCTTCTCTGGACATGTTCAAGAGTCTCAATGTCCTTCTTCAATTGAGGGCCCCAGAACTGGACAGAGTACTCAAGGGGTGGTGTTATCAGTGCTGAGTAAAGGGGGAGGATGACCTCCCTGCTCCTGCTCACCACACTGTTCCTGATACAGGCCAGGATGCCATTTGCCTTCATTCTAGTCACTGTTACTGAAACTATGGGCAACATAAAGTGAGCTTAGCTGGGCTGCTGTGTGGAAATGACACATTTGAAGTTCTATATTTAGAATCATAGAGTCAACCAGGTTGGAAGAGACCTGAAAGATCATCAAGTCCAACCTGTCACCCAACACCTAATGACTACTAAACCATGGCACCAAGTGCCACATCAATCCCCTGTTGAACACCTCCAGGGACCTCCACTCCACTACCTCCCTGGGCAGCACATTCCAAAGGCTGACAACTCTCTCTGAAGAACGATGCACACAAATTTGATTCATCAAGGCACATCTATTGTGTTTGCACTAGGATCTTAGAAACAGTGTGTTTGTAATTGGATGTGTGTTGGATGATACTGATATCTGAAAATAGTGGGATGTAGTGCAGGTAAATATGCACTGAATCTGAGGAGACTGAGTTCTTTGCTTGCTCTCTCATCCTTCTGTGCAAAGGCATGTGTACCTGTTAGTCTTAGAGGTGAAGTAAAGATAAATCTGAACTGCTTTCATTACAGATTTTTTTTCCCCCTCTTAAAATGCTAGTTTAGCACTCAGCAGCTCAGAGCACAACATTCCCACTGGAGAGCTCTAGTTCTGTTCTAAAGGTACCGCCGGGCCCAATGCTTCTCAACCAGTGCTTGTTACTGAATTTGATTTTGCACAGCCTGACAACAAAGGTCCTGCAGAGTCCAGCCTTGTGTTCTTGTTGCTATGTCTCACAGCTTTAGCAGGCACTGAGCTGCCCTTATTTTTTTGGGGTTGTTGTCCCCCACCCCTTCCTTGTGTAACCTAAGCTGGGATGCTATCACATTTTGTTCTTAAACATCAGGTCTAAAGCCACTTCTCCTCTTGCCCCTGCTTTTGTTGGGAAAATAGATCTCTTCTGGGTTTGCTTTTAAACAGCAAAGGGCTTCACTTCAGGTCAGACTGTTTATCTGAAAGGCACTCCAGAGATAAAAAGGAGAATGCTGCATTTATCTTGCAGTAACAGCAACATCCAGCAAATAATGCAGCAGTCTCCCTTGGCTCCTCTGCCCAGGCCACAAACAAACCAGCTATAGAAAGCAGTTCATGTTGCTACAGACCCTCAGTTTAAGCACTGCCTACTGAACAACATCTACATGGCCAATTTTCTCTTGTTTTTCTCCCTAAGGAGGAAAAAAAGACATAGCTGGGATTCAGTCACAAAGGTTCTTCAGTCCCAAGAGACGGGAGAGCTGTTGTCTCTCTTCTCCTGAAGTGGAAAAAGGGCATTCATCAGCTCTTGGAATGGGGTGCAAAGATCGATAGCTCCTGTGTTGTTAAAGCCATTCAGAGTGGTGGCTTCAGCATGTTTGTAAAACAGCTTAATGCAGTGAATGAAAAAGAGAAACCCACTGCTCTGGGAAAACCTCAGTAATTCTGGTCTTAGCCAGAATATTCACTGTTAGCCTGCTTAAGCGTTAGCGTAGATCCAAAATAAAAGGTGGTTTACTTCTTTTCCAAACCAGACTTCATTTTAAAACCTAGAGTGAATTTCTTACATTTCTTATCTTCTAAATTCAATTTGTCACCAGCTTAGCCAGTGCTGTTTGCACTGTAAGCTGTGACAGAATTATGAGTGCAAGCTGGGCTGTTCTGAAGTGACTCAAAGGCAAGGAGGAGGCAGATGGTGCTGCTTCACTGAGCTGCTGCTTTTCAACTGATCTGTAGCTGAGCCTCTACTGCTGTATCCTCCAGTGGTGACACTTCAAGGTACTGGAAGCAGATAAATACACTGAGTCTTCTGGCCAATGTAAACTTTCTTTGCTTGGGGAAAGTGAGTGCAGCAGTGGGACATATTTATTCTGCAGTTAACATTGGGTCTTTCACTGCAGGGTTTTTCAGAACGTGAGACAAACTTCAGTTTGCTGCTGACACTGTTCATTTAAGACTTACTGACCATCTGTGGCTCTCTTCAGAATTGCTGGATTCCAGAATAAACTTTGCTCTTAAAGATAGAGCTTTTCATCTTGCAAAAATCTGCTTAATCTCGGAATTAAGAGCTTTTATTCACTGGGTAAGGAAGTCTGGAATTACATTCAGGCCATTCTGTGGCAATAGCTTTTAACAGAAGTATATTTCACATCTCATTTATCATAAAATGTGCTTAAATTATAAAGCTGGAATAGATGAGATCTGAGTGACTGGGATTTGAGGGGTTTTCTGCTTGTAGAACTGAGATTTGAATGTTTGCTTCCCGTACAGCAGAAGAGAGCTGTAAGAGCTGTGTATTGGCGGGGCTGCCTTCAGGGGGCTTGAACTTGAGGACGATTGTGGGTAGTCAGATGTGTAATGAAAGGTTTTGTGCCCAACACTAGTTTGTGGCTATAGCTATTCTTGGTAGTGATCACAGAATGGCTGAGGTTGAACAAGGCTTCCAGAGGTCATCTGGTTCAGTTCTTTCACTCAGTCTGGTTGCCCAGGACCATGTGCAGACAGCTTTTTAATATCTCCAAGGATGGAGAATCTGCAACCTCTCTGGGCAGCCTGTGCTAGTACTTGGTCATGCTCACAGTAAGGAAGTGTTTGCAGAGAGAATGTCCTTTGTTTCAGTTTGTGCCCATTGCCTCTTATCTGGTCACTGAGCACCACTGAAAAGAGCTTGCTCTGTCTGCATCCTCCCTGCAGGTATATGTATATATTGGTAAGATCCTTCTGAGCCTTTTCTGCCTGAACAGTCCCACTTGTAAAATCACTCTTCTGCCATATCACACAGACCTGCACTGTTACTGGTCCTGCTTCTGTCAGTCAGGTTATTTACTGACCTGAAAGCAGCTGTAATTAGAAACACCTATGGAAAGCACTTGGTTTGACATGTTAATAAAGTTAGGGTTGAGTGCTAAGCATTAGAATAAATATAATTTAAGGCATGGATCTGTATTTCTGGTGATGACAAACTTGACTTTGAGATGCTAGACTGAGTTTGGAGTGGAGGACCAGAAGATAGTTGTGGAAGAAGTCTCCAAAGGAGATGTTTTCTCTGACTATATTTTGTGCAGTTGTATTTACAACACTAGTTTCACTGGATGTATCTACTTCAGCATGGGCAGAAATGGTCTTTCATTGCTCAGGCTTACCTTATGCTACAAGGAAATCCCTTTATCACAGGTTTCTGCTGTGGTAATAAGATGTTGTCAGTCACATTATAGTGGCATCAGCTGTTGTTTCTTTCTGGAGAATGTCTGCTGGCAGCAGCAGCTCTTGTTCAATGTGTTGTTTCCAAGGCAAAGCCTTGAGATGCCCTTCTCATAGAGTTGGAATCCTTAGATCTCATTATTGCACAGCTTCAAAGGAATTTAGGTTACAATTCGATTGTGCTCATAAAAATGGTCAGTTGGTTAAAGAACACACTTTGAACTTGTGGCATCTCTAAAACTACACCTTTTGTGGTTCTGACTTTAAAGATTAAAGGTGACTTATGGAGTTGTTAGAAGTGGATTTCACAGAAGGCTTTGAAGAAAATCCTGGTGTAGGATTCAAAGAAGATACAAAGCTGTAATTCTTTCTTTGATGAAGTCCACCACTGTGAGGTTGGACACTCGAGTCCTCATTGTACTCTGATGGATTTCTGATAGGAGCGTGTGCTGCTCTCTCCTCTGGCTTTGTGTTTGCGTGCAGTCACTGCAGAGAATGTGACATCTCTATCCATTCTTGGTGCCAGTGTTCTCAGGGTAAACACGAGATCTTCTCAAAGCTTTGTTGTATGAATTGTGGATAAAGAAGTGCTTCTGGGCTCATCACTACAGAGGGAGGAAAATGTCTTTGTTTGGCAGTGCATTGAGAAATCTCTGCACATAGTCTGAGAATGGTGTCAGGTTGTCTTTAGTGTGGGCTTTCCCAGCTTTAATACTTTTCAATAAAGATGCAGTATTGAGTTTTGAGTACCCAGTGTGTGGCAATTAGCTAATTTTTATGTATAAGTGTAGCTTGATCAGCTTCTTCATAGCAACATCAGGGAAATGTTTCTGCAGGCTGGATAAGAGCTGATGAATGCTTGGTCATGGCTGTGCCTTCCACAAGGAATGGCACTCTTGGGAAGATACAATCATAGAATTATAGAATTGTCAGAGCTGGAAGGGACCTCAAGGGTCATCTAGTTCTATCCCCCTGCCATGGGCAGGGACACCTCACACTACATCAGGTTGCTCACAGCTGCATCTAGCCTGGCCTTAAAACCCTCCAGGAATGAGGCTTCTGCCATCTCCCTGGGCAACCTGTGCTGGCATCTTGCCACCCTCATGGGGAAGAACTTCTTCCTAACATCCAATTTGAATCTACCCATTTCTAATTTGCTTTTCACTCCCTCCAGACCTATCACTCCCTGACACCCTAAGACGACCCTCCCCAGCTTTCTTGTAGGCCTGCTTCAAATACTGGAAAGCCACAATAAGATCTCCTTGAAGCCTTTTAAATCTCTTCAACCTGAAGACTTTCTTACTGAGACTTATGGATCTTGTTCCTTTTAAAATATGAGTAAGTTAGTTGAAAAAACAACAACAACAAAACCCCCAGTAGCATTCTGACACTGGAGTTAACTTTACTGATTCTTTTGTGGCACATGCTCAGCACAAGTGCCAGAGTGCAGTCTTGTGCTTATGGCTCTGCTTAATGTTTTCCTCTGTCAGTCATACTGGCAAAGATTTTATTTCATCTCCTTTATTCACAGCTCTTTGCTATATTGGCCTAAGGTACAGCTTGAATTAAAGGGAGCATGTTGGAGAGAAGTCAAAAGAGCTTCAATTCCTTACGGGTATGAGAGCATCATGGCTTGGGTGGCATCACAACTGTAAAGTACATGCAAGAATCTGGATGCTATGTGGTTTGGAGTTTTCAGGGTGTTGGATGACAGATCTTCAGATGAGTTCAAGACGCATCATCCTGAACACTGACCACCTCAACAGCTTGATTAAAAGAATGGAAAAAAATGAAGAGTAGACTGGAGGGATATTTTTGCAATTGATGTATTTCTGTTGGGCATTTGGTGAAGGAAGATGGCAGCAGGGTAAATGGACAAGGCACATTGGGATGTGCAGGAGGATTCAGAACCTGAGTGTAGCCAAATCAGTTTTGAGAGAAATAAGGACGTGTTAGGCAGCTGGGTGGCTGGTGTGCAGCAGCTGCTGCTCGAAGGCTGTAGGAGCTGTTGAGAGGAGGAAGGGTGCTGGAGACACACCACATGTATGCTTTGAATGTTCAACACCATTTGAGAATGCAGCTGAGGATGCATCACTTCTTCAGTCCTGGCAGGTCAACAATAAATCTTTCCGGTGCGTTTCTCAAAGTGGTGTTATCAAGATCTCTTAAGTGTCCACTCTCATTCACAGCCTCTTTCACAGCTGCAGTTATCCATCCTGATGATGGCTTCTCAGGCTTTTACCTAATACCAGGGTATTAAACCCCTATCAGCATTTGATGGCAGTAATTAAGTAGAAGGCAGATCCCCAGTATTTCTTTCAGTTCTAAATGAAGTGAATTCATTTTTTTCATCTGGCATCAGGGGTAGATTTGCATATGTTTGGTTTATGTGACTAAGAAGGGAAGATAAGAGGGCCACCTAGATTGAAAGCCTGCAACTTTTTAAAGCTGTAGAGGTTATTCTCTCAAATGAGTAAAAATGGACATGGAATTTAGGTGGCAGTTGCCAATGACTTCTGGTTCACCTTGAAACTCGACTGCAGACAGAGCTGGAAGTTTTTGCATCATAATAAAGTCCATATTGTTAGACATGAGCTGCTACTGCTGGAAAGCTGCATGGTTGGGGAAATGTTGTATATTTTTTAAACCATTTTCAAGTAGGGCAATCTCATTAGGGTATCAAAAGAAATATCAAGATATGGCATGACTATGATTTATGAGCATGGAAACAGGAGAGAGTTCTCAAGAAACACTGAGTCAGACAATTTAAACTTCACACTGCATGCAAATTTTAATGGGTTGTGACTTGTACCTCTTGAGGATCCTGGCTTAGAACTAATGACTTACTCTGTAATATAAAGTATGCTGTAGGCAAATACTTGTTGAACTTGAGAATAGTTAAGTGCTTTACAACACTGATTTCAGGCTAGCAGTTGTAATATTCCCTTCCCTTAGAAACCTGTGAATCCATGATTCCCAAGGAATGAAAGAGCTCTGGCAAAACTAAGTGTTGACCTCTCAAATTCTTACTAAAAATGAATTGATCAAGGTAGACCAAAAAATGAAACTAAGCTTCACTGAAAACCTTTCTTTAGGAGATCTGGAAAGATAGGAGACTTGAAAATCATGAACTTATCATGAGCTCTTGGCAGTGAGGTCTGGCTTGTTCTGTGCTCCTGCATCCCAAGCAAATGAAACCACTGGCACATGGTCCTTCTTTCAGCAAGTGGAACCTTCTGCATCACTGTTGGTTGGCTCTATCTCAAACCTTGAGTCCAGTCCTTCAGAATGGACAGCATTTTGGTGTCAGTTTGACATTTCCCAAGTCCAATGGTTACCTGTTTCTTACTCTGTTTTTCATCAGCCTTGACCAACTTGTGCTTAAACAGATGGCTACACGTTTGTCCAAATTATCACGTTCAGGTTTTGTGTTCTTCTCAGTCTCTTCTGAGCTAATCATAATGGTAAGACTTGACCATCTAGCAGCATTGCTGTCACTCAGCCCTAGATGGTTCCTTAAGGTTTGGTCTTATTTTTTTCCCCTATGCATGCAGATGTTACCAGGTTTATGGGGGTGAGATTGTTTGAGTTGCAGCTGCTGGAACAGGCTTGTCAATCCATCAAGCTCTGGTCACTTTCTGCCATTCATTGCTGTTTCTTCATATGACATTAAGATGTTGTTGTGCCATTCAGACATGCCATGTGTGTACATGTGAAGCACAAGCCCTATGAGGAGAGGATGAGGGAGCTTGAGTTGATTAGCCTGGAGAAGAGGAGGCTGAGAGGAGACCTTATTGCTGTCTACTACTCCCTGAAGGGAGGTTGTAGCCAGGTGGGGGTTGGTCTCTTCTCCCAGGCAACCAGCGCCAGAACAAGAGGATACAGTCTCAAGCTGTGCCAGGGGAGGTTTAGGCTGGATGTGAGGAAGAAGCTCTTCATAGAAAGAAAGATTGGCCATTGGAATGTGCTGCCCAGGGAGGTGGTGGAGGCACTTGCTGCCGTGGTTTAGTTGATTAGATGGTGCTGGGTGATAGGTTGGACTTGATCTCAAAGGACTTTTCCAACCATTTCTATTCCATTTCTATTCCATTTCTATTCTTCCTTCAAAGTATTGTAGTAATGTTGTGACTACTTAGTTGTCTGTGAATTTGTGGATAGTGTTGGACACCAGCCTTTCCTGTCATCCACATCTACTGCTCTTCACACCACTGGGAGAATTCTTTATATTTGTAAAGGTTAGGTGAAGTGATACTAAATGAACAGTAAGAACAGAACACCCCAGGAGATAACCGTCACAGAGAAAGTGTCACAAGAAAGTGTTTGTGTCTAACAGAAAAAGCTATCCAAGAGATGAAATGAAATGAAGACATCAAGAGCAGAGGATGGTTCTCCCTGGTTGTCATGCTGTGTTTAAAACAGAGCCAGAAAACCCAAAACAAAACAGCATGAAATGTATCAGAGCTCTCTTCTTCACTAGGTAAAAATCTAGAGGTTTTTTTTTTTGGGTAGAGGGAACCATTTTTGGTCAAGAAGAATGAAACCACTCTGGAAACCACTCTGGAGAGACCTGAAACAGGAAGCTGGAAACGCTGCTGCTGTTGTGCTGCTTTTCAAAGGATACTCACAAATCTTCAGCCTAAAGGTCCATTGAGCATTTTTTGTATGATACAGAAGATCAAAGGTCACCAGTGTGGTGAGCTGAAGAGCTTGTCTGGAGTCTGTAGGCAAAGCAGTTTGCCCATGAGATGCCTTGAGTATTAATGAAACATTAGATTATTAAATCATTGAAGTCTTACTGAAATATTCTGATTTATGAGGCTTACAACACCTAAAATGCAGAAGTGCTTTTGATATGTGGGATAAGGATTGTCAAAAGTCTGCTAAAGCATGAGATGATGATAATAATTATGATAATGATTAATAATAATAGCAGTAATAATAATAATTACAGTAATAGCTATTATTCAGTAAGAGATGCTTCCTGCTTCATTGCAGAGATCTGTTTAGGTTTCAAAGCAGTTTATTTTCAT
Source organism: Melanerpes formicivorus (assembly GCF_026170545.1). Lineage (NCBI taxonomy): Eukaryota > Metazoa > Chordata > Aves > Piciformes > Picidae > Melanerpes > Melanerpes formicivorus. The sequence continues at coordinate 13,136,736 of NW_027142370.1, read as the reverse complement.
GTTTAAATATAATCTTATTGCAGAGTTTTCTGTAGCTCAGAACATCTATAACTTCAATAGAAAAAAACAAATAATGAGCAATAACCAAAGTTTTCATTACAGTGACTTTCTGGTACTGCCAAGCTGTTCTATCTGGAAGTTGTCTGGTGTAAGACAAAATCCAGCACCAAGCTATACATCTGTACAATTTTCTTCTGTGTTTTGTTTGTTTGCTTTTGAGATTCATCCTCAGTGCTGCACTTTCTCAGTCCCTGACAACTTCTCAGTTTCCCTTTTTGGCCCTCACCCTTTGTGAAGTGCAGCATTGCCTCCCCTTTAGAGCAAAGGGATGCAGCCTGTGATTGTATCTGTAGCTTTCTTTCCCACTGCTTGTCATTCCCAGTGAGGCTGGTGAGTCTGCTGCCTAACTGCAGTTGTATTTGGGAATGAGCTCCATCATTGGCACTCAGCAGCAGAACCCAGCACCCCTTCATGGTGTGGGTTTTCTTGGTAGATGAAGGTAAACAGACTCATGAAGGTGTCTTGCTGTGTACTTGTCAGTGAGGTACTCTGAATTACAGCTCAGAAATGCTCCCTTAGCAGTTCTGTTGTGCTTCAAGGGGAAATATTTGTATGGCAAGCCCCGTAAATCAGTTTGCTCAAGTGTGTCATCCGTGATTCCTAAATTCCCAGATCTCGGCTGGGTGAAGGGGTTTATTCAGCACAATTCACTTGGGAGCTTTATAATAATCTGTCATCATCTCCCTTTGCTCCCCACCTGTCCTGTCTGACCCTTTTCTCCTGCTGATCAGCGACTTGAGATGTTTTTATTTCCTTGAATTGTGTCATTGCGGTGACTCCTCTGGAGATGGTACTGAGTTCAGGTAATCTATTACAACTCGGAGCTCCAGATGAGTGCAGAGGCAGACAGCAGGGAGTGATAGAAAATGGCATTTGGGGGAATGGAGGGTAAGCAATAAATTTTTAAACCCCAGGTGATGAAGAAGTGGGGACACCCAGGGAAAGGAGCAGCAGGACAAATATTTCTAGAAATAGGACATCTTTTCAAGCCATGGATTGGCAATGATGGCTCATGTCCTAAATCTTTGCTTTTAAACAGACACTGCATGCATAGCTTAAAAAAATGCACTGCAGTGTTGACTGTGTGAGGCTGTATTAGATTGATTTTGCTTTGATATGCATCTCCATCACTACTACATTATGGTTATGTTTTACTGCTAAGCTCATGAATTTCTTACATCAAAACTACAACCCAGAAGAATGTTTGCTTGTACTCAGCTTTTTAGTACGCCACAGCTTGCGCTAATTGAGAGTCTCTCAGTGATTTCCAAGTGCAGAATGTAAGTTTAAAGAAACAGCCATTTAGCAAGCTGGCACTGCTGACTCCTCAGGACTGTACTGACATCTTCCTGCACTTTGCAGCATATAATGTCTAAGACTGAAATCCCAGGAATGTGCTCAGCCCCGTGGTGGGATGGTGTCAGAAGGTGGGCTCAGCTGCCTTGTCACCTCCAATTTTCTGTAAGACCTGAGACTGTTTTACACAGTTTTCCCTAGGCTTTTAACCCTCTGTTTTAAATACCTGATTGCACAGTCTCGTTAAAAATAAACCAAAGCAGGAACATCTAGAGTTGTATCAACAGCAACTGCTGCAATTTAGACAGCTATCCTAGGCAAAGGGTAAACTTCATTATTTAATAGAGCTGCAGTGGCTTTCCAGCACTTTCATTTCAAGAGGATGTTACTGGTAATCAAAAAATGATTACTTGATACTCAAAGTGATAAAAGCCATTGTGTGATGTAGCTGAGTGCCTTTCAGGCAGTGAGGTAGTGGAGGGGAGGTGAAGCATTTGCTGTGCCTCCCCTCTGGGATTGTCATTGCAACAATGCCTCGAAGAAAGCAAAAAAAATTATTAGTGTGTTTTGATCTTAAACTGAAGAAACTGTTTAGTTGTAAGGGACATCAGCCGTGCTTAATCTGTAAAGACAGTGGGTATGCCTAAATGCTTCCAGCTATGAGAAACTCATTTGGCAGCCATTGGTTGCCTTCATACTCAAGCCTCCCAGAAAGCATGAATATAATTACATGCAAATCTGGAGCAGGGTGGATTTAGGTTGGACATCCAGAATAAGTTCTCTGAGGGTGGTGGAACAGCGGCACTGGTTGCCCAGGGAGGTGGTGGACTCCCTGTCCTTGGAGAAATTGAAGGTCAAGATTGATGGGGCTCTGAGCAACCTGCTCTAGTTGGGAATGCCCCTGCTTACTCTCCAGGGGTTGGACTAGATGACCTCTAGAGCTCGCTTCCAACATAGTGCATTCTGTGATTCTAAAGAGTATCTTCTAGCAGCAGAGGTGGTAGGACTGCTTTGATACCTTTACTGTGGTAACTGTTCTTAAGCATGAACTGTGCTGAGGAAGGCAAAATACATTTGCATACAAGGCTGTGAAGAGGCAGCAAATGTGCAACAGCAGGCTGAGAGATTGAGGGTGAACTAGGCACTGAATCTTGGAAATCAGTGAACATATAAATGCAGGGTTTTTGCAAGAAAGAGATGATGATGCGACTCAAAATGTAATTTCAGTTCTTTACTTGACAGATGTAGATTAATATTGAATTAAAAGCTTCCTAGAATACTAATAAATATTATTTGATACATTTCAGTAAAGCCTGAGATTCTCACAGTAATGTGCAGTAAATTGCCAATCTCATTATGCTGCTCTTCCTGAGAAGAGAGCAGGCAGTGATTGTAATGCAAATTGTGGAAAACTTCAGTATTAGCTGGGAAGGTGCTGTTTAGATTCTGTGATTCTTATTTCTCAGATAGATAAACTACTGCATTGACTTCAAAAATAAACACTCTTGCAGAGTTTCCATGCCTCTTGTATGTTAGGTTAAAGTGCTAAATCTTTTTTCCCCTAACTGGCATGGTTGTTCAATGTATCACAGTATCACAGTATAACTTAAGGTTGGAAAGGACCTTGAGGATCATTGAGTCCAACCTATCAACACAGACCCCATAACTAGACCATGGCACCAAGTGCCACATCCAATCTCCCTTTGAACACCTCCAGGGACGGTGATTCCACCACCTCCCTGGGCAGCACATTCCAATGACAAATGACTCGCTCAGTGAAGAACTTCCTCCTCACCTTGAGTCTAAACCTTGAGGTGAGAGCAATGTGATTTCCTTTCCATGGAGAGATACAGAGCAGTGTTCTTGTCACTGTTTGGGGATGGTGCCTTTTAGAAAAAAAACAGAGTTGAGTCTTCAAGGAGGACCAGGAAGGTCCAGGGATGGACTGTGAAAGTGTAAATTGTTTATTCCATTCCATAATTCTGCTATCTCGTTATAAGGAGGCTGTATTGAATTTCTCTTTTGTCCCTCCTTTCGGCTCTCCAGAGGGAGTCCTTACCTGGTATCACAATATCACTAAGGTTGGAAGAGACCTCAAGGATCATTGAGTGCAACCTGTCACCACAGACCTCATGACTAGACCATGGCACCAAGTGCCACGTCCAATCCCCTCTTGAACACCTCCAGGGACGGTGACTCCACCACCTCCCTGGGCAGCACATTCCAATGACGAATTACTTTCCATGAAGAACTTTCTCCTCACCTCCAGCCGAAACCTCCCCTGGTGCACCTTGAGACTGTGTCCTCTTGTTCTGGTGCTGATTGCCTGGGAGAAGAGACCAACCCCTTCCTGGCTACAACCACCCTTCAGGTAGTTGTAGAGAGCAAAGAGGTCTCCCTTGAGCCTCCTCTTCTCCAGGCTAAGCAACCCCAGCTCCCTCAGCCTCTCCTCACAGGGCTGTGCTCAAGGCCTCTCCCCAGCCTTGTTGCCCTTCTCTGGACACGTTCAAGTGTCTTGATGTCATTCTTAAACTGAGGGGCCCAGAGTAATGTGGGGGAGAAGCCTGTTGGTAGCCTTCAGAGACCTGACTAATTTTTCCTGTGTAATTTCAACTTGTTTAGGCCTAATGGAAGGGAGGCATGGTGGGGCGGGGGAGAAAAGGAGGAATGGGGCTTGTGGTTTAGTCTGGTTGGGGGAAGGTTTTGTGGTTTTTTGTTTTTTTTCATGTATCCTGTATATGTATTAAGTATAAAAGATTTGCAAGCATTTGGTGACAGCACTGGCACAGGCTGCCCAGGAGGGGTTATGGAGTCTCTGGAGATATTCAAAACCCACATGGATGTATTCCTGTGTGATGAGGTATAGGTGATCCTGCTCTGGCAGAGGGGTTGGATTTGATGAGCTTTCAAGGTCCCTTCCAATCCCTAGCATTCTGTGATTCATGAGTTCTGTGTTTTCCTGTATAATTTTGAATACAATTTCTGTATTTCTCTCCAATTCCAGGAGAGCTTCTTTATTTTATTTTCTCTGGGAGTAAAATTATTTCTGTCTGCTCTTTAAATGAAGACATCTTTCCTCTCTATTCTCCTGTTCTGCAATTTTCTGCAGTGGCTGCTTACACTGAAGAAGTGGGAGGCAAGGTGATGTGGCATGGCTTTCTGGGCTCCCTGACACCTCTTTTTGGCCTTAGTGTCTCTAGATGTCTCTAGACTGGCCAAGAAGGCCAATGGCATTCTGGCCTGGATCAGGAATAGTGTGGCTGTCAGGAGCAGGAAGTCATTCTGCCCTGTACTAATTAGGCCACACCTTGAGTCCTGTGTCCAGTTCTGGGTCCTTCACTTTAGGAAAGATGTTGAGTTGCTGGAAGGTGTCCAGAGAAGGGCAACAAAGCTGGGGAGGGGTCTGGAGCACAGCCCTGTGAGGAGAGGTTGAGGGAGCTGGGGTTGCTTAGCCTGGAGAAGAGGAGGCTCAGGGGAAGACCTTCTTGCGGTCTACAGCTACCTGAAGGGTGGTTGTAGCCAGGCAGAGGTTGGTCTCTTCTCCCAGGCAACCAGCACCAGAACAAGAAGACACAGTCTCAGGCTGCGTCAGGGGAAGTTTAGGCTGGATGTTAGGAAGAAGTTCTTCATAGAAAGAGAGATTGTCCGTGGGAATGTGCTGCCCAGGGAGGTGGTGGAGTCACCATCCTTGGAGGTGTTTAGGAAGAGCCTGGATGGGGTGCTTGGTGTCATGGTTTAGTTGATTAGATGGTGTTGGGTGATAGGTTGGACTCGATCTCTAAGGTCTTTTCCACCCTACTTAATTCTATTCTGTTGTAGGTTGGTCCTGACTTTCCCACTGAGCTGTCATGCCGGAGCGGTGATCCCCACTGCTGCTCCGGCAGTCGTGGGTAGCAGCGCATGTGTCAGAAGCGTGACTTCCCCTTGGTGTGTGCACTACATAATGAAACTGTCTTCATGTCTGGGGTGGATTCCCATAGCAACAGCAACGTGTTTGCTGAAAGGTTAATTACAGTCATGGTGGTAAATGAAGAGCTACAGGAGCTGCATGGTGACTAATCCCATCTACCTGTGCCTGCTGCTGGGCTGATGTTTGGTTTAGGAAGGCAGATCAGGCCTGGGGATTCTGAATTATGCAGCCCACAAAGCAGCACCTTTTACAAGGGAATTTTGTCACTGTTACTTTTGTCAGATTCAGGCTAAGGACACAGTCCAGAGGGCTTCTCCTCCAACCTCTGGTCTTGCAGGTGCATCTGCAACACCTCCAGTACTGAAGCGGGCTTGCAGAAAGGATGGAGATGCAGTGACAGGACCAGGGGCAATGGCTTCAAACTAGAGAAGGGCAAATTCAGCTTGGATGTTAGGAACAACTTTCTTACTGTCCAGGTTAGTGGTTGAGACCCCTTCTGTGGAGATATTCAAGGTAAGGCTAGACAGGGCTCTGGGCAACCTGATCTAGTTGAGGATGTCCTTGCTGACTGCAGGGAGGTCAAACTAGATGACCTTTCGAGGTCCCTTCTGACCTCTATCTTTCTATGAGGTATTTCCCTTGGCCAGCTTAGGAAATCAACATCCAAAGTTTTTAACTTGCAACTGGATGTTTTGTGAAGGATTTCTCCTGGTTCTTAAGTGCAGAAATGTAAGCAGAAATGTGTCAGCATTCATAACTGTTCTTGGGAGCAGATTAAGGAGGAGGTAAGAGCCTGAGGTTTATGAACAGCCAATGATTACCCTTTCCTCCTTGTTTGACTCCATCACCAAGAATCTGTAAAGAACTGGTACACAGACTGAAAAGTTTCAGAACAAATCTTTGCAGACTTCCTAGAGTCCATTTTCTTGGCATTTGACAACAGATATGAGACAGTGTCATCTCTGCATTAGCCCTACAAAGATACCACTGCATGATGGATGTATTGAGAGAAAACTTCTCTGAAACACTGTGGAGGGGAATCTACAGCTGTTAGCTTTCAGCTGTAACTAAACTTTTCAAGGACACAAGTGATTGAATCATCAGGTGATGTTTGATAAATACCTCTTACACTTCAGGCAGTCACTTTTCCCAGCTGCACTTGTTGAGTATCACACAATATCTCAAGTTGAAAGGGACTCAAAAGCGTCGAGTCCAGCTGCCTGCTGCTCACAGGACTACCTGCATCCAAAGATCCCTGATAGCTTTCTTAACACTGGTCACCATAGTGGATTTCTACAATCCCCTGTTGAAAGCAAAGCCTGATGCAGTGATTCTTTGCTTTCATAGTGTAAAATGTAGGTCAAATCCTTAGTAATGTCACCTGAGCAAAACACAGCAGGGAGTTTGCAGTTAATAGGCAGCCTGGGGATATATTCAGGTGTGGTGCACTGGGATACTGGTCTAGTCCCAGCATGGGTGATACCTCAAAGGGGTTTCTATTGCAGGATTCATCCATATTGCTCCTACTTTTGTGCAGGCAATGACTTTATTTACGAAGGAGTATGTGCAGGTGTGGGAGGAAAAGCAAACAGTTAAGGCAACACAATGTGTGCTGAGCTTAGCCATGCTTACACCCCTTCTCTTTCTCTTTCTTTACCTTGCTTGATTTTGTGCCCTTCAGAAAAGCATCCATCTGTCTGTAGGAAGTACTTTACTGTTTCTGCTTGACACTGCATGTGATAAATATGAACAAAATTTCACTAGGCCTGCAATGAGAAGTCAGGGGCACTTGGTGAGAGAAATATGCTCAGGAAAGTATAAAAGAACCCGAGCATATAGCATGATGGAGATTTTAGACTTTGCAAGACTGTAATCACACTTTGCAAATACACTTGCAAATTTCCTCGTGGAAGTTACTGAGAAAGTGCAGAATGTTTAAATTGGATGCAGAGGAATGTTGGAGCTGAAGTGTGTGTGTGTGTGTGTGTTTGTTTGTTTTGTACAAGAAAAGCTGTTTTGTAGAGATCGGTCTTTCAAATATATCTGCTGTGAAATGAGATGGCTTGGTGTTTATTTCTATAGTCCAAGCTTAGATCATTCCAGTGATGGATGTGAAATAGGTAGATACCATGTTTCTAGTGTGATTGAAGCCTTGGGAGATGTGATAGCTGCTCATCAGCAGAGATAGAAATGTGTTTGAAGGACATGATGGAGGTCACTTTAAAAATAGGGGGGGAAAAAAGAGTCTAAGTTCTGTCAACAACATTTGTGTGTAGCTGCTTGGTTTATACTGCAGCATTTGAGTTTGTTTAGTCTTGGGGGGAAAAAAAGAAAGAAAACCACAATAGTTAATGTGCAAAGAATGAATAAGAGGTAGATACAGGGATTTATTGTTATTTAATTTATCTTTCTCAATACCCTGTTGCTTTGCAAAGAACAGACTTAAGCCATGTAGAGGACCACAGAAACAGGCAGGAGCTGAAGGGCAGTTGCTATTAGCAGTGACTATTATTGAAATGATTTATAGTGGTCACACAGCAGCTAACTGTCACAGAATCACCAACGTTGGAAAAGACCTCAAAGACCAAGTACAACCTGTCACCACAGACTAAACCATGGCACCATGTCCAATCCCTTTTTGGACACCTTCAGGGGTGGTGACTCCACCACTTCCCTGGGCAGCACATCCCAATGGCTAACAACTCCTTCTGTGAAGAACCTTCTCCTCACCTCAAACCTAAACTTCCCCTGGTGTAGCTTGAGACTGTGTCCTCTTGTTCTGCTGTCCAGGCAGGGTGCTCTCATCCCTTGAGGATGGTGTCAGCCTGATCTTGGAGGGACATGAAGGTGAAGGGCAATGAACCTGGCATCTGCATGTGAAACAACCCCATATAAGTGAAGTAAAGCCATTGCCCAGTTCTGGTTGGATTCCTGGAAAACAAATGTAATAGCTGTGCTGGAACACTGTGGAGAAAGCACAGGGTGGGTTACTGCTTTGTGTGGGTAATGCAGACACAGTGCTGAAGTAAAGCTCTTGGACAGCTACCCCAGTGTGTGAAATCATGCCCATGCTCTGTCTCACAGTAATTTTGTTTCCAAAAGCATTCAGACTTACCCTGGGGGGACAGGATATGTCAAGCAGGGGAAAAAAAAAAAGCCTCGTAGCTGGATGCTGTTAGGATGATAGGGAGTGACTTCAAAGGCAAGGACCCTCTTCAGTAGCTCTGGCCCACAGCTCCACTTATGACCCAGACTCACAGGTGTAAGGGCAAGAAAGGGACATGCATGCTGGCTGCTAGGTAAGTTGCTGGCCTGCTGCCATCTTTGGGTAGTCTCTGCAACAGTGTTTGCTGGCCAGAGAACACATTTATGCAAATGACCAATTTGTAGACAAGGCAAGCTGAGGGGGGTTTGCCTCATCTGAGCATGCTTGGAAGATTTGCCTTGTCAATAGTAATTACTGCCTCTTCCTCCAGCCCTTGCAGGGGAATGATGCCCCAGGCTCTTCGCTGCTCACTACCTGCTGCCAAGTGGCAATTGCTTTGGTTCAATCAAACCTTAATTAAAATGTTATTGATAATTTGGCTGCAAAGAAACACTTGTTCATATTTCTTAATTGGAGGCCAAATCATGTCATCACTTACCTTAATCAGCTGAAACTTTAATAGAGAATAGCTAAAATGTATCTTGTCTTTTTTTTCTTTTGCTTTGCTGTGGAAGTGTTGGCACATTTTCACCCTGATGATTTCTGAAGGTAAAACTAACTGCTGAAAGCACAGAGTACAGGATGATGTGCAAGGACATCCAGGCATGCACATAAGATGTATATAGAGAGATAAGGCTGTACATGTAAGGTGATATAGCAATTGCTTAGTAGCTGTAGTGCAGCAAAACTCCACCATTGAAGTTCTTCTACATCTCTTTAAAGACTTTCCCCTTGACATTTGTTGTCCTGAGACTGAAGTCCATTTATGCTTCTGAACAACCAGATAAGAGCAGCAGCTTGATGATGAGTTTGATGGAGTTGGTGAGTTTGTTTCTGTGAAAAACAGTTAAGTAGAATCTGACCGGGAAAAGTATTGCTGCTGCAAGATAATATTTTACAGAGCACTCAAATTTCTTCCAATACAGATACATGAGAGAGTGATTCAGTTAACTGCAGTTGTCAATGTGCAATTTGATGTGTGTAATTTATCTTTTTTTCTTTTGGAGGGGAAAAGGACAAGCTAGTGTTTGAACTTCTAATGAAGTTTATTCAGAGCATGTCAGCACTGTCAAAAGCAGAACAGTTGTGCCCAGCGAAAGCTTTGACTGTCTTGTGGTCTGGGACATCGTTACCAGTCAGTCATACTGTGTTATTATAGACATTTTCTAACTGTTATTTTAGAAGGCACAGTTTTTAATTTGTAGAATGATTTCCCTCTTTGGACTCCATCAAAGCCTAAACATTCTGATTGCTTCCATGTTTGAGGCAAATCTCTGTAGGAGGAGATTTATTTCAGTATACATCTAGCAGATAGGGTGGGGATTTTCTGTGCTCTCATAAGTAGATTATGTAAAACCAGGCATCAAATGAGTCTCATCAGTTCTGGGTGTAGGAAGGGACAGTTTCTTTATTCTTTCTCCACCAATAATTAGCATAAAATGTCACTCCATGCTCCAATGTGCTTTTGTGATCCCTTTTTCCTTGCTGACATAACTCCAATGCACTTTATGCCTAAATCATGCTGCACGTTATCAGTATTGTACAAATCATTAACAGTCCTTGTCATTCCTCTTTCATTTGGCTGATGAGAAAGGAATTATCATCATTATCATCTTTACTGAAAAGTCTTAACAGCCAGGAAAGCAAAGAGACTTCTTCATGATTCACTGGCAGAGAGTCAGCCCCAGATAATGACAGCGCCCGGAGTAGAGCGGGGTCACTGGGGTGCAATTCTGCCTGCTGAACCGTGCTGCCTTGCTGGAAGCTGAGGTAAGACAGGATTTAATAAGAGCTGCTAGGTAGCCAGAGGCAGCTATGCTAGGAAATGAGGCAGTATTTATTGCATTTAGCTGTTGTATTTCCTTGCCAAGGAAGAGCAAGCATAAATATTCAGCTGGATTTCTAATTGTTCCTCTCCAGCTACAGGGACAGTGCAATCCATCTGGAGCTAAATCGCTGGGAGTAGGGTGGCCATTGCTGGTTGAAAGGCAGCTTCTCTTTCCTGTTCTGCTGCCTTATGCAGGGTATGCATCCAGTATAGCCATCAGATTTCTGTGATTCCTCACTGCACTAGTCCTGTTTTCCTGCTTTGAATCTCTTCAGTAGGTGACCAGTTTCTGATAAGATTTTTCAGAAGTAGTTTTGTTTCAGTTGTCATTAGACCCACATTTGAAGTAAGCAATCTGGTAGTACATCAAATGGATTTTGTGGAGTCACAGAATCACCAAGGTTGGAAGAGACCTCAGAGATCAAGTCCAACCTGCCACTACAGACTTCATGACTAAACCATGGCACCAAGTGCCACGTCCAATCCCCTCTTGAACACCTCCAGGGATGGGGATTCCACCACCTCCCTGGGCAGCACATTCCAATGGCTAACAACTCTCTCTGGGAAGAACTTTCTCCTCACCTCCAGCCTAAACTTCTCCTGTCGCAGCTTGAGACTGTGTCCTCTTGTTCTGGTGCTGGTTGCCTGGGAGAAGAGACCAACCCCCTCCTGGCTACAACCTCTCTTCAGGTAGTTGTAGAAAGCAATAAGGTCTCCCCTGAACCACCTCTTCTCCAGTTCACACTAGCCTTCAGTGTTACAGTGAATAACACGGTCACTGATATGTGCAGAAACAAAGAGCTGAAGACAAGGATATGCAGACATCAAGCACTAGAGGATGGGTTGAAAAGTAATTGTTTTGGTTCTTTCTGTCTTCTGCCTTTTGTGGTGCGTCCATGTGTGGAAGGGAAGGATGGATGAAAGCAAGTGTGACTTGAGGGGGTTGTGCATGTGTCAGTTTTGGACTATGAAAGCATGAAATTCCGTTACTCAAGACGTGGGCTATGGAAAGAAAAGGACTCATTTCTTTTACTGTCAGCAGCTCTCTCTAAAGCTTTGCAAAGTTTGTCAGGAAGACTTTGTTTTACCTCATCCCAGCTATACAAATGAGTCATTTTTATTGTCTCACTGATTTAAACCAATTATTCCTCTCTGAAAGTATCGCTGTTCCGTCTTTTCCTTCACTCTTCTGATCACTGTAATTTCAGGAGCTCATGTTCATTTATTATCTTGTGTGTTAGCCTGTCTGTTTTCAGGCCTAAGCCCATTTCAGCCCACCTAAACAGTATACAGAAGTTTTTCCTTCTTAGTTTTATTATCTAAATTCTGTGATATTTGAAATGTGAAGCATACGTGCCCTGCCTTGGGCTCATCTGATGTAATTCGTGTTTTCTTTGTGATTTTGTGTTACCAGCTAAAACCAGATGAGGAAAAAAATGTCATTGATGTGAGCATCATTGGCCATGAAAGCAAAAATGGGATCCAGAATTGATGTCCTCTTTGTAGTCTTAACAGAAATCAAGACCAGGCTAAGAAAAAGATGGTCAGGCCCAAAGGATCTTTTTACATTTTCAATGATTGCAACAAAAGCACCATAAATAATAGGGATAGAAACCAGTAATCTGCCAAATATTTTTCCTCAGGAAATCACATTGCTTTGCCATCAGTACAGTCTCTTATTCTGTACCAGCTGCACTACTTGTAAAGCAAAGCTATGCTAGGTATAATGATAGCTTTGCATAAATGCCTCCTATTTATCCTGGTACTTAAAGATAGAACCAGAGAATTGTTAGGGTTGGAAGGGACCTCAAGGATCATCTAGTTCCAAACCCCCTGCCATGGGCAGGGACACCTCACACTAGATCAGGTTGCTCAGAGCCATATCCTGCCTTTATAAGCCTCCAGGAATGAGGCTTCCACCACCTCCCTGGGCAACCTGTGCCAGTGTTTCACCACCCTCATGGTAAAGAACTTTCTCCTAACATCCGATCTGAATCTACCCATTTCTGTTGTTGTTCTATTCCCCCTCATCCTATCCCTACTTGACACCTTGAAAAGTCCCTCCCCAGCTTTCTTGTAGGCCCCTTTAAGATACTGGAAGACCACAATAAGGTCTCCTTAGAGCTTCTCTTCTCCAGGCTGAATAGTTGTAACTCTCCGTCTGTCTCCATAGGATAGGAGCTCCAGCCCTCCACTCACCCTCGTGGCCCTTCTCTGGGCACATTCCAGCATGTCCAGATCCTTCTTGGAATAGGGGCTCCAGAATAGGGGCTTCTATTATTAGTGCTTGACACACTGGTGTCTCATCATCTTTTAACCAACATGACATAAAAGTATCAGCAAACCTATTGAGTCTCCATAATGTACCTTTCTGCAAAAGATAAGCCTCTCAAGTGTCTACCATATTGAAAGAGAAAAGCTGAAGAGGATTATGAAGTTGTGCATGGTGGTTTGGATTTGTGTAGCTGAAAACTTCCAAGGACTTTGTATAGTGAAATTTTCTCCTCAAAGAAATTATCTTGCTTGAATTCTTTCCAATCCCAAAAGGCCATGTAGCTATGTGTCAGATAATACAGCATCCAGGTAGTTTAGTCCTTGACAAGCCTGGATATGTGTGTCCCATGGTGAAATGAAGTAGATGAAATCAAGTAACTATCCTACTAGTGCTGTAGTTTGAGATCAAACCAGAGTTGCCCAAAATTGTGATAGGAGGTTTGTGGCAGGATAGCATCTCAAGCTGTGGGCCAGAGCAATCCAATCTGCCAAATTCCTGTTATGGTCTAAGCAACAATTTGTTTCTTGACTGGTTGTGAGAATAACATCTTAAAACAGGATCAGCAGGGGAGATATTTATTTAAGGGGAGATATTTATTCAGTCATATTTGTTTTTGCCATCTGCTGGGGGCTGGGACCTGCTTTTATCTGTTTGTGATGCGGTGTTTAACTTGCAGCTGACAGATAGAAGCCTTTTCAGTAACTCCTCTTCTCCTACACTTGATACTCAGCCATGTGTTCATGTTCCAATAGCCACATTCTTTCCCAATGAATCAGAAATACACATCTTCCAGCGACAGGTTTTTACAGCAGTGATTGCCTGCCTGAGCCACTTATCCGCTGTACAACTCTCTACTGAAAACATTTCACACTTCCCTGAAATAATCATAACTGAAAGAGAAGAGAATTAAACATTTCCGAAGTTCTAGAGAACGGTGGCAGCAGCAGGCAGAGGAGCTTTCCTTCTGCTCTTCCTTGTGAAGGTGTTTACTTTCCTCCAAAGGTTTGTTTCCTTTTCAAATCTGGCCTCTAGCTGGAAGTTTGGTTTACATAATTGATTTTTTGGCAGGGAAACTATAGCTGACATGCCTAATGTATACTTCAGGCATCTGCTCTTTGATAGTAAGTCCTGCTAGAACATTTCAAAGCCTTGCCTTTCCTTTACCATATGGCTGTATGAGTTTTCAAGAGAACTTTTAGATTTTGAACCTGGCTTCAGGTTCTCTCAGTCCAATCAGTTTGGTTGTGAATTCTGAGCAAAGTGTTGGGAAAACAGGTGATTGTGGTGGGATGGGACACGCTGCCCGGTGGGACACGCTTGCCTGGTGGGGACGCCCTGCCGGGGTGTTCCTTATAATGTGTATTAACACTTAAAAGAGTTCTAGTGACCTGTTTCATGATGGACTGGTTTTCTTAGTACTACCTGATTTGGAGAGTTTGTGGCAGGGAATAGAATAGACCAGGTTGGAAAAGACCTTTGAAGATCATTGACTCCAACCTATCACCCAACACTATCTAATCAACTAAACCATGGCACCAAGTACCCCATCCAGTCTCCTCCTCAACAGCTCCATGATGGTGACCCCACCACCTCCCTGGGCAGCCCATTCCAATGTCAATTCACTCTTTCCCATTAGTTTTACATTTACTAGTAACTGCCTTTAAGGGTGCTTGGCTTCCTGCTCTCTCTGCCTCCTCCATGTGGAGGCTCCTTTAGAGCCTGTAGCATCAGAAAAAAATCATTGTTTACACAGTATTTTAATTTGCCTTTGCTTGGGGGCAGAGTCAGTGTTAATCTCTGCACCAAGCAAGGAATTCCCTTCCTGTTTGTTTTATTTTACTCTTTTAAGCAGAGAATTGTTTCCCAAAGGCTGTTCCCTTGTTGTACTGTCTGATATTTCTGTGCCTTGCTTTTCAATATAAAGTAGAAGTGAGATCAAGAGAGGATAGTGAGCTTTTTGGGGTAAAAATCAGGGACAGCTGCAAGGCATATTTTCCAGCCAAAGAGGATCACTTATCATCTGTGCTGCTAAGAGCCATGGGGCAGCTTATGTCTCCATACATGCCTTTGCAGAAAAAAAAAATTAAAGATAACCAAAGATACTCAGAAGCATTCTTTTAATCCTGCCCATTACACCAGACATGCCTGAGAACTGAATAGAAGAGTTTAGAGAACGTGGTGCTATAATAAATAAACATATTTGGCTGTGGGTAAAGCTGAGTGGACACATCTCCCTCCAGAGATGAATAACACAGCCCTGTGTGGTAGCCAGGGGGACCACTTAAAAGTGACCTATGCTTCTTGCAGCCCCCACAAGATATTAACAACCGCCTTTAATGCTTATGTAGCACTTTCCCAATGTTTAGCTGGATTTCTGGAGGCTTGTTACTTAAAGGCTTCTGGGGACATAAACCAGAAGAATAACTGAACTTCATTGCAATAAAAAATGCCCACACACAAAAAAAAAGCAGCACATGGTGCTCCCTGCCTTAGCCTCCAGCTCTGCAATAAGGGCATGGTAAAGAATAAACAGCACAAGGGCAGAGCCACCCTCCTCCTTATGGACATGCCCTAGGACAGGAGCACTCATAACAGGAACAAAGGCAGACGTGGGTCCTCTCAAATTTGAGTTTCACCAAATATTGCTTGTTCTGTACATAGCATGCACCAAGTCATGCACTCAGCAATCCAACAAGGAACAGTTTCATGCAATTTGCTTTCCTAGTTGATTCCAATCATTGTTGCTGTGCATCAGCATTCTAGATGGCAGATTTCTTTTTCCTTCAGTGATTGTCCAGTCTGTTTATGAAGACGCTGAAGCATTTAGCATGTTACATTATCACAGTATTGCTAAGATTGGAAGAGACCTCAAGGATCATCGAGTCCAACCTGTCACCACAGACCCATGACTAGACCATGGCACCAAGTACCACGTCCAATCTCCTCTTGAACTCCTCGAGGAATGGTGACTCCACCACCTCCCAGGGCAGCCCATTCCAATGACAAATGACTCTCTTGGTGAAGAACTTTCTCCTCATCTCAAGCCTAAACTTCCCCTGGTGCAGCTTGAGACTGTGTCCTCTTGTTCTGGTGCTGGTTGCCTGGGAGAAGAGACCAACCCCTTCCTGGCTACAACTACCCTTCAGGTAGTTGTAGAGAGCAATTAGGTCACCCCTGAGCCTCCTCTTCTCCCGGCTAAACAATCCCAGCTCCCTCAGCCTCTCTTATGCTGTCCATTTCCTTCCTTTCGGAACCAATTATTATACAACTCCAATGTGAAGTTCACCGTCTTCCAGGTTTTGGAACTGGTGTTATTCTTTGACTTGTTTGATGTCAGGTGTTTTACTCAGATATTGAGTGTGGTATTTACAGGGAAATTGGTTTTGCAACAGAATTAGAAATTAAACAGAGCAATAAAAAGGACATCAATGCCCAGTAACTCAGTGGAGAGTGTGCCAAAGTTATACTTTTCATGAGGTTTTCCAGCAAATGTTTCTGTTTGGTGGTGGATTCTCATAGCAGAGCTCATTGGGGAAGAGCTTGGTGGTTTTGTTTTCATCATTCATGTCCTTCATATCAAGTGCTTCACATCCTGCTGGCTGACTGAGGGGACTACCTGGCCACTGCTGATTTCTTTTACTTGATTCTTTCCCTTGCTATTCTAAAATGGTTTTAAAGTTAAGGATGTGATCTGCTCAGTAACTTCAGGTCTTGTCTATCGCTTTTCTGTACCAATGAATTTTCCTTTGGAATTTCAGGGGAAAAAAAGATAGGTTTACACTTTTAAATCTATCCTAAAAATAACTTTGCAGTTCTCTTCCCTCCTGCTTTTATGAGTACTTGTGAGATGGAACCTTATTTTATTTATTCAGTCTAGGTGTCTTTTTTTTTTCCCCTGCCACCTTGATTATTAATGTGGAATGGCAGCAACTTCTTCTCTCAGAACGTATCTGCACGTGATGTGGTGGCAGTCATGCAATCTGCCTGATGGCATGGACTGATTAGACAAGCAGGTGCTCAGATTGATTACATAAACCAGCTTCCCTTCTGCAAATAGCTGTCATTAAGGGGCAAATGGTGCTAGTTTAATTCCAAAGTCACTCCATTAGAATGTATGGAATACCTTTGGATTTTTTGGTGAGGTGTTCAGTGAAGAGTTCAAATGGCAAACTTGGCAGCCTAATCTGTTGGGTATCTGTGATGGGTTATGCCCATCCTGTAAACAGGGTGGGAGGGCTTGCGAGTGCTTTGCCCTCGCTGCAGAGCGTTTTCCCCCTGGGAAACTGAGTCTGTTCCTCTCCCCCCTCCCTGCCTAGCTAGGGTATAAAAGGGAGGACGTTGCAGCCATTAGCTCTTCTTGGCTCCTGCCTTTTCTAGAGGAGAGCTACTGCAGCTGCCTTCCTGCTCCTCTGCCACGTGATTAGGGCTGATCCTTCTCCCTGCTGCCTCAACACTTCTTCAGTCAGACTGGTTCTGTATTCTTGATTTTGTTTTTCCCTCCCATCCATCCTTGTTCCTTGCCCTTGTGAACCTTATCTGTTATTGTTTTATATATATTGTTTAAAGAAAACTTTTTTACTTTGCTTGGTGGATTTGCTCCTTCCCTTTCTTTTTTTCCCCTCTCTGTTGGGAGGAGGGGGGAACAGGGGAGGGATTCTCAGCCTTGCCCCCATCTGAGCTCTTGAGTCCCAGTTGAGGCTCAAACCACTCCAGGATCTCACTGTATTATTTTTTTCCCTAGGTGTTCTAAAGCCAGGTAGGATGTTTTGGGGTGATTGTGCAGAGGTCGTTATCTGAGATGTAGATCAAAGCAAGGAACTATCCACAGTGGATTTTCTGTGTGCTTGCTTGTTTGCTGGAAAGAGTGGGAATGTCAGGTCTTTCAGGTATTTCATTTTGTTGATGTCATTAATGATACTAAAAAATTGCTTGCAAATAGACCCCAGGTGAAAAATGATGGTGTGCTTCAGGAGTACCATTTATTTGCCACAGCAACCTCTGCAGTTCCTACTGTGGGTAATGCACTTGCTTGACAGCTGCAGCCCTTTCTTCAGTTGAAATATGATTCCATTAATGTAGAGATGCATTGAGGTTACTTGGATACTAATGGTGTCCCAGTATCTCCTGATAAGACCTGAAGTACTCCTTCATCCTCCCCCAGGAAATTCATTTGCTGTGGTGTTGACTAGGGATGTGTTAGGGTGACTCTCACCAGCCCTCCTTGCTCTTTGGATTGTTCTGCTTCGTGAAATAAACTGCATTTTACAGCCAAAGCAGAACACAGGCAGTGAACCCTAATCTAGGAAATGGTTTTTCTGTAACAAGTACAGGCAGTGTAGTATTGAAGAGATAATTAGTTGAGATCTGGTGAAAATCCAGCAAGGCTGAAAAATGATGCCAGGGTACAAGAGACATGAGAAATGTCACTGCTAGCACGTGCGGTTCCAGCAGGGATGCTCTCATCAGAGACTTGTAGTGGTCTCTTTGAGCCTTCAAAGGTATGAATCTGTGAGGGATTATTATAGCTAGGAAAAATACAGCAAATGTTCTGTGGTTTTATGTTAAGTAAGCGCTTGTAAAATTGTTTGCTGTCAATAATTTAATGCATAACTTACTCAGCTGTTTACATATGGGTTGTAGCCTGCCTTTTGGATCAAATCCTCCAGCAAATGGCAGCCTCATAACAGATACATTTGAGCACTCTCTGGTGCTAAGAGTTAACATTAAGGCACGTAGCAAAACATTTTGTGATTTCCTTGCAGGGCTTCATTGTCTTTTTGGTGTCACAGGAGGAGAGATAAAGGCTTCTATCATTCAGGCCTTTCAGTTACTTGACTTTCTGAAGCATGCCCTGTATTTGAGTAGCAGCACTGCTTAATGCTATCACATTGCAGTCCAAGTTCATTGCACTACAGAGGAGAATGTCATGATTTGAGCACAGCTGAGTTGATTCTGTTGTCTAATCTGTAAATTCACAACCTGCTGTACAAGTGATAGCTTATCAAAACTTGATTAAGAGGTAGGAACTGGCGAGGCAGGATAGGAATCTCAAATACTACACCTTTGGAAGTCTCACTTGGAAACTCTGGTGGCAAAGAGCTGATAGCAATAGGTTGCTATCACAAAGGCTTGGACAGGTCCAGCGAAGAGCAGTGGTGCACATCTGTGTCAGCTGTTTATCAGCAGTGATACCTGCCTCTCAATTTCACTTATCTCTGGGGTTCCATTGGTATGTCCTACCTTCAAAACACAGACTAAATGTGTCCATTGCACACACAGAGCTCACTGCGGAGTTCACTGTCTTGTGTGATGCTGAGTTGGAAAGCTGCTGATGGAGGATCTGTAGGGGAGGGGTGAGATTCAGAAGAGAAAAAAACATTTTACTAGATCCTAACTCTTGACTCTAATGAATGTTGATTGACTGTGTAACTTGTAGGTAGGTTTGAGTTGGAATAAATGTCAGATGTGATTCAGCTCACACAGCAGTGTGAAAAGCACTGCTACTGCTCTGAGCAAACCTGACAGCCCAACTTTCTTAAAGGCCTGCTCTGTCTTGCTCATTTGTTCTCTCTTTTTAATGAAGCTTTTAATAATTGACACTTCCCTAACAAAAGGTAACATAGGTCATTCTATTGAACAGAATATTCTCCCACCACAGCTGTAATCTGAGATCAAAACCTATTCCTTCTCTTTCATCTGGTGGCAAGGATGAGTTGCTGCTCGTAAGAGCAGTGTGGTGTTCTGAAGTGCTGTCTCCAGACTGCAGGTGCTTGCTGTTCATGGCTCACATTGAGAGCAGGCATTTAACTGCCATAAATATCAACAGAGAATCTATATAAATATGAAATGGAGAAATGTGTGGTATTAAGTTCTTGAGTGAAACAGAAAATGCACTGCATTAATACCCAGCTCTGCAACAGGCTTCACATTGCCAGAATCCTTTTGGGAGTGGATTGGGGGTGGGGGGTGGGAGAAGAGATAAATTGCTTAGTGCCTGTTATTGAGATCAGATTTTCAAGAGCTTAGAGTACCAAGTTATGACATAATTGGAAAATGTGCTGCTGGGGTCACAAGAGGAGCTGCTGCATGTTCAGCACCTCTGAAAACCACGTCTCTATTGATGTGCTCTGACAGAAGGTGAGGTTTTCTGAATGCTGGGCTTTGGTTTTCTCCTCTCACAACCCAGAGAGGGATGATAATGCTTTTCCCTTGTACTTCATTCTCTTTGCTTTTTTACATTACAAATCATGGTCAGGATCTGTCTCCCGCACTCTCTGCTCGTATTTTCTGATCTGCTGTGGTCAGTACAGAGTCACAGAAATATTTACAAGTCCTTCAGATCCTTCTGTTGTATTTCAGCCTTCTGGGGCAGGATCACACTGCTTTTAATTCTTGGAGATTGCTGACAAGACCAGTATGTGACCACTCAAAGTTAGATTTGTTTCTGACAGGAAAAGGAGCGAGACAGGTTGGGTTGAAAAAAGACGCCTTTCCCTCCAAGGGCAATTGAGAAACATGCAAGAGCAGGGAGAGAAAGAATGAGCAGGAGCAGAAAGTTGTAGGAGACTGAGATTCCTTTTAACAACTGATTCAGGAAGCAACTGTCATGGCAATAATTCAGCTATGCTGAACCAAGCCACCTACAGTGCTGCTCCTTGCTGAAGGTTGGGATATGTATTAATTCAGCTTTGTAATGAAAATGGAGAAATAAATGTGTCTGCGTGGCAGGGAGCTGGACTGAACTGCAAAGAGCCACTACTGAAATGTTAAAAAGGGTTGTCCCTGTCAAAAGGTGTGAGTTCTGCTCTGCATGTAATTAAACAACAGGACTGATAGATAGCAGAGAGATGATGAAGAAGGAAAAAGGCACCTGTATTGTTCTCAGGTAAGACTGAGATTCAGTTTGTATCTGTGCTTGTTGCAGAAGACAAGGCAAACAGGATCCAGCTTGGTGAAAACTGAGTTATTTACCTATAGAGTAGGAATTGAGAAGAAAAATCTTTTCTATTGTTGGCATTCAGAATTTGGAATTAAATGGTGGCTGCTGTGATTCTGCCTTTTCTTCAGACTGGTGTGACTGCCGCTGGTCTATGAGCTAGCTGTCAAGGGGAAACAGAGTGCTAATAGAGGTGTTAACTGTTCACACTGAGTTGAGCACCTCTTGATAATAGGGAAGTCACAGAATACTGGTGTGCTGTAGAGGATAAACCAAGGCCTAAATTCTTACACCTCTGAAAACCAAGACACTCATCATTAATTGTTTTGCTTCAACAGATGGTCACAGCAAACCTGCAGCCTTCTCTGCCTAAGGAAGGATTGCTTATTTCACTATAACACTTCATATAGTAAAGTGGCAAAGCCCTGTACAGAACCCTGTCTCCAGCTCTCTGTTTTTGAGAAGGTCAAATTCTATCTGGGCTTAATACCTTTAGCCACACTTTTTACACTGGCAAATGTGGTTGAGCCAGATTTTGTAGCAAGGGATTTTACTTCTCAGGGTAAAGATTCAAATCTGTTAGACTGATCTGCTGCAGATTTAATGCTCCTCATATTTCTATCTGTCACTTCTGGAGGGAACTATTAATTGGGTGAGTGGAGGTTACATTTGCTGTGTACAAAATCTGCTTTGGTACTTCTTTTGACAGCACAGATGATGTTTGTCTTTCTCCTCTGTGCTGGTTGTTTCCCTGTTCCCTGTACTATTTTGATCTGTGCTATGTCCATCACAACAAAAGTTTTATGTTAAAGGGTCAAAGTGCCAGCGTGGCAAAGGAGAAGAAACCCACACAGGATGAAACCTGTGTGTTTTCATTGGGGATTGTGTGTTTGTCTTGTTTGTGTGTTGTTTGGTTGCTTGGGGTTTTGCTGTTTATTTGTTTTGTTGGTTAGTATTTTGATTGTTTTGGGGTTTTTTGTGGTGGTGTTGGTTTGGTTTTTTAGGAGTGTAAATATAGATATGCTGAAGTGCCTACTGCAAAGGATGCTTGAATATTAATCATAGAATCAACAAGGTTGGAAAAGACCTCAAGGATCATCAAGTCCAATCTGTCACCTAAGACTTCATGACTACTAGACCATGGCTCCAAGTGCCACATCCAGTCCCCTCTTGAACACCTAAGTCATGCTTTAATTCCTACCTTAGTCCTCCATTGCAGATAAGCATTATCTCCATTAGGCTGATGAGTGTTGTAAAGCACAGAGAGATGAGGTAAACTCTCCCCAGTCTTAGAGGGAATTGCTGAGAAAAATCACATGCAGTATGATATCCTGTGTTTTCTGCCTGCCCATTGCAGCCACATCTTTGTTGGGATCCAAGAGCCATCCTCTGATAAATCTTGTTTAAACTATGGCTGTGGTGGTTTGTCATGGTACACTGGGCCATGACCAGAGCAGGCATTTTTGTGTAACCTTCCAGAGAGAGGCTGCAAACACCCATCTCAAAGTACAGCAGAGCTGGCCTAGCTTTAGGGCTTTGTGTTGAAGGAGAGGGGCTTGTGAGCTTGTGATTCTACTGCAAATCTTCTGGGGAGAGAGGGCTGTGTGGCTCTGCAGCCATGACCTGTGCCTGCAGAGGAGTGCGTTGCGCTTTGGAGGCTGTTCCTGTACCTTGTCAGTGTGCATTATGCTGCAGCATTCAAATTGCTTTTTGCAACACAGTGCTGGCAAGAAAACACTCTTCACTGGAGGAAACTCTGGGAGGTGGCAGGGTTTTTCCACTTAGATTTAACCTAGTGAGCATGGATTACTAAAGGCCATGGTTGATTATTTCCTAAGAATGCAACAGCTGGATTTGGGAATGGATACAAGAACTGCAATGCAATCCTAAGCTCTGGAGGCAAGTACAGACAGAATACTGGCATAAAACTAAACCATTTTCCATTAGATGAGAATTTAGAGTATCACAGGATCAGCCATTGCTGTTGTGCTGCACAGTGGGAACCACAGGCCATCAAATGCTTTCCTAGGGGCCCCGAATCTGATAAGGATACAGAGCAGCACAGAAATCACTTAAACTGCAACTTTTGATGGATATGTTTATATGAATGTTTAAATTACCCATAACCTGCACTGCTCATTCTCCTTCTCCTTCAGTGATTGTTCATCAACTTGCAGTTTCACTTAGACATGAACAAGAGAGAAGTCAAAAGATGTACCTGGGGATTGGAGGAACTAAAGACACAAATTCCCAGTCTGAGCATGCTTAATCTTGGACACTGATGACAATACAAACCTGAAATGCATGTCATAGCGTGGTCTGTATCCCATGAATGTTTCCAGAGCCTTGCAAACATGAAAAGACTTTGTCTACTTTCATTTTACTGGTGAAAACCAGAGACAACCCCTGGGTAATAGGTTATGATGTGAACATGCGGGTAGGCTGCAAAATGGAGCTGGTTTCTGTCTTTCTGAGAAATACCTCAATACAAGGCTGACTTTTTTTCAGTCAGATTGTTTTATTGTTCAACTGATTTTTCAGTTGGAAATCAGATCTGCACTGTGTTGAGCCACATGGCTCCAGTTCACTGCAAATTGTTTCTCCACAGCAGATGTAGATTCCATATTCCATGAGGAACAGTGGCCTGAATCTGGATTCACAAATTCTCTCACAACCCAAGGACTAAGCATAGTCACTAACTGTGGATTTGAATGTGTATGAGGAAGAAGCCAATGATTGGATTGTGTTTGAAAAGTACTGGCATCATGCTGCAGCTGCCCTAACTGGCTGCATTTCTGTGGAAACCTTCACTAGTGACCTATGTACTGCTCAGCAGAGAGACCTGAGAGTCCTCCTGTGTCCCTGACAGGGGGAGATGGGAACCAGGTGCAGTGAGTCTTACCTGGGGCTTGGCAGGTTGTGTCTGAAGTTGTTTTTAAGAGTTGGCAGGGATTTACCATTCCCCACAACTGATAAGGGCCACTCCAAAACCATGGCTTGAGCTTCTCATTTCATCCTGTTTCAATCATCTGTTGGCAATCTGACATTCCTTAGAGCTTGTTTTCCAGGTGAACAGTTCAGCCTCTCAGTGGCTTGCAGTGATTGCTGTCAGTTAGCATGGTGCCTCCGCACTCTGCTACGGCATGAACCTCTGCTCTTCTCCTTTCCTCTCTTCCTCTTTAGCAATTCTAACAGACTGAATCACATCTAACCTCTCTTTAATACCCACTGCCAGGGTTGTTTACAAAGTCATATTCATAGCTCCAGGAAACTGAGAACTCTTCCTAGTGATAAACCATGGAAAAGATGCTCAGCACTGGGGGCTAAGTAGCCTTGAGTTTCTCTGTAGGCATAGATATAAAATCTCTACAAATTGTGGAAAGCATGGAAGAAGATGATGGAACTTCTGGTGCTGAGCAGTCTGTATATCACAGCACTGGTGTCTCAGCAGTCCTACAATCAATGGAGTTCATGGAGCTGCTTTCTGTATCTGACAGTGGAAATGAAGGCAGTGTGTAGCTCATTTGAATTAATTTGCCATAAATATTTGATGTCTCTTTAAAAGTCTCCCAATCTCTCATTTAAGGCTTTAAAAAAAGAACTGAGTTCAGAAAACGCTCATCAGCTCTCAGCACTCAGTGTGACCAGGGTGGTTTTTGCAGCTGTATTTATTTACTTTTATTATGGTTGCACCTAGAGGCAAAAAGTATGCCTGAGCTCGGCATGGTCCAGATGTGGAGCAGAGAAGACAGCCTTGCCCTGGGCAGTTTGTAATCAGGCTGACAGAGAAATGAATGTGCTGAAGCTGTTTGAAAGCTTAGCAAGGACTACAGGCATGCTGGCCGCTTTTTTGATGGGTGGGAGAGATCCTCTTTGCTGCTGTGTTCAGCGTTAGTTCTGCATCCCCACTCACCCCCGTGATTCATACAGCTAAACCTCACTGATTATTCCTTTCTGGTACATTTTGACTTAGGATCCTTTGGGTTCTGCATAAACCTGCAGTATTGTTTTAGTCATCAATGAGAAATTATTGCATAGACCACAGAGGTCTGTTTGGAGGCAATTTGGAAAGACCTAACCAGCCGCCTGGGCACCCAAGAGGAATGAGTGAGACTTGGTTTTAATCTTGGTTTTGGAAGGTTTGGTGGATTTTTTGTTGTGGGGTTGGTTGGTTGGGTTTGGGTCTTTTGGTTGGGATTTTTGTTTTTATTTTGGCAAATGTGACATCTTTGCCTTTTGATTGCTTTAGGCCCTTTTGGTCTCAGCAGCAATGAATTATGGCCTATTCCTCCGCAAACTTTTTCTTGTCTGCTTATTAATTCTCTCAGAGAAATGCCTAGGAGCAAGCTGATGAAGCAAGGTAGATTTGACTGTGAGACATTGCCAAGCAAGAGAGTAAATAACCTTCTCTTTTTCCCTCCCCCTTTTTTGTTCTTTCTTTCTTTTTTTCCCCCCCTGCCTGTCACTGAACTGTTTAACTTGTAATAAATTATCAAGAACTGTTGGTAAATTAGTATGCCACCTGGGACAGGCTGTTGATTATTGTGTGATTTCTATTTACTTTTCTGGAATGGGCTGCAGTCTCAGATGAGTGCTTCTTGTGTGGAAGTCACTTGTAGAGATGACAAAAGGCCATTTTTTCTGGATATAGATTATGCTGTGAGTCTTTAATTAATTTTCAATTATGTGAAAGAGGCTCTTCACATCTCATCCTTTATGGCTACCTCTCACCACCCAGCCTCCCCCCCCAGTTAGCTGCGTTGTGTTATGGTGAATGTGATGATGCCTACAAGGTTTTGGGAGCATTGCCTCAAATACAATTGATATAAAATACTATAAATCTTTTTATGCTTTCTCTCAGTGACTTGCTGTGGGCCAGGGTTGCAGTGGATTAAAGCAGAAGAGGTGAAGGATAAAAATGTCCAAGAAAGTTACACTGAAAAAGATGTTATAAAGATAAGAAAGTACACTGTGTGGTTTGCAGGGCTAATGGCAACAGGACAAAAAAACCACCACCAAAACCAAACAAAAAGCAAATTCTGAGATTAATCAGAGGGTCAGAATAGGTAATGTGAATGTGTTCTGGAACACAGGTGAGAAATTAAATGTTGCTAATTATAGCTGATGCTAGAAGACATCAACTCCCTGAAGGGAGGTTGTGGCCAGGTGAGGGTTGGTCTCTTCTCCCAGGCAACCAGCACCATAACAAGAGGACACAGTCTCAAACTGCACCAGGGGAGGTTTAGGCTGGATGTTAGGAAGCAATTCTTCCCAGAAAAAAAGATTGGCCATTGGAATGTGCTGCCCAGGGAGGTGGTGGAGTCACCATCACTGGAGGTGTTTAGGAAGAGACTGGATGGGGTGCTTGGTGCCATGGTTTAGTTGATTAGGTAGTGTTGGGTGATAGGTTGGACTGGATGATCTCTGTGGTGGGTTTGAGAGAAGGGCTCAGCCTTTTCCCCCCCCACAAAGAGAAATAAACCACAGCTAGCCAGCTGGAGGAGCAAAAGGGAAAATGCTATATTTACAAGCAATTTTTGGAAAGATGCAGGATATACATACACAATTTACAGTATTTACAATATATACACAGAAACATACAGCAAAGTAAAAAACCAACAATAATACAGGAACGAAATTCCCTCCTCTGAAGGAGGGTTCCCCCCCTGTACCCCCTTCTCTCCCCTTTTTCCCCAAAGAGAGTTAGAAAGAGAGGAAAAAAGGCAGTTATTAATTAAAGCAAATGTATGATGGTAGGCCTTAGTTTGCTTATCTGTCCAAGGTCAGCCTGGCAGAGAGCCCAGAAGTGAACCAGCTGGAAAGGGAGACGGGAAGGAGCGAACTGAGGAAAGTCCCAGCTTCACCTAAGCTTAAAACTGCCTTTTTACCAATCCACCAATGAAATTAGTTTAGAATATCTGGTTGTTTTCATTAACATTCCAAAATATTCAGCCATGGTGTCCCAGCACTGTGTCTTTCTTAAAGGCACAGCCTCAAACAGTCACAATCTCAAAGGTCTCTTCCAACCTGGTCTATTCCACTCAGCCATTGGAATGTGCTGCCCGTGGAGGTGGTGGAGTCCCTGTCCCTGGAGATGTTCAAAAAAGGATTGGATGTGGCCCTTGGAGCCATGGTTTAGTTGTCAGGAGGTGTTAGGTATTAGGGAATAGGTTGGACAGGTGATCTCTGAGGTCTTTCCCAACCTGGTTGATTCTATGATTCTAAGATCAAGGGTGGAATCTCATCCTTTGGATCCTTGAGATCCTGCCTCACCAAAATGTTAGGGGCCTAAACATCAGAATGGGAATGGCATCAAGCTTGCTTCAAAAGGAAAGGAAGAAACCTCTGAAAAATCCAGGGACAATCTAGTCTTCCCAGCTGCCATGCTTGCCTGTCATTGCTTGACATCCTAGGAGGCACGCTGGGCAAATGACTCCCACTTAGCTGTAAGATGCTGAGACCTCTGGAAACATCAGTATAGTGTGGGCTTAACATCTAGCAAAGGGATGGCATCAATTGTTCAGGTGGAACAGCCCCAGAAGGCATCCCCTGTCCTCCTGATTCCCTCTTGGGCCTTAGGAGCCACATTGGTAACTCTTCTAGTGTAGGTTTTCCACAACAGATTTCAGTTAGGGCAAAATGATGCTTTTCAATGGGGGGAAAAAAGAAAGGTATCATACATCACTTTTCAAAAGCTCCACTCAGCCCATCCCAAGCACACCTGGAGAAAACTGGTGCAGTGAGTACTGGGAATGCACACTGACTAAAACCCCACCTCAACATGAAGGGCACTTTACAGCTGCAGAAACCTAAGCCCTGATGGAGAAAGGTTTATTATCCACAGTGCTGCTAGAATCAGGCACAGCACTGCTGTGTGCTTCTGAATATAAAAGCTCTATTCTTCACTGAAGTCCTTTCTCTATTAATGAGATTTGCCCTAATGGGACCAAAAATTACTTTAAAAGACATTTCCTTTTTGCTTTTTTCAAGGGCTTTTTTTTTTTCCCCCAGTCCATTTGGACTGGATATCAAAGATAAGGGGAAATATTTCAATAGCATGAGCTTTTATAATTAAGCTTTGTACCCTACATAGTGGAGATATGGCCAAATTCAAGTGAAAAATAATTACTGTTTTTCCAGCATTTGCTTTTGCTGCTCTGCCTTCACTTTCTTCCCCCCCTTGCATTTTCCCCTTCAAGCTCACATTATCAGTGGTGCTGTACCTATGAAAGATGTGCTCCAATCAGCTCATTCCCCCAGGTTTTGGTTGTCCCCTGTGGTCTAGGAGATCTCTAACTATACCCAGATCTCCACTAAGGAGATTCCCTACAGCTCTCAGGAGGAAGCAGGTGCTTCCTGAGGAGTTAGAACTGGAACAACTCACTTCCTAGTGCCATCTAGCCCTTCAGATATGGGAATGGACAAATTAAAAATGCAGTGTGAGACTTTGCAGACGGTGCTAAGGTGAGTGGGATGCTTATTGTTCTCCAGTCTTCAGGAGCCCTTCCAGTTGCTGGAGCCTTTCAAAGCTCTCAGTGATTTCAGCCAGCTGCTTAAGCAGCTTTAGATGTAGCCCATCTGGTTGCTTGAAGCTGTGTGGATTTGCAGATGTATGCACACACCCCCCTTCAAGACTGGAAATTGGTAATTATTGATGATTTGTAGCAGGGTTGTTAAGTGAATTGATCTCTGTAAGAAGTGCTCTGTACAACTGGGAGAGACACAGAGGTGCTTGAAGTTGATGTTTCAACTGGAACTGGGAATATCTTGAGAACATTGTGGTGGGAAGACCTTTGGCTGTGAGAACCTAGAAACCTGTTGAGTACTTGGGACTGGAGAGAACAATTTGTGCAGGTTCCCCCAGAGTACTGTTCTGAGACCTCCCTTTTCCAAGTTTTCCAGAAAATATTTGTGCAACCTTACAATGGAACCAGATTTCATAATAAAAGACTAAAAGCCACACCTGTAATATTCTGTACTATTAGGGCAGATGCCATGAAGGTGATCAGAGGGCTGGAGAACCTTCCCTATGGGGACAGGCTGAGGGGTTTCATCCTGGAGACCTAATAGTGACCTTCCAGTACCCAAAGGGGGCTACAAGAAAGCTGGAGAGAGACTTTTTACAAGGGCTTCTTGTGATAGAACAAGGGGAAATGGCTTTAAGCTGGAAAGAGGGCAGTTTCAGACTGGATATTAGGAAGAAATTCTTTACAGTGGGGGTAGTAAGACACTGGAATAGGTTGCTCAGGGAAGTTGTGGATGCTACCTCTCTGGACGTGTTCAAAGCCAGGCTGGATAAGGCCTTGAGCAATCTGGGCTGGTGGAATATGTCCTTGCCTGTGGCAAGGGGATTAGAACATGATGATGGTTTCTTCTCCTAGGCAGCCAGTACCAGAACAAGAGGACACAGTCTCAGGCTGCACCAGGGGAGGTTTAGGTTGGATGTTAGGAAGAAGTTCTATACAGAGAGAGTGATTGCCCATTGGAATGTGCTGCCTGGGGAGGTGGTGGAGCCACCATCTCTGGAGGTGTTCAGGAGGAGACTTGATGGGGTGCTTGGTGCCATGGGTTAGTTGTTTGGGTGGGTTGGATTGGTTGATGGGTTGGACACAATGATCCTGAAGGTCTCTTCCAACCTGGTTTGGTTTATTCTAAATAAATAGTTTATTCTAAATCTTTAAGGTCCCTTCCAACCTAGGCCATTCTGAGTATTTGCCTGTAACAGAAGACTATGAGGAGCCCTACGACTGCTGTTTGTACCCATCACAACTGCCTTGCTTCATACCTGCTCTCCCTCCACTCATTACTGTCAATGTCTCTTTGAGCTTAGTGCAGTTTTTGCCTGGTGGCGGATCAATAGCTGGTGACAAGGAACTGCTTGACCTGTTTCTCCACTAAATGAAACCAGCACACACATTCAGTCCTTTGTGGTGTAGCCATTACCCTGTTTGTAGTTTGCTCTCTGATGTCTTCAGGCAGAAAACAATTGCAGGTTTATCGAAGGTCTGCAAAATAACTTCTTGAAGTAGTGAATGCCCAAGCTGGAAGATCTCTCTGTGCCTGTTGTGTCTGGGAAATACTAATATTTGTGGAGAAGTTGGTGAAAAAGAATGAAACTTGTCTATTTCTGCTGTGCAATCCAAATCTCTCTCTGTTGGGTTTTTTTTTTCTCAGGGACACACAAAATGTCCTTATTTTATGGGCAACATAAAACCTGGTTAGGGAACATTCCCCGGCTGAAACAAGAATTGGTGCCATGCCTCCCCCAGTGCTGTTCCTCACTCTGACTGCTGATTTAGAGTGTCCAGGGAAGGACTGATTTAGCTCTGGGTGTGC
This sequence comes from Melanerpes formicivorus, assembly GCF_026170545.1. NCBI lineage: Eukaryota > Metazoa > Chordata > Aves > Piciformes > Picidae > Melanerpes > Melanerpes formicivorus. The sequence continues at coordinate 13,106,890 of NW_027142370.1, read as the reverse complement.
TGGGGTGTGTAGGATTAAATGAAACCATTTGACTGTGTGAAGATGTCAAGGTGTTGCCCATCCCACGAAACATCTCTGCATATAGTTTTGCTCTTTTTAGATCTAGGAACTGTACACAAGCTATGATTAGAGGATTGAGTCAGTAATCAATAAATTGGCAGATGACACCAAGTTGGGAGCAGGTTAGAGGGTAGAAGGGCTCTACAGAGGGACCTTGACAGGCTGGACAGATGGGAAGTATCCAACATGATGACATTCAACAAGTCCAAGTGCTGGGTGCTGCACTTTGGTCACAGCAATCCCATGCAGAGCTACAGGCTGGGGTCAGAGTGGCTGGAGAGCAGCCAGGCAGAAAGGGACCTGGGGGTACTGGTTGACAGCAGCTGAACATGAGCCAGCAGTGTGCCCAGGTGGCCAAGAAGGCCAATGGCATCCTGGCCTGCATCAGAAATCGTGTGGCCAGCAGGAGCAGGGAAGTCATTGTGCCCTTGTACTCAGCATGGGTTAGGCCACGCCTTCAGTCTTGTGTCTAGTTCTGGGCCCCCCAATTTAAGAAGGACATTGAGACTCTTGAACCTGTCCAGAGAAGGGCAACGAGGCTGGGGAGAGGCCTTGAGCACAGCCCTGTGAGGAGAGGCTGAGGGAGCTGGGGTTGCTTAGCCTGGAGAAGAGGAGGCTCAGGGGAGACCTTCTTGCTCTTTACAACTACCTGAAGGGAGGTTGCATCCAGGAGGGGGTTGTTCTCTTCTCCCAGGCAACCAGCACCAGAACAAGAGGACACAGTCTCAAGCTGTGCCAGGGGAAGTTTAGGCTGGATGTTAGGAAGAAGTTCTTCCCAGAAAGGGAGACTGGCCATTGGAATGTGCTGCCCAGGGAGGTGGTGGAGTCACCATCCCTGGAGGTGGTTTAGGAAGAGACTGGAATGGGGTGCTTGGTGCCATGGTTTAGTAGTCATGAGATCTGTGGTGACAGGTTGGACTTAATGATCTTTAAGGTCTCTTATTGATTCTATGATTCTAAATGATTACTTTAGCTGAAGAGTTAGCAATAGCCAGACTAGCATTGACCCTTGCAGGATGACCAGAGGATTGCTTTCACTTTAAATAGGGGCAATGAAAAATTCATTTCCATAACCCACATAGTATTAGGTTCCTTTATGCTGACCTTAGATAACCAGTGAAGTTTCTGTTCTCAGTGTAATTTCAGCCTGTGCCACTGGATATTTTAAAGATATTCCTTATTGATTAATTCCTTGCTCATGATAGGACCCATGTTTTGCAGAAGATAAACAGTGCCTGAGTCTCTGCAAGACAGGTGCAAGTAACAGAATAACAATAGAGCAATTAGCTACCAAAGAAGGGTGGTCTATAGAAATGTTGAGTGCTGTTTCTCCTCTTCCTCTGCTGTGACCTGTAGCATATTCACACTTCTTTCAGTATGCTGCAGCAACACCAAATTTGCTTAATAGATGTGAGTTTTAAGAATTCTTGGGCTGATGGCATGAGTTACTGCTCTGAAATGTTTTTGATCAGAGCATTCCCCATGAAAATCTGGCCTGCTGTGCCAGTCGAGTGGCTGCACTTTTTTGGTTGCAGCAGGTTATAGATGAACGAGATGTGTTCCTGTGGAGGAAGGGGCAAAGATCAGCTTGCTTGTGCTACACAATACCTCTCTAAATAAAAAGACTGAAGAATTGAGCTGTAGTTGGTATCCCCTAGAGAGTTGGTACAGGCAGCACCTTTGAGGTGTGCAGTCTGAGAGATCTGGCAGATTTAGATGTATGCAAGTTCCCAACAAGTGCAGCTGAGCTGGATTTTTCAGGCTGGTCATCAACATCAGTCAGGACTTCTGTAGCTGTTTCTCTGTGGGCATTCATAATGATACATAACCACCTTTAAACTGGCCTCCACTGCAGTGAATGCCCTAGAGGAAAGCCAGCTACTTCAGAATGATTTCCTTTTATGATCAGATGATAGCACTTCAGGCTCGTTCTCAGTTCAGTTGCTCTGAACACATTATCTTGTTAAGGTGCTAACTCTGTTCATTCCCTATTCAGCATGTCTCATGTGTAACCAGCTACTTCAGCTGGTAACCAGCTCATTTTAAGATCCTAACCTCTTAATATTCACTCCACATCCTGAAGTGCCCAACATGATGCTGGTACTAGATAAATAATACAGCTTCAGTTTTGATATTCCAAATGATTAATGAGCTGACTGCAGCACAGGGGAGATGAAACTGTAGCACATGCTTTCCATTAGCCCCATCAGGATTGCTTCAGAGGCCCTTTGATGGTGTCCTGAGATTGTGAGCAGTGTAGTGGATATTTCTTGGGAGCCATCCATAACATTCCCACATTGCCTTCCCTTGTGGCAATTCTCATTGAGATGCGTTGCTGTTTTGAATGCATCTGGCAGGTGGAAAGGAGCTCCACAAGAGAAAGTCAATGTAGATTCTAGAGGAAGCTATGCAAAGGAGCAGCCTGTTCTGGGCTGGAAGTACATTAATGTGCAGAGGGATTCCCTCAATGTACATTTATGCTGTTCAGCTGCACACAGAAGCTGGTTTGCTAGCCTTGTTAATTTTCAGTAATCCATTAGCGATTAGATTCACTAATAACTAACATCTGTGAGAAGTGATTTTGGGTGCAACTTCCAGGGAAAATCCTCATGATTAAACTGCTATCTGATAAAGTATTTTATTCTACTGAGCTTGGAATTACTCTGGACTGATTCTTTAGATGCTGTTCTTGTCCTGCTGTCAAGAGTTAGCACTGGGTTGGCCACTAGACAAATGACAGACACTCTCTGTTAACCCTCCTCCCTTCCAAAACGGGAAGAGGAAGGGAATAAGGCAGAGAGACTTTTGGACTGGGAAGGGAAACCAAACTGCTTTAATGAAAAGTATACCAATAGAACTAACTATACACAAATATGTCCAACACTAACCTGGCTGATGGCAATTGCATCACCATCACCACTGGTGCTGAAGGCAGGCATTGGGGACGTCCCCCACTGGACTCAACAGCAGATGGGAACTGCATTCAGGAGCTGGGTTATGGAAGTGAATTCAGGAATGCACAGGCTGGGTTCAAAGGCAGAAGAGAGTCAAAAAAGGTTCAGCCCTGGTTATCCCTCATCTTTATGCTGAACAGATTGTGATGGAATAGAAAACTTGGTTTGTCCATTTAAGGTCAGCTCTTCTGGGTGCTCCTCCATGCAGGTGTGGCCTTTTACTTTCTTCATTCCCAACATGGTACACAAGATTTAGCATTGACCTTGGCCTGTACAGGAGCAAGTCTAAGGCATAGCTTTTCTTCATACCACCCCTTGGCAGTAACTACAAACATCAGTGTTAGCAGTGCTAGAAGCAGACACTGGCTGTGAAAATATGCCATTAACTTCAGCAAGTGCAGTTACTGAGCAGAGGCTGAGCTGAAAATAAAATCACTGAACAGAGTTAGTTCTGTTCTAGCTCAAACCAGGACAAATTATGAGAGTAAAAGGACCATGTTTCACTCTGTGTCTTTGCCACTCTTGAGTTATCAGGTCTTTTGTACCATCAAAGATAAAAATCATAACCCCTGGCAGCCCAATTTGTGTGTTTTATGAATGCCATCTGAGCAGCAACGTGTCATTTACACTTGGGACCAGGAGCTAGAGTAATTTCTGTCTCAGCCAAGCATGTCTAATAACACATGAATAATGTAAATTGTAAAAACAAGAAAAATGGATGAGTTAGTTACTTAATCTGGAAAATGTTGAGGGTGAGACTGCAGCGCTGTGAAGCTCTGTGAATTACTGCCCTGAGATTGGCAGCGCTGCCACAAAGAATATTTATCCTCAGAAGACATGCAGGTCTTGGTGATGGTAGCAGTAGCAGTTTGGTGCTAGCTTTTGCCCAGCAGCCTTGTCTCCATTTTAGCTAAGAACCTTTGCTTAGGTCTTAATGAGAATTATTTGACCTGAGTGGGGATGGTTCATAAGTTGCCTTTGGGAAGGCTGTTGCTGGAGTGAGTGCGGCACTCCTTGGGATTGAATCTCCATGGCCAAATCCTCAGTGTCCAGTGGGAGCTCAGCCTACTGGTGGTGACTTCCTGGGCACACTTGGCCCTGTCAGTGCCTGGCTGCTGCGTGCTTAAATGAAGAGTTTCTGTATTTTACTCAACTCAAAGGAGGTTTCTTCCTTCAAGGTCAGTTGAGAGTGCTGAGCAGTATGAGGTGTCCTGATTTCTGACCATATACAGGATTATAGAATTAAAAATTGCTGTGTCTCATCTCTCTCACCACTTACTGCAGGAATCTCCTGTGGCAAGCCAGATGTTGTGAGTCTAGAAATTTCTTTATGCTGGACAGTTTGATTTATTTTTCTTCTCTTTCTTTTAATACTAGAGAAACAGAAAGGAAAATAAAGCCAGAATTGAAATGAAGATCTTTTGCTGATGGTGAAAGAGACAGCACAATTGTAACATGTTAGAAGATTGCCTTGTTTTAGAGAAAGTGCTGATTAAGATCAAATTTATCTTGAGTTTACATTTTGATTGGATCTAAACTGAGGGGAAAGGGGGGGTGTTACATTTCAGAGGCAGAGCAAATGATGCATGTTAATATCCTGTGTTTATTGCCACTTGAAATTACAGCATAGCTTTGAATTGCTGCCAAATCTGCAGTTAAGACTCCCCAGTAATCACTATGATTATTCCAAGTCTTTGTGGTAACAGCAGAAGAAGGAGGACGATACGCAAGCTACTGCAGCCCGAGCCGCCGGGGCCTTTTCATCCGCAGGGGCTCAGGCTATGATTCCACCCAGCAAAGGCAAGGGTTAGACGTGCACGTTGGCCAATCAGTCTTGAAAGAGAGATTAAATAAATGGGCTTAATTGGGTTATTTTCAGATTTATTTGGTTTTTCTATTACCTCCTGCCTCACTAACTTTCCCTGACACGAGGAAAAGCAAAGCTTTTCCTCATTTTCCGAACGCTTTCGTTCACATGTTGGCATGGTGGGGTGTTTTTTCATTTTTATTGGAAACCTTTTATGCTTCCCTCTATAACATGCTTTCCTTGATCTATAACATAGCCTGGCTTTGCTCCTTTTCTTTACCACCTATGGGCTAGTTTATCTCCTTGAAATACTCTTTTTTCCCCCTCTGCTTAACTATTGGAAGTGGTAGCTTTTGCATCTGATCCGACCATACAGGCACGTGTTCCTGTGGTTTGTTTAGCTGATGGGAGATTAAGAAGTGAGGTCAGGCATAAACAGTGCAACATAAAGTTGCAATTTACAAAAATAATAGAAGGGTCTCCCAGGAGGGAAGAAATGCTCTGCAAAAAGTTGTTTAAAAGAAGCTTAAGTGAAATTTAGATGTGATTAAAATCCGCTCTGGTTTTGGGATACACAATTATTCAGGCGAGTAGCTGTTTATTTTGAGTTAAAACCCTCAGCAATCAGTCAGCCAGCTCTCCTGAGAGTATGTCCCAGTTGCATCCCTTCATCAGTTGCTAACAGGAAGGTTTTGCTTTTTTGTTCCCCTTGCAAAATAAATAAAACTTGTTATGGAAAGCTTCTAATAGGGGCACAATATTTACACTGGAATACTTTGCTCAGTCAGTGGAGTTAGCCAGCAGGCACGGCTGAGCACCCAGAGTGTGAGCTGTGGGAGGCAAATCTGTGTGCCTGGCACGTAGTGATCAGTTTGAACTATTGAAATATAAATCAGAACACTGAGTGAAACTCAAAACTATTTCATTAAATGAATTATGTTATGTGAATAAAATACAGCTAGGGACTCTGCCATACATGCTGAAATGTCCACAATCTCTAGGCTATTTTTTTCCTGACAGATTTCACTCTGAAAAGATCCATAATATTTTTGCAGGACAGCATTAGCAAATATCAGAGTGTGTTTGCATTTCATTAGAGCCAGCAGCTTTCTTGGGACTTCAGCTTCAAGAAAGCTCTCTGCAGGCTGCTCTTGGGTCCTCGTTATGAAGCTTCAACTTGCCTGTATTCCAGAGCCATTAACAATGAAAACTGCTCCCAGATTTACAAACCTTGTTCTTTTCTCTTTTCTGGAGTGTATCTATAACTTGGTGGTTTGTTGTGTTAGTTGTATACATTTAATTTACTGTTACACATTAAATTAACACATTATACATTTAATGTTAATAGGAGAGAATGGGGAAGATGATGATAGATGCTGAAAGTGTTATCTGGACTAGAAGACTGTATCCAGAGATATTAAGCATTTATGTGGCATTACCACTGTACTGCTTCTGCTGATACAGTGTGGACTGACTTGCACATGCTGCAAGCAAAGTAGGGTCTCAGGACCAGCCTTGTGTATGCAATAAAATGTGAGGGTATTCCTGGACATAAGCTTAATCAGAAACTATAGCCTTGCTTGTGCAGTTTAACTTAGATCAGATCTGGATGCTTCTTTCTATGATCTGGTTAGGAGCCAACAAGAACATGCACTGAATAGCTCACTCAGCACACAGATAATTTGGATTCATTTATTTCCAAGAAAAACTAGATATTTTGAGCCTGAATTGCAGATGGCAGCGTGGCAAGGGAAGTACAAATTTGTGCTGGGCATAAATGCTTCTTCACTCCCCCAGAGCACAGGGAATCACCTGACAGCCACAGTCTGCCGCGCCCTCTGCAGAAACCCTGCCGAATGGGTGCTACAAGAGTCTTTTGAATGCTGTATTTAGGCCACCAGCCGCATAACTGGAGTGGATCTAGTAATAAATTAAACAGATACTGCTTGAAGAGTTTACCAAGAGCCAGGAAGCCATTGGATAGTAGGAATAAGAGGTGGCTTTTGTGAAGGTGTCATTTATGGAGGCTTTCCAATTAAAATGACACTGTTTCTACTCTGGGGTAGAATTTATCTTACAAACAAAACAAAATAACAAATACAAGGTCATAGCAAGGTTATGAGCTATTGTTTTGCCCTCCTTCACTGACCCAGTCACACAGCTAACAGAAGTAGAGTTGGCTTAATGCACGCTTTAGTGCGAGGTTTCAGCAGCGGGCTAAGGCCTCCGGTGCAGTTCTCTCTCTTGTTCAAGACGTGCCCCAGTTCTGGTATGTAAGAGCTATGCAGGAATCAGTGCAACTGTGTATGTGCTTCAAGTACAAGTGCACATGCTTAAGTAACCTGTCAAATTAGAGCATCTACAAACGCTCTATTTATAGTGGTTTATTCCCCCCCAAGACCAATTGCAGGAGAAGCTCAGCCCAGCTGTCGAATCCGTGGAATTCATCAGAAATGCCAAAATCTTAGGCTCAGCCTTTACTCTAAAAGAGTGACTCCATCAAAATTGGGCTGTTCCCTCTAATAAATTTCCTCCTCTGTGTTCACATTATTGGGATTCTGTTTGCATAACTCGTTGCCATTTATCTCTGTAAGCAATTTACAGGCACTGTATCGTGGCGATCAGTATTCTGTGGTGTCCTCTACAGCACTGGCTGAATATATTAAATATATTTTGAATTGAGGATGTATTTTTTTAATTGTTTTTTTGAAGTGTGAGCCAAATAGAACCCAGCTGGGCTGAGAAAAAAAATCAGTGTTCTGTTTGTAGGCTATCAGTTGATAAAGGCACCTCTTGGAATGCAAAGGGGGGCTGTTCGATCTGGAGAGACAATGGAAATGAGTCCTGGCTTGGCACTTTCAGACCCAGGCTGTAACATGCCAACTGCAACAGGGGGAAAAGTTGGAAAGAGTGACATCCTGATATAATTATGTGGGGAGAATTTGGGGTTGTTTTTTGTGGCTGGAAGCCTGACATGAAGCTCATACAAAGAGACAGCTGAAGCTATTGCTGTGTTTCAATCGAGGTATTATTTGAACCTAAGAAGAAAGTGCAGATAATTGATTGGCAGGTTTTTCTGCATCAAAATGAATTGCCTTCTTATCCAGAAACTGTCAGCAGGAGAACAGGGAAGCAGTGAAGAGATGTTGTAGCCTAATTCTTCCTCCTATCTCATTCTTCTGCTCTACTGTAGCAGGGATGATTTCTAGCTTTAGAATCTCTAAAGGCAGCCTCACTGGATGAAGTGATGCATGTATATGGGTGTGGTGAAATGGATCTTAGAATCATAGAATGAATCTTCCTTGTCTTGCTCCCCCACCTTATTGCTGCCATTGCATTTCCCTTCTTTGACAGGTGGTCTTGTGCTTATCGTAGAATCAACCAGGTTGGAAAAGACCTCAGAGATCATCAAGTCCAACCTAATACCTAACACCTCCTGACTAATTAAACCATAGCTCCAAGTGCCACATCCAATCTTTTTTTGAACACCTCCAGGGACGGTGACTCCACCACCTCCCTGGGCAGCACATTCCAACAGCAAATAACTCTTTCTGGGAAGAACTCTTTCCTCACCTTGATCTTTACTGGTAGTCCTTCTGTTCTCGTTATTCTGGAGAGTTTCTCATGTGACCTCAAAAACTTTGCATGGGGACCAAAACCTAGGGCTGTCATTGTGACTAGAGGTGATCAATTTGATGTGATTTGCAAGAGAGCTTACAGACTTTAGTATTCATAGATTTCATCAGGGAAGTTAAATAGGGTCTTGAAGTCCTTATCTTTTAGATGCTTTGGAGTTTTTTGTCCACAGATTTTTGACAGGTATGGTGTGTACAAAATCACACATTTAGGTGCAAAAGCCATGGTTTAGTAGTCATGAGGTGTTGGGTGACAGCTTGGACTTGATGATCTTTGAGGTCTTTTCCAGCCTTATTGATTCTGTGATTCTATGAAAAGCTGACATTTACATAAGCAAAACAAGGCTGTGTTGTCTGCTACAAAGAAAGCAGTCTTCTGAAGATATGTTGTCATTTTTGTCTTTCAGATAATTCTTGTAAGTTCCTCCCATAATGACCGGGACCAAAGTCTTTTCATAAGCACAGATGAAGGAGCCACTTTCCAGAAACAACCTATAACTTTCTATGTGGAAACTCTCCTTTTTCATCCCAAAGAAGAAGATAAAGTACTGGCTTACACCAAGGAAGGCAAGGTAAAGCACCAAGATGCTTAATTTGATTTTATATTTAGGAACTGCTTTGTTAAGGAGGTGTAAAACAGTTCTGATGTGGTCATTAGTGTTGGGGTTTATTTAGAATAAACCATTTATTTAGAATAAACCAAACCAGGTTGGAAGAGACCTTCAAGATCATCGCGTCCAACCCATCAACTAATCCAACCCACCTAAACAACTAACCCATGGCACCAAGTACCCCATCAAGCCTCCTCCTGAACACCTCCAATGACGGCAACTCCACCACCTCCCTGAGCAGCCCATTCCAATGGGCAGTCACTCTTTCTGTATAGAACTTCTTCCTAACATCCAACCTGAACCTGCCCTGGCGCAGCCTGAGACTGTGTCCTCTTGTTCTGGTACTGGCTGCCTGGGAGAAGAGACCAACTCCCACCTGTCTACAACCTCCCTTCAGGTAGTTGTAGAGAGTGATAAGGTCACTCCTGAGTCTCCTCTTCTCCAAGCTAAACAACCCCAGCTCCCTCAGTCTTTCCTCATAGGGCTTGTTTTCCAAACCCCTCACCAACTTTTTTGCTCTTCTCTGGACTCGTTCCAGCAAGTCAACCTCCTTCCTAAACTGAGGGGCCCAGAACTGGACACAGGACTCAAGGTGTGGCCTAACCAGTGCAGTGTACAGGGGCAGAATGACCTCCCTGCTCCTGTTGGCCACACTGTTCCTGATGCAGGCCAGGATGCCATTGGCCTTCTTGGCCACCTGGGCACACTGCAGGCTCATGTTCAGCCTACCATTGACCAGTACCCCCAGGTCCCTCTCTGCCTGGCTGCTCTCCAGCCACTCTGACCCCAGCCTGTAGCACTGCATGGGGTTGTTGTGGCCAATGTGCAGAACACTTGGATGTGTTAAATCTCATGCCGTTGGATTCTGCCCATCTGCCCAGCCTGTCGAGGTCCCTCTGCAGAGCCTCTCTACCCTCCAGCAGATCAACTCCTGCCCCCAGCTTGGTGTCATCAGCAAATTTACTGATGATGGACTCAGTGCCCTCATTCAGATCATCAATAAAGATGTTAAAGAGCACAGGGCCCAGCACTGATCCTTGGGGCACACCACTAGTGACTGGCCGCCAGCTGGATGTGAGACATCGTTTGTCCAGAAGGGAATCATGATCTGGTTCTGAGGTTCATTAGAATACTTATTGTCTTTGTGTGCAAATCTTTGGATTTATAGTAATTTCAATCCTGGCAATATCAGTTGATGTGGATACTGGTAATATTTCTGGTCGATCATAATCTAGTTAAATGGAACCTCTGAAATGTGCCTCAGCCCTGAAAGTGACCACAAGCAATTGCTCTATAATTTATAGTACAAGAAAGAAAGCTGAAGAAGCTGAAGTATTGCCTCCAAAGGCTTGTCATGGGAGATAAAATAAAGTAGGAGAGAATTAACCTGCCCAGTCCTGCAGCAGAAAAGGAGCTGGGGAATCAGTGAAATGTAGAATAAGTCCCTCTTTTATGATGTATTCATACTGCTTTCATATTCCAGACTTCCATCATGTGTGTAGATTTTGACCATCTTTCAGATTTCTTCTGGTTAAATGCTAATGAGCTTTTCTGGCTGGTTTAGGCTAAGTACCAGTGAGTGCACACAGAGCCTGTATATTATGCAGTTCATCTTCTCACAGTGCCAAAACTGCAGCTGTAAAGCCACTGTGATTCTGGCCCTGGTAGTATCTCCACTCACCTCCATCATTTGTCCTGTTTTAAATGGACATTAGTGCACTCTAGCCCACTTCGATCCCTGTCAGACTGCTCAGATGTATATTTAGGTGTTGAGAGGAGTCAGAGAAAGTTCTTCATGCTGCAACCAGATACTGCACTGATTTCAGTTATCTTTGGGGATATTTTTGGGGGATATAAAAGTTAATCTCACAGAATGACCAAGGCTGGAATAGACCTCAAAGATCATCAAGTCCAACCGGTCACCACAGACCTCATGACTAAACCATAGCATGAAGTACCACATCCAATCCCCTCTTGAACACCTCCAGGGATGGTGACTCCACCACCTCCCTGGGCAGCACATTCCAATGGCTAACAACTCTCTCTGTGAAGAACTTTCTCCTCACCTCAAGCCTAAACTTCCCCTGGCACATCCTGAGAATGTGTCCTCTTGTTCTGGTGCTGGTTGCCTGGGAGAAGAGTCCAACCCACTTCTGGCTACAACCTCCCTTCAGGTAGTTGTAGAGAGCAATGAGGTCTCCCCTGAGCCTCCTTTTCTCCAGGCTAAACAATCCCAGCTCCCTCAGCCTCTCCTTGTAGGGCTGTGCTCGAAGCCTCTCCCCAGCCTTGATGCCCTTCTCTGGACACGTTCAAGTGTCTCAATGTCCTTCTTAAATTGAGGGGCCCATAACTGATCCCCGAACAATCAGTGGTTACAGGCAAATAAGGATAGAACTAGAATAATAAAAAAGAACAAGGCAAACCAAACTCAGACAGAAATTACATCAAATGTTTTATTTAGCAGCTTCCATTTGAAATCCTAGCACAATTAAAAACGTTGAGTGCATGTTACACAAAGAGAATGTGCAGAGTAACTGGGCAGTCCTGGTTGTCTGTGAATCTGTAATTCAGTGTTTGGTAAAGCTACCCACAGAGATAAATTACCTCATCCTTTATCTTTGCATGCAAATAGTGCTGGGTTTCTGCAGTGAAATGTGATACATAAACATGGAGCTGTTTGTCTCATTTGTTATTGAACCTGTCATTTTAAAACAAAAACATTCTTTCTGAGACACTTTCTCCCAGGAAAATCAGTGAGTGAATTGGTGACTTATTCCCACATCAGAGAACAGTTTTGTCCTTTTTTTTCCCCCTATTAGAGATATTAAGAGAAAAGCCATCATATGTAAATTGGATCAAATATGAAATGCATGCAGGCAGCAGGGGATCTGAAATCTGTCTGTTGAGAAGTCTGAGAGATATTTCCCATTTTAACTAGAGGAACACGTTGTCAAGGCAAATGATAAGGAGGGAGATATTTTAGTAGCTGGTTTATATCCCACTTTGTTCTGGGGGAAAAGAGCTTAATCTGCACTCTTTGTATCTATCCATACCATTAACTTTTTGGTTTTCACTGGAGTGAGCTATTCAGAAAGAAGGTGGAGCTGGAGTCTTCCTCTTCCAAGGCATCTTCTGCTGAGTGACCATTTCTCACAGGTTGCAAATTAGTATCCATGAATCATAGAATCAATAAGGTTGGAAAAGTCCTCAGAGATCAACAAGTCCAACCTGTCACCCAACACCTCAGGACTACTAAACCATGGCACCAAGTGCCACATCCAGTCCCCTCTTGAACACCTCCAGGGATGGTGACTCCATCACCTTCCTGGGCAGCACATTCCAATGGCTAACAACTCTCTAAGTGAAGAACATTCTCCTCACCTCCAGCGTAAATCTCCCCTGGTGCAGCTTGAGACTGTGTCCTCTTGTTCTGGTGCTGATTGCCTGGGAGAAGAGACCAACCCCTTCCTGGCTACAACCTCCCTTCTGGTAGTTGTAGACAGCAAGAAGGTCTCCCTTGAGCCTTCTCTTCTCCAGGCTAAACAACCCCAGCTCCCTCAGCCTTTCCTCACAGGGCTGTGCTCAAGGCCTCTCCCCAGCCTCATTGCCCTTCTCTGCACACGTTCAAGAGTCTCAATGTCCTTCTTAAATTGAGGAGCCCAGAACTGGACACAGGACTCAAGGTGCGGCCTAACCAGTGCGGAGTACAGGGGCAGAATGACTTCCCTGCTCCTGCTGGCCACGCTATTCTTGACGCAGGCCATGATGCCATTGGCCCTCTTGGCTGCCTGGCAACACTGCTGGCTCATGTTCATCCAGTTATCAACCAGTACCCCTAGGTCCCTTTCTGTTTGGCTGCTCTCCAGCCACTCTGACCCCAGCCTGTAGCTCCACACAGGGTTGTTGTGATCAAAGTGCCGCACCCAGCACTTCCTCATCAAACCTCTTGAGTGTTTCTCTAGTATCTTTTGGTCCTATTTTAGCAGAGTTTTAAATCCATTGACTTCCTGGCTTAGGTATTTTTAGACTCGATGATCTTTGAGGTCTCTGCCAAGCTGGGCGATTCTGTGATGGAATTAAGGCTTGAAGCATAAAGGGAATATTTGCCCTCCTTTGGCCGCACCTTGAGTCCTGTGTCCAGTTCTGGGCCCCTCAGTTTAAGAAGGACATTGAAACACTTGCACGTGTCCAGAGAAGGGCAACAAGGCTGGGGAGAGGCCTTGAACACAAGCCCTATGAGGAGAGGCTGAGGGAGCTGGGGTTGTTTAGCCTGGAGAAGAGGAGGCTCAGGGGTGACCTCATTGCCCTCTACAACTTCCTGAGGGGTGGTTGTGGCCGGGAAGGGGTTGGCCTCTTCTCCCAGGCAACCAGCACCAGAACAAGGGGACACATTCTCAGGCTGAGCCAGGGGAGGTTTAGACTCGAGGTGAGGAGGAAGTTCTTCACTGAACGAGTCATTCATCATTGGAATGGGTTGCCCAGGGAGGTGGTTGAGTCACCATCCCTGGAGGCGTTCAAGAGGAGATTGGACATGGCACTTGGTGCCATGGTCTAGTCATGGGGTCTGTGTTGATAGGTTGGACTCGATGATCCTCGAGGTCCTTTCCAACCTAAGTTATACTGTGATACTGCGAATGGGAAGAAGAAAAGGGTCGTTTAACCATGCGTCTTGTAAAACAAAGTCTGACACAAGATGAACTGTGACTTGTTTCCATGGTAAACAAGAAGAGACTGAGTTTTGTTCATTATCTGCTGTGCTTTTAAAGATTATAGATTGCATTTTAAGAGATTTTTTCTCTCTGGAAGCTTATTACTGTAGAAAGTTCGATGGTGACATAGGGCCTGTCTTTGAAGCTGTGCATCATTATCAGCTTTCTACCATTTAAATTGTTTTTATTATTCATTTGTGTTTATTTTCTTTTATAGGTTTATGTATCCATTGACTTGGGGAACAAATGGACCCTTCTGCAGGAACGAGTCTCAAAAGATCATATCTTTTGGTAAGCACTCTGTCTTTTTCCCACTGAGAAATGAACAGTAAGACCATTTTTGCTCTAATCGAGGAATAGGTTTCCAGAGGTACTGATGGGGAACAGAGGAGCCTTGACACCTCTTGCAGATCGAGTATGTCAGCATTGCTGTGTCCACTCATGCCAGTGATCTCACCGGGTGTCAGCACAAACAAGGGTTATAGGTCTGGCCCTGTGGAGCCCAAGATTTAAAGGGCTGTAATGTCCAATGGAATTGCTCTTTATTTTACTGGTGGAATTGATCTGTAGAAAGGAGATGCAGGGTTTTGTTTTTTTTTTCCAGGGGAAAATCCATAACATTTTTTTTAAAGAGAGGTCGAATCAGACCTATTAACTGGAGTCATGAATTACCCTGCACTGTTAAGGGAACTGGTGAGAAATATGACTGTATTGAACACGCATTTGTCATGTGGCTTCATTTGTAGCTCAGATAGTTTGCAGTCTCTCAAAACGTTTCAAGAAGTGATTTAAGCAGACTGATAAAATGCTGGAAGAATAAGGCAGTGCCTGCTCTTAGAGAAATGAAATTAATTTGAAAAGTCTGTAGCTCCTTTTACACCCAAACGAACCTTTTGATCATGTTTTAATTAATCCTGCATTTCACGGTGATCAATTTGCACCCTCAACGTTTATCTATTGAGAAAGCCAGAGAATTCCTCCTCTGGTATCACTTTACTTCAGCGTGTGAGTATGGAATATGCATAACTGTATCAACACCAGTAACTGGTATTCTTTATTACAGGATTAGTCACAATGTGCTAGACACTTCCATTCCCTGAATGACTTTGGATTTTAGTTCTAGAAGGACTCTGAGCTGTGTCAGTTGCTTGCAGTATAATTATCCTTGATGTCTTGTGGAGCCATATCAGGCTTGCAGCAATAGTTTGTGGTTTGCAAGTAGCATTGCCAGACCTGAAATGGAGAGACCTAAGCTTGGCTGCAGGATTTGTGCTGGTTTGGTGTTCCTGCTGTGCTCCTCCTTGTTCTTCAGACAGTCGCCCTTCTCTTGAGTGGATACAGATGTTTGTCCTGGCCACACCTGGGGAAAATACCCTGGAGTAATACCCTGGAAATCCATGAGGAGTTAGTTCGGGACCTGCTGAGCCACTTGGATATCCACAAGTCCATGGGACCAGATGGGATCCATCCTAGGGTGCTGAGAGAGCTGGCGGATGTGCTAGCTAGGCCACTCTCCATCATTTTCCTCCAGTCCTGGCTCACTGGTGAGGTCCCAGATGACTGGAAACTGGCCAACGTGGTCCCCATCCACAAGAAGGGTCGGATGGAGGAACCTGGAAACTACAGGCCAGTCAGCCTGACCTCAGTGCCAGGGAAAGTGATGGAGCAGATTATCCTGGCAGCAATAACTGCGCACCTGAAGGATGGCCAAGGGCTCAGGTCCAGCCAACATGGATTCAGGAAGGGCAGATCCTGCCTCTCCAACCTGATCTCTTTCTATGATCAGGTGACCCGCCTGGTGGATGTGGGGAGGCCTGTGGATGTGGTCTACCTAGACTTCAGCAAGGCCTTTGACACCGTCCCCCACAGCAAACTGCTGACTAAGCTGTCAGCCTGTGGATTGGACCACTACACTCTGTGCTGGGTTAGGAACTGGCTGGAGGGCCGGGCCCAGAGAGTGGTCGTGAACGGTGCCGCATCCAGCTGGAGGCCAGTCACCAGTGGTGTCCCCCAGGGATCAGTGCTGGGCCCTGTCCTCTTCAACATATTCGTTGATGATCTGGATGAAGGGGTAGAGTCAGTCATCAGCAAGTTTGCAGATGACACAAAGTTAGGGGCAGATGTTAGTCAATTAGAGGGTAGAAAGGCTCTGCAGAGGGACCTCGACCGACTGGACAGATGGGCAGAGTCCAATGGGATGGCTTTCAACAAGTCCAAGTGCCGAGTACTGCACTTTGGCTACGGCAATCCCATGCAGAGCTATAGGCTGGGGTCGGAGTGGCTGGAGAGCTCCCAGACAAAGAGGGACCTGGGGTGCTGATCGACAGCCACCTGAATATGAGCCAGCAGTGTGCTCAGGTGGCCAGGAGGGCCAATGGCATCCTGGCCTGCATTAGGAATAGTGTGGCCAGCAGGAGCAGGGAGGTCATAGTGCCCCTGTACTCTGCTTTGGTTAGGCCGCACCTTGAGTACTGTGTCCAGTTCTGGGCTCCTCAGTTTAAGAAGGACATTGAGACACTTGAGCGTGTCCAGAGAAGGGCAACAAGGCTGGTGAGAGGCCTTGAGCACAGCCCTGTGAGGAGAGGCTGAGGGAGCTGGGATTGTTTAGCCTGGAGAAGAGGAGGCTCAGGGGTGACCTTATTGCCCTCTACAACTACCTGAAGGGTGGTTGTAGCCAGGAGGGAGTTGGCCTCTTCTCCCAGGCAACCAGCACCAGAACAAGGGGACACGGTCTCAAGCTGCGCCAGGGGAGGTTCAGACTTGAGGTGAGGAGGAAGTTCTTCACCGAGCGAGTCATTCGGCATTGGAATGGGTTGCCCAGGGAGGTGGTTGAGTCATCGACCCTGGAGGCGTTCAAGGGGAGATTGGACGTGGCACTTGGTGCCATGGTCTAGTCAGGGGGTCTGCGGTGTCAGGTTGGACTCGATGATCCTCGAGGTCCTTTCCAACCTAAGTGATACTGTGATACTGTGATACTGTAAAAGCAAACCCAAATCCCAATCTGGGGGGATTATTGCCAAGGGCAGGTAGTGATGGGAGGAGAGCTAATGGAAATGGAATGGAATGGAAACTGGAAGGTGGTAGATGTAGATTAGATACAAGGAAGGAATTCTTCACTACAAGAATAGTGAGGCACTGCAAAAGGTTTCCCAGGCAAATTGTGGATGTTCACTCCATGGGAGCGTTCAAGGCCAGGTTGAGTGGGACTTTGAGCAACCTGGTCTAGTGGAAGGTGTCCTGGCCTGTGGCACAGAGGTTGGAAGATGAACTTTTAGGTTTCTTCCAACCCAAACTGTTCTGTGATTGTGTGAAACACTTGAATCAGCCTCACACTTTCTGCTTACTTGCTCCTGCAAAATATGGCCTTACTAAGAACTTACTTCTACACAGCAGCTGGAGCTTCATGGGTGACACACTTTACAGATCCTGTAACTGCCATGTGGAAGGGTATAACCATGCAGAAGTGACACACTGGGTCAGAAATGTCATGGCTGCTTATAACCAATCTGCTTACCAAGATCATAGAGGTTGTAAATCAGGAGGGCTTGCAGCTCAAAAAATAAAGATAATCAAGTGCTTTGAGTCTGAAACTCATTAAAGTCACTTAACAGGTAGAAGCCTCTCTCTTGCAGACCTGGTTAACGGTGGTTTTGTTATCTGACTGGGTATATTTAGCACACTGATATTATGAGAAACACAGCACACCACTGAAATGTGTCAGTTTTGCTCAGATTCAGACAATCTGTCAATGTTTTTTGTATGTAAGATGTAAATCCAGCAAGTGCTTGTTTAATGTTGATTCCATATTTTGCTTTCAGAATCCTTATGTTTCCTTATATCATTCAGACACAATCAGGGAAGTGCCCTGGAGCTTTGATAGGAGTAACTCCCCTGTAGTACTTCAAAGTCATGGCTGCTCATAAACGCCACATTCCTCTCTGATAAGGATCATAAATTCTAAGTCTGTACTTTTATAACCACTAGAAATATTTTCCAGGCTTTTGTGTTCCTCTTTTCTGTCTCTAGACCACTCTGATGTCTCTGAAGAACTGTGTCAGCAATAGCAGGCATTTGAGAGCAGATGGTTAGTGCCTTATCAGTACCAAGTCATCCTTCTCTTAAACTTCCACAGCAATAAAGATGCATAATTGTATTTTACTTCTAATATCATGTAGGACATTGCATTGTATAAAGGATCTGTTACCAGGTGGAGGGTTGCACGTGGTGACCTTCCAGTGGGAGTTTGTCTGTCGTTATGATTTTTTCCACTGCTTTATGGCCTTCATCAGCTGAGTTCTCAGAGTGCTGCAGAGAGAGAGTTGGTTTTGTCGTTTTCAACACAGGCAAGAGTATGGGCTTTGTCATCCCTTGACTGTTAGGGCACTAAGTCCAGTATTGTTTGCTTGGCAATATGAATATCTGGTGTGTTCAAATTAAATGGCATTAATTCAAACATCCAGCTCCAGATGAGGACCCATCTTGCTGACGCTGGCTGATTGTGCCAGCAACATTTCACTGGGCAGTTCTTCAGCAGATGTTTCTTTTCTGATTGCAGTAGAGCTTTGCCACTGAAGTTCACCATGTAGCCTGAGATTTGTATTTCAGCCTGGTAACTACATGTATCATCAATCATTATATTTTCCTGTGCTTTGTAGAAATGAGTTGGGTTTTTTCTCTCTTGTGCCTATAGCAGCAGCCAAATCTTGATACGTTTCCTGAAGAAGTGGGGGTTTCTGTTTATAACTGAGGGAAAATCTTAGTTGCAATTAATTTAATGGAATGACTTATGTATTTGTATCAAGGGAAGGTCTGAATATTTTAAATTATTCTCACATCTTATACTGTAGTTTTTAAGCAATATATAAATATCACTTGCTGGAAGGTGTCCAGAGAAGGGCAATGAGGCTGGGGAGAGGCCTCGAGCACAGCCCTGTGAGGAGAGGCTTAGGGAGCTGGGGTTGCTTAGCCTGGAGAAGAGGAGGCTCAGGGGAGACCTTCTTGCTCTCTACAACTACCTGAAGGGAGGTTGTAGCCAGGTGGGGGTTGGTCTCTTCTCCCAGGCAACCAGCAGCAGAACACAAGGACACAGTCTCAAGCTGTGCCAAGGGAGGTTTAGGCTGGATGTTAGGAAGAAATTCTTCCCAGAAAGAGAGATTGGCCATTGGAATGTGCTGCCCAGGGAGGTGGTGGAGTCACCATCCCTGGAGGTGTTTAGGAAGAGACTGGATGGGGTACTTGGTGCCATGGTTCAGTTGATTAGGTGGTGTTGGGTGACAGGTTGGACTTGATGATCTCTCAGGTCTTTTCCAACCTGGTCTGGTCTATTCTATTCTAGGCTTTGTTTGCTTTTCAAGTGTTCTGGACCATCTCTTAACTATCCTTGCGTGTTTATTGTCTGGAATTTGGTCTGTCATGATAGTGGAGGTAATGGAAAGATTATTGGTATCAGTGGAAAGTATAGACTACCATCCAGCTTTTAGGAGCATGGAAGATTTTCTTCCCAGCTGTTATGTAGTGTGGCATTTTCTTACCCCTTCTCAGCTGTTTTCCTAATTTATTTCACTATAGAATAGAATCATAGAATCAATAAGGTTGGAAAAGACCTCAGAGATCATCAAGTCCAACCTGTCACCCAACACCTCATGACTACTAAACCATGGCTCAAAGTGCCACATCCAATCCCTTTTTGAATACCTCCAGGGACAGTGACTCCACCACCTCCCTGGGCAGCACATTCCAATGGCCAACAGCTCTCTTTGTGAGGAACTTTCTCCTTATACTTTCAGGAAGAAAAGTTGACTAATCCTTCATAGCAGTTGGCTGCCTTGTGGCATCTGAGAAGGCAAAACAGGCTTCCTAGTGTGGTGGTTGGTGCCCAAGCCTGTCAGTATCTATGAGGCACTTGGACAGTGCCCTTAATAACAATCTTGAACTTTTGGTCAGCCCAGCAGTTGGACTAGGTGATCATTGTGGGTTCCTTCCAACTGAAAATATTCTGTTCTACAACCAGAAAGTGCTGTGAGGCTGCAGGTAAATGCGAGGATCATTGTGAAACAGAAGCATTCCACAAAGCTATTTATTTTTCTTTGTTTGTTTCCTCATTCCAGTCGAAATGAAAACACCACCAAATACAGCAAAACACAGACACAAAACTGTTCAGAAAACATGGAAATACTGAAAATAAATGCTCTGACATGGTTCATTAAGAAGCTTTATATTTTCCCTCCCCCTTTTTTTTTTTTTTTTTTTTCATTTTTCAAAGCAAAATCATGAAATATGTGTTTGGAATCAGCTTAATAAAATTAAATGCTGAGTCTTGCTGCAATTCAAAACAAAACATTTCCCTTTGCTATCAACATTAGAAAAGAAATCTGTTCTGTCTCTGTAAATCCTACCTTGTTCAGATGATTTGTAAACACTTTTCACATTAAAGAGAAATAGAAATTAATTCTGAGCATAGAAATATAAGTTAATTCTGGTGCTCTATAATTAAGGAACTCTGATTCCTGTGACCAGGTTTACCGCATGTAAACGGCAGCTGGCCGTGCAGTGTTGCCCCAGTGGTTACATGGTTTCTGTTGCAGGGATCATAGAATCAGTAACGTTGGAGAACACCTCAAAGATCAACAACTCCAACCTGACACCTAAGACCTCATGACCACTAAACCATGGCTCCAAATGCCACGTCCAATCCTTTTTGAACACCTCCAGGGATGGTGACTCCACCACCTTCCTGGGCAGCACGTTCCAATGGCTAACAACTCTCTCAGTGAAGAACTTTCTCCTCACCTCCAGCCTAAACTTCCCCTGGTGCAGTTTGTGACTGGGTCCTTGTGTTCTGGTGCTGCTTGCCTGGGAGAAGAGACCGACCTTGCCTACAACCTCCCTTCAGGTAGTTGTAGAGAGCAATAAGGTCTCCCCGAGCCTCCTCTTTTCCAGGCTAAACAACCCCAGCTCCCTCAGCCTCTCCTCACAGGGCTGTGCTTGAGGCCTCTCTCCAGCTTTGTTGCCCTTCTCTGGACACATTCAAGTGTCTCAATGTCCTCCTTAAATTGAAGAGCCCAGAACTGGACACAGGACTCAAGGTGTGGCCTAACCAGTGCTGAGCACAGGGCACAATGACTGCCCTGCTCCTGCTGGCCACACTATTCCTGATCCAGGCCAGGATGCCATTGGCCTTTTTGGCTATGTGGGCACACTGCTGGCTCATGTTCATCCAGTTGTCAACCAGTACTCCTAGGTCCCTTTCTTTTTGGCTGCTCTCCAGCCACTCTGACTCCAGCCTGTAGCACTGTATGGGGTTGTTGTGGCCAAAGTGCAGCACCCAGCACTTGGACTTGTTGAATGTCATCATGTTGGATTCTGCCCATCTGTCCAGCCTGTCAAGATCCCTCTGCAGAGTTCTCCTACCCTCTAACAGATCAACTCCTGCCCCCAGCTTGGTGTTGTCTGCAAATTTGCTGATGACTGACTCTATCCCATTATCCAGGTCATCAATAAAGATATTGAACAGGATGGGGCCCAGCACTGATCCCTGGGGGACCCCTCTAGTTCCTGCTTGCGAGCTGGATGTGGCACCATTCACCACCACTCTGGGCTCAGCCCTCCAGCCAGTTCCTAACCCGGCTCAGAGTGCTGCTGTCCGAGCCAGGGGCTGACAGCTTGACCAGGAGTTTGCTGTGGGGGATGATATCAAAGGCCTTGTTACAGTACCCAGCCTTTGCAAGAACTTTTTGCAGTTCTTGGTGTATTTGTAGGAGGGAATGTAGAGATCTGACCTGTCCCAGCCACACATCAGGCACCCACCCCCCCCCAGGGCATGTCACTGGGTTTACATGTCAAGCCTGTTTTGAAAAAGAGAATGGTTTATTATGTGGCAATCCTTGAGCAGAAGACAGAGGAGTTCAGTTTGGGATTCCTCTGGCTCTGTTGCTATTCTTCTCAATCCCCAGGGCTTATGCATCACTGCAGCTCCTTTTGATTTCCCAAAATACAGCTTAGTAATACGAAGAATAGCTTGTGAGTCAGCTGTCTGCACCAGCACAAATATACCCCAGGACAGTAAGTCATGAATCAGTAATTACCAGAGAATTAGTCCCAGCACATTTCCTTTATGTCTCTGTCTGGAGCCTTAGAAATGCTTCACCCCCAGCTCACCCACATCTCTGGATCCTGTGCTGTAGGTATTTGTTACTCTTATTTTTAGCTATAGGTTCTCCATTTTCATCAGAGGTGAGAACATAAAAATAAAAAATGAGGAGTTTATTTGGGTAGAGCAGTTGTTCACTGGGGACCAAAGCTCTGCTCTCATCATGAAATCCCATCCAAGTAATCAATCACAGCTGTGCCCATTACTGTCAAATTTGCCTGGCTAGTCAAGTGTCAGGTGAAGAAGGGATTTCAACCACATTATGCCCTGAAGGGAGGAAAATGCAAAGAGGACTTCATTGAGCCTTTAACTTTGAATGTTCTGTGAAAGGCTCTTGTGTGGGAAGCCAAGGATCTGTGTGGGCAGGCATTCTTGTGTTGGACTTCATCACTCAGCGTGGTATTTGTTCCTGTTTCTGGCTGTGTGGTGATGGGGAAAGACTGCTAAAAGCTTCTGTGAGAAGAGAGAGGAACTGCCCCTGTGTTGGGCTGAGCCTACTTTTCTCCAGATTAAAATACCCCAGTTTCCTCCTTGTGCTCCTCACAAGGCTTGTACTCTAGACCCCTCACCATCCTTTTTCTATCCCTTGGTTAAAGGATACTTCACAGGATCACAGCATGTTAGAGGTTGGAAGGGACCTCTGGAGAACTTTGAGTCAAACTTCTTCTAGAGGAAGACTTGCCTGCTATAAAAGTTAAAATTAATCTGACTTTCATTGGAAATGTTAATGGTTGAATGTAAAATGCTGAAACAACCTACCCCAGAAGAGTCTGAATTCAAGGATGAGCCCTGCTTTACCCCAGTAAAACAAATGAGAGAAGAAAGGATCCCAGATTGATGAGATGTGAGCAGTGTCATTGCAGAATACTGTGAGAGGAGAAGTGAGGGGATTCTAACCAAAACACCCCCCCTGCTGTAACTAGTTCTTGAGAAAGTGCTTGTTCTATTTAGTTTGTGGTTCAGCTGAATGAGGTACACACACACACACAAACGTAATTTTCTTCCCTCAAAATGCTGACTGCAGAGTTGATAGCAGGTTTGATTTGATGTCTAAGAAAATAGATACAGCACACACAGCAGAAAACTTCACAGATCTGTTCCCTGTGCTCATGTGCATTCTTACCAGACCTCAGTGAAAGCAACATCTCTTCTGACAACGTGGTGTCTCCTAAATGCTAAAAGAGTTTGTATTTCAGAGGCCAATTTCTTGGTGAATGCAAGGGGTTTCCACACAGTTCCTGAAAAATTCTCACTCCAGGCTTCCTTCACATCTCCTGGCTTGGTGGGGATTCATCACCCCCTCTCCCCTTCCTTCTTTGAACTGGTCATTTATCTTATTAGGGAAAACCAGCATGTGTGAGTTGGCTCTGGTTGTGAAAATCATCCCCTCTCTTCCCCTGCCTGTGTTCCCAAGGAGCCACCAATTACCAAGTCAGTTTTTTAACTGCTTCTCATAAATCAATGCTATTAACACTATTGAGCAATGATGTAACTTCAATCCAAAGCACAGTGTTATTGCTTTTGATTATTAATAATTATAGCAAAATGATAATTTTTCTCTTAAGCATTCTAATGGGGTTTTTAGCTATCTGCATGCAGCTGCAGTTGATCACTCAGTGTATCTCCTTTGCGTGTCTTCAGCTCACATCTGCTGCCCTCATGGACTGTTGCTGTGCTGTCCTAGGTTAACCCCAGCTGGCACTTAAGCCCCAAGCAGCCACTTGCTCACTCCCACCTTGTGGGGATGGGGAGAGAATCAGAAGAGTGAAAGTGAGACAGCTTGTGGGCTGGATGAAGGTAGTGCAATAGGTAAAGCAAAAGCCATGCACCAAGCAAAACAAGGAGCTCATTCACCACTTCCCATCAGCAGGTGGCTGTGCAGGCATCTCCATCACACAGCATGGTTGCATGGGAAGATAAAACCCTCTGCCCCCATCCCTTCCTTCTTATTCCCCCACTTTTCCATACTGGGTTGACCTAGATTGTGTGGAGGAGCTGTTTGGTCAATTCAGGTCAGCTGCCCAGCTGTGTCTCCTCACACTCTTATGCAGCCCCAGACTACTCGCTGGTGGGGTGGGGTGAGAAGCAGGAAAGGCTTTGTGTGTGAACACTGCTCAGGAGCAGCTCACTCATCCCTGGATGCTCAGCACTGCTTTCAGCACAAATCCAGAACACAGCCCTGCACTACTATGAAGAAAATTTCTCAATCCCCAACCAGCACCAGCGAGGAGCCTGGGGAAGACTGACATGGCTGTGGGAGTGGGGCTGGATTCTGTTTCACTTAGTGACAGCACAACTGCCAGCTCCAAATGTTCTCTGCCGAATCCTCCTGGCTAATGATGGAAGGACCAGAAAAAAAAGCACAGCTGGGGCTGCTGTTCCCAGATTGGGTTGGAAGTCCTGAGAGTATAAGCCTCAACTTTTGGCTGAGCATGTTTGACATGGGAGGTATTAAGAGAAAATCAGCCTGTATTCCCACTGCACTTTCCTAAAGCTGCACTGTGCCTTCATCCATTCTAGCTGAATTTCCTTCTCAGGGTATTCTTCTCACAATTATTCTTCACTTTCTTCCCTTGTCAAAGCAGACTCTGCTCCTGCCTTGAATGTGCTAACCCAAGATCTATCAAGTTGTTATGGAAGCTGGGTGTCAAGTTTAAGATATTTCTAATAGGGATGAAATTTTAGTCTACTTTGGCACTAAATCTGCCTTGCAGTCTCAAATGTCAAATGTAATTGTAAAAAGATGGCCTGCTGCTTGCCAGGGCATGGGAGTGTGTGCATATCTGTGTCTGTATCTATCCATATATATATACATATCAATTAATGGTTGTGAAGGGTTTTTTCCTAATTTCTTACCTCTTTCTGTTCTTTTCTCCAATTGATCCTATTTGCATATTTTAGTCAAAGTCATTCTAAAGAAATGTAAGAAAAATATAGTACCAAGTACAGAAGAAGCAGTTTCCATCTAGAAGTTGGAGAGCAGGGCATTATAAATGGGGCTTCTTTTAATTTCCCAGCTAGAATGTTAAAGCTGGGTAGTATGAAATCCTCTCTTTTCTCCCATTCACATCAGTTCTATTCAGTGGCTGGCTCTGCATAACTCAATTATATTTTGTTCTCAGGGCTGTCGCTGGAGTTGACGGAGACCCTGATTTAGTTCATATGGAAATCCAGGACCCCAGTGGAGGTATGCAAATGAAAAGGCTATCAACTGATAACCAAGTGTGTAGGCATTTCTTTTTGTTTTGGAGGGTACCTTTTGGGCTGGTTTTAGAGCTAGGCAGAGGAGAAATTGTGCAAGTGAGGTTCTCTCTCTGATTGTGTGTAGTCAGCAAAGCTGTCCTGTTCCATGCAACTCTAGTGTGAGTTAAACCTGACTTGTTTTCTGCTCTGAGGTGGATTGATGTCAAGGTGCCATGCTCTGTGGAAAATGTGCATTAAAAGTGCAATTTATTCTGGCACTTAAACATGGAGCATTGTTTTCTGATTTGCAAATCAATGAGGCAGTGCTGGGTAAGTGTCTGTTAAAGTGAATCGCTGCCTGCGCCAATCCTACTGCACTAAGCACCATCTCCCGGAACTGGAACAAGGTATTTGTATGCAGTATACTGGTATGGCCTTTCCTAATCTAAAGTCATAAGGTGTGGAATGCATTTCCTATCACACTTCAGAAGTACTGGAGGATGTGGGGGGTGCATTGTTTGCCTTTTCACACTGTCTGGAGCATGGAGAGAATCAGTGACCTGGACACAGCATTGCGTGTATAGCATTTTTCTTGCCGTGCTCGGGAAAGTTGCTCCAGTACTTTGTGCTCAGAAACCTGTGGCAAAGGGAGAGCTTTTCAAGGGCTTGACCTAGGAGAAGGTCTTTGGGCCACAGCTAGTGTAAGATGTGATTATTGGCTCCACTCTCTCTGTCAAGAG
The DNA here is from genome assembly GCF_026170545.1 of Melanerpes formicivorus. Classification (NCBI taxonomy): domain Eukaryota; kingdom Metazoa; phylum Chordata; class Aves; order Piciformes; family Picidae; genus Melanerpes; species Melanerpes formicivorus. The sequence goes on along the minus strand of NW_027142370.1, from coordinate 13,081,042 downwards.
CAGAGTGCCTTAAAGATGCAGTGATGCTGTCCTAACAGCCCAGGCAGAGAGGATACTCCTTGTCTATTGCTAACTGGAGAGGCCATACCCTCCACTGATACAAATCCAGGCTGTTTCAGCAAGATATTAACTCTGAATATAGAAGTCCTGCCCCAGCAGAGCAGTTCCAGCAGCGTGTTAATAGTGTGTCTTAACTTCCCTACAGAGCTTTGAAAATAGCCTTTAACATTCTGCACACTGTCTATTAAATGAAGCTTGATTCTCCTCTCTCACATCACAATTTTATACTGGAGCTGATCTATTGATTTCAGTTGTGTTGTGTCAGGCTGCTATTTCTCCAAGTGAATAATTTGTCTCTGTGCATAGGTTAAGTGAGGAAAGAGGCTCCTTCTATTATCCCCACCCATGAATGTCTCATTCATCTAACCCCTAAACTCTCTGGACCAGCAAAATTTGGGTAATAACAGGCTGCCTCCTGGGAATGATCTGAACTGTAAGCAGTTAATACATTCATAGCACACTGGAGACTGAAAAACTCTTGTCTGAGGGTTTGGGATAATAATTTTACAACTAACTCAACCTGGCAAAGGCAGCCTTTTCCCTGTATGAGTAACATTTTACACTGCTGGCTTCTTTTTCCCCTGATAACCCCTGTCCCATGCTTCTGTCTCTTTTCCCTCAGGTTATCGGTACATCACTTGCCAGATCCAGAACTGCTCTGAGAAGACAATGACAGTCCAGTTTGCTGGGGGCACTGACAGGGATTCCCTGACTGTGCAGGATGACTACATATTTCTGCAGGTACTGCTGTGTTCTGGAGACCCCAGACATAACATTTCAAACAGTGCAGCAGCACTGATTTAGGAGCATGGAGAAACCTGCCCCAGCGTATGAATGGTGATTTATGAATCTTTACATGGAACAAAGCATTCCTTTATCAGTCAAAACAAAATAGTCTTTGTTTGTGCACCCAGTTGCCCCTTTCTGTGATTGTAATTTATCACTGACCTAGCTGTAAGTCTAGGAACATTTTCAAGTGCTTTGTATGGTTCAGAGGTATTTTCTATAAACACTTGTGTCAGGCAGAATGCAACCTTTTTGGTTTTATGCTTACAATATCTTCTGGATAGTTTCCAACACCTCTATAGCACAGAAAGGTTCCTTTCAGAGCATCCAGGGAAAGCTACTGACAGTGCAGTGGCTCAGCTTCTTCACAGGATTCTTCTCCGAAGAGGTTTATCCAGGAAAGGACTTAGATGGCTTTGCCTGGTAAGTGGGAGGGTGAAATGGCCATAGCTGGGGAGCTTAGAGCAGAATCACAGAATCATTTAGGTTGAAAAAGTCATTTAAGATCATCAAGTCCAACTGTAAACCTGACACTGCCAGGTCAACCACTGAACCATTTCTCTAAATGCCTACCACTTGTGATGGTCCAGAATTGCCAGATCTGCATGGAGAAACCTGATTATGGCGCCAGTACAGCTTAGGCACATTTGAAAACGTTGTCCTATGTGCTTGGAACTGTTGTGACTTGAATCTACCAGAGCTGCAGACTTCTCCAAGAGCAGTTATGTCTACTGTTCCCCATCTATTGGTAGGATTTACATGTGCAAGGCTAGTTTATCTACTGGCTTCTGCAGCAAAGCAATATCATGCAATGCGTTGTTTTCCCCATCACTGCCTCAGCGTACATCCCATTGGCTTCTTTGCAGCTTCCCCTACTTGTGCCTGTTTCTTCCAAAGGGATCTGTAAATTAATGGAGGCACACAAGATCTTTCCTCCTCTCATTTCAAGGTCCTACATAGCTTAGAGCATACATAGTGCCACAAAGAAAGAGCAAATGGATCACAGAATCACAAAATGTTAGGGGCTGGGAGGGACCTTGAGAGATTGTCCAGTCCAACTCGTCTGCCAGAGCAGGATCACCTACACCAGGTCACACAAGAACTCATCCAGACAGGTGTTGAATATCTCCAGAGAGTGAGATTCCACAACCCCTCTGGGCAGCCTGTTCCAGTGTTCTGTCACCCTCTCAGGGAAATGATTCTTCCTTCTGTTTCCATGGAACTTCCTATGCTTCAGCTTCCACTATTGCCCCTTGTGCTGTCATTGGGCATCACCCAGCAGAGCCTGGCTGCATCCTCTTGTTACTCAAGCTTTGCATATTTATAAACATGACTGAGGTCACCTCTCAGTCTCCTCTAAAGAGTCCCAGCTCCCTCAGTCTCTCCTTGTAAGGAAGATTTCCACTCCTTTCATCATTTTTGTGGCTCTGCACTGGACTCTTTCAAGCAGTTCCCTAAGGTCCTTGAACTGAGGGGCCCACAACTGGCCACAGTATTCCAGATGCAGCCTCACCAGGGCAGAGGAGAGAGGGAGAACCTCTGGATCTGGGAGGGCATTTTTGAATTACAGCATGCTCAGAGCTGTTACTCATGGCACTCGTTTGCGCAGAGGTGTTATTATCTGTGGCTCCCTCCAGGCACACTCTAAAATCCATTTCACAGTGTGTAGATGGTGAGAAGTGCTTCTCACCATGTGAACTTCTAGACTGCTGTGCTCAGCAAAACCCTGGCTGCTTCCTCTTCAAGGGTTTTGTTTTGCTGGACCTCTTGTATAATTTCATCTTGAGATGCTGTTGTTCTATCTCATGCCAGGCACAGGCAGGCACAAAATGGAAGTGCAACCTGGAAATGTACAGAAGTAGTATTAGCTAGCTGCTGCTAGCAAAATGATGCCATTGGTAACATAGTCTCTGTAGATCTGAGACACATCAGTGCCAGCAGATGTGGATGTATTCCACACAAAGAGGAAACATCTCTAGTAGTTTCCTTTCAGACCTGCCTGCAGTAAATCACAATATGAGCACTTCTTGTTCAATTGCCATGTCTGTATTAATGGAGCAGAGACGATACCTGAGCTTCTGTAGTCACATGTGAACTTCATCCACCCCTAGGTGTGATGCAAGACATCACTTACCTGTGCCAATGAAACCACACAGCAGCTGCACATGTGAGGAACAACAGACTTCCAAAACCACACACAAATTCTTTCATCACCAGGTGAAAATATTGCTCTATGTGTCAGAACATGGCTGTGTAAGAATTAGAGTAGAGACTCCTCCTGATGCCACACTGATATCTGTCAGGAAGAAGAGGCAACAGAACCATCTGTGCAAAGAGAGGAGAGTTTGAGACTTGCTGCCCCTGGCATTGTGCACAGCCTCTGAGCTGTGCAGCTGTGAACGGGAGCAGTGCAGGGTTGCACTGTCAGTCCTGGGCCAGATCTCAGCCTTTTGCCATCTTGAGGAAGATCTCAACTGCACTGCTATAGCAGATCTGTAGCCACAAACATCAGCAATTTTCTAATAGTCTCTTCTTTTCCAGTTTGCACTGACAGTCAGACAGTTTTAAAGGTGATTGTAGTAGGAGGATTAAAGTTGCAACTCTGTGTTTAGAATAGAATAGAATAAACAAGGTTGGAAAAGACCTTTGAGATCATGAAGTCCAACCTATCACCCAACACCACCTAATCAACTAAACCATGGCACCAAGTGCTCCACCCAGTCTCTTCTTAAACATCTCCAGTGATGGTGACTCCACCACCTCCCTGGGCAGCACATTCCAATGGCTAACAACTCTCTCTGGGAAGCACTTCTTCCTAACATCCAGCCTAAACCTCCCCTGGCACAGCTTGAGACTGTGTCCTCTTGTTCTGGTGCAGGTTGCCTGGGAGAAGAGACCAACCCCCACCTGGCTACAACCTCCCTTCAGGCAGTTGTAGACAGCAGTAAGGTCTCCCCTTAGCCTCCTCTTCTCCAGGCTAAGCAATCCCAGCTCCCTCAGCCTCTCCTCACAGGGCTGTGCTCCAAACCCCTCCCCAGCTTTGTTGCCCTTCTCTGGACATGTTCCAGCAACATGTTAGTGAGGTGTGACAAGACTAGCTGCTTCATCTCTGATTCTCTGCTGCCTTGCATCCTCTTCAGGCATTTAAAATGAGTGACACAAAAAAAGATGCATAATTAACCAGAAGGCTGTGAAAAGATGGCTAAGAACTGGTATTCAACACTAATTAAATCAGTGTTGAGATTTTTGGTTTAATCCATCATTTAAAAACCCAGACACCTAAAGGGCATCACATTCTTTCTATCACTAAAAGAAAAAAAATGAAACAACCAGGAAACTGATTTAAAGAAAGAGTGAACATTTCTACTTGACCGTGTCCAGAGAAGGGCAACGAGGCTGGGGAGAGGCCTCAAGCACAGCCCTGTGAGGAGAGGCTGAGGGAGCTGGGGTTGCTTAGCCTGGAGAAGAGGAGGCTCAGGGGAGACCTCATTGCTCTCTACAACTACCTGAAGGGAGGTTGTAGCCAGGAGGGGGTTGGTCTCTTCTCCCAGGCAACCAGCAGCAGAACAAGAGGACACAGTCTCAAGCTGTACCAGGGGAGGTTTAGGCTGGAGACGAGGAGAAAGTTCTTCCCAGAGCGAGTTGTTAGCCATTGGAATGTGCTGCCCAGGGAGGTGGTGGAGTCCCCATCCCTGGAGGTGTTCAAGAGGGGATTGGACGTGGCACTTGGTGCCATGGTTTAGTCATGAGGTCTGTGAAATGTGTCTCTTACCTGTCTGAGTGTAGAATTGTGTCTTCAGGACACATTGCAGACTTTCAAACTGGCCAACCAATGAATGCATAATTGCATCATCACAGCATGTTAGGGGCTGGAAGGGACCTCGAAAGATCATCCAGTCCAACCTCTCTGTTGGAGCAGGATCCCCTAGAGCAGATCACACAGGAACACATCTAGGCAGGTCTTGAACATCTCCAGAGAGGGAGATTCCACAACCCCCTTGGGCAGCCTGTTCCAGTGTTCCATCACTCTCACAGTGAAAAAAATTTTCCTTATGTAATCTTCCTGTTCCATGTGGCACATCAACATCTTGCTGTGGGAAATGTTTTATCCAGTGTAGAAAATATGAGTCAAATATAGTGAATGCTTCACACATGTTAGTGTGATTTATTCAGCCTTTTGTGCTCTGCTTTCAATTATGCTGTTGGATTCCCACCTGCCCTTGAGGTGTTCATGGGGAGTGTGCCACCTCCCTGCCTCTTGCCTGGAGGCTGTGCTGCTGGGACTTCTATGAAAGGGCAAAGATCTGGCAGGCTGCTGGGTACAGAGAGTAAGAACTGGGGACAGTGAGATGATGAAATCTTTGGTATCGCCCAAGACAGTTGAAATGGCAACAGATGGAAATAGATCACTTTTTCCTTCCTAGAGAGGAAGAGAGCAGAAGAGTTTTTAGTCTGCTGTTTTAAAAACTTCCAATTCATTCTTCCAGGAGTACAGTGTGCAAATTAATTGCATGCAGTAAAAGCAGTAGCTGTGTTTGTGGTGGTTTGAGCCGTGACTGGGACTTGAGAGCTCAGATGGGGGCAAGGCTGAGAATCCCTCCCCAGCTCCCCCCTCCTCTTTCCTAATAGAGAGGAAAAAGAAAGGGAAGGAGCAGATCCACCAATAAATAATTTGGAATCAGCTTGGAAGTAGAGAGGTAAAGAATTTTCTTTAAACAATATATATATCTATGTAACAATAGCAGGTAGGGTTCACAAGGGTAAGGAACAAGGATGGATGGGAGAAAAAATAAGAATACAAAACCTTTGAAGGGGTGTGGAGGTAGCAGGGAGAAGGATCGGACCTGGCCACGTGGTAGAGAAGCAGGGAGCCACCAGCAGTCCTCATCCAAGCAAAGGAAGGAGCCAAGAGCCCTAATGGCTGCAGTGTCCTCCTTTTTATAGCCTTGCTGGGCAGGGAGGGGGAGTGGAACAAACTAATGTAGTTTCCCAGGGGGAAAACCTCCTGCAGGGAGGGCAATGCTCTCACAAGGCCTCCCTGCCCTGCTTCCAGGATGGACATAACCCATTAAAGTGTTAAAAAGAGGAAAAAAACCAAAAAGTCTCTTCCCTCTTAGACAGTTTAGATTTCACACCAACTACCACTGGGTTCTGTTTCTCCCTTTGTACAGACAACCTCAGCGAATCGGACCAAGTATTACGTGTCCTACCGGCGCAATGGCTTCGTACAGATGAAGCTGCCAAAATATGCACTGCCAAAAGTAAGTACTCACGTTTTCTCCCTGTTTATGCAGATTTGTTGTCTTCTCTTTCTACTCAAACCAGTTTCCTTCTATTCTTTTCAACCCACATTATTCTCCCGGTGAGGATTTCTGCATCCCTGTTGTGCTACTTTCTTATGCTACTGCTTTTATTCTAGGAATGTAGCAGCTCATAAAGCAGAGAGGGTAAGAGCATACAACAGCTTGTCATCAGTCACTGCAACAGGTTTTCAGCTTTGCTTCCATCAAACAGTGCAATGATAGTGAGCAATTGTTCACAGGATGTTAGGGGTTGGAAGGGACCTCCAGAGATCATCAAGTCTAACCCCCCCTGCCAGAGTAGAACCATAGAACCTAGCACAGGTCACTCAGGAATACATCCAGATGGGTCTTGAAAGTCTCCAGAGAAGGAGACTCCACAACCTCAGTGTTCTTTCAGTTTAATTCCACATGATGCTTTCTGGAAGAAGCATGAATAATAATCTGAGAGAATTTTACCAGTTGAGCGTGCTCTATTTCATTAAAGAATGCAGGGGGGTTGGATCTTCGAGGTCCCTTCCAACCTAAACCATTCTATGAATCTATGTTATTGGGGTTTAAATCCAGCTGACTAATGAGGATAAATTAGTGAAGTTAGTCAGTTGTCAGAAACTCTGTGAGACTATTGTCATGCAGGCATCCATGTTTGCAGTAGGCAGGCTTGCATCAGCTGTGAAGAGCAGCAAGTGCTACAGGAGGGTTGGAGGCAGCAGCACACAGTGGGTGACCTAGATCTCTGTCCCACGGATGTTCCTTGGCAGCAAAATCAAGCTCCACAGCCCTTTATTTCTTCCACAGTTCACAATGATCTCTCTTGTGTTTGAGGGACTGTGCTGTAACCCAGGTCAGTGTAATGATCTTGGTGAAGGAAAAGAAAATAATTAAAAAATAATGAAAATAATTCTGTTTCCAAAGGACAGACCAAGAATCCACTGCCTTGGCGGAAAATATGGAGTCTTAGGAGGGTTTTAGTGGAGAAAGACCAACTGGGTCAGCTGGGAGCTGAATCCAAATTAGAAACTGAACTCAATTTCTTACTGGTGCTGATAATTATGTGTTTGAAGAAGTGCCAAGGAAAGTGACAGATGTTCCAGGGTTTGAAGCTTTCAAATCATAACCTGCTGCCTTTCTGGGAGGTTGGCTCTAACCTGAGAGAAGTTCTTTGCTCCTCATGCACCTTAGAAAGTATTGGGAAATATTTATTGGTAATTCTCTGGTTGAGAAGACAGCAGAGAACAAACTAAAGGATCTGATCATCACTTTTAGCTTTAAAGCCACGAATCTGCACAGGGTGCTTAGCTCACCGGGTGCAGGCTCTTGCCGAGTGCATCTCTGGCGCGTTCAGAAAGTGTCACCCAAAACTCCCCAGCATTTGTGTCAGATGTAGTCTGGATTGTTTGGAACAGAGCTTCATGCTGAACTCTTTGTCTTGGAAAACATGGGGTTTGTTTATTTATCATCCTTTTTTTTTCCCTTTTTTTTCTCCTTTTTTTTTTCCCCTAGCTAAGCAGATTAACTCCAGGCTTGACTGAATAAATAAATTAGAAGTTAATGGTTTCATTTTGGATAGAGTCAGTAGCTAGCTAGGAACTGGATGTCTGTGTTGCTTTGAAAGGGATGTTTTTTGTGTTCTTCCTAGTTCAGGCAGTACCCAATGAGTGGAACAAAACAAACTGTATGTCTTTAGCATTTTGATGATGCCTCCAAGAAAAGTTTCTTTGGTATCTGCACATAGCAGAGCTGAAAATTGCATTGAGAGGGCCTGGAAGCCAGACATCCATTAGAGCAGTGGTGAATGTCAGAGATTTTAACCTCTGCTGCACAAGGTACCCTTTAAAAAAAAGTTAAAAACATTTGGTACCTTCACATGGGAGCTGAAATTTTAGTTGCTGAAGTAAACAAGAACTCAGCTCTGAAATTTTTCACCACCCTGTATGTCAGTGAGAGGCATCAGAGTGCAGTGGAAAAGTATCACAGTATCACAGTATTGCCAAGGTTAGAAGAGACCTCGAGGATCATCGAGTCCAACCTGTCACCACAGACCCATGACTAGACCATGGCACCAAGTGCCACATCCAATCCCCTCTTGAACACCTCGAGGGATGGGGACTCCACCACCTCCCTGGGCAGCACATTCCAATGACGAATGACTCTCTCTGGGAAGAAATTTCTCCTCACCTCCAGCCTAAACTCCTGGCGCACCTTGAGACTGTGTCCTCTTGTTCTGGTGCTGGTTGCCTGGGAGAAGAGACCAACCCTCACCAGGCTACAACCACCTTTCAGGTAGTTGTAGTGGGTAATGAGGTCACCCCTGAGCCTCCTCTTCTCCAGGCTAAGCATCCCCAGCTCCCTCAGCCTCTCCTCACAGGGCTGTGCTCAAGGCCTCTCCCCAGCCTTGTTGCCCTTCTCTGGACACCTTCAAGTGTTTCAATGTCCTTCTTAAACTGAGGGGCCCAGAACTGGACACAGTACTCAAGGTGTGGCCTAACCAAAGCAGAATACAGGGGTACAATGACCTCCCTGCTCCTGCTGGCTGCACTTTTCCTAATACATGCCAGGATGCCACTGGCCTTCTTGGCCACCTGGGCACACTGCTGGCTCATATTCAGGTGGCTGTCGATCAGCACCCCCAGGACCCTCTCTGTTTGGGAGCTCTCAGCCACTCTGACCCCAGCCTGTAGCTCTGCATGGGGTTGATGTGGCCAAAGTGCAGCACTCAGCACTTGGACTTGTTGAATGCCATCCCATTGGACTCTGCCCATCTGTCCAGTCTGTCGAGGTCCCTCTGCAGAGCCTTTCTACCCTCTAACTGACTAACATCTGCTCCTAACTTGGTGTCATCTGCAAACTTGTTGATGACTGACTTGACCCCCTCATCCAGATCATCAATGAAGATGTTAAAGAGGATGGGACCCAGCACTGATCCCTGGGGGACGCCACTGGTGACTGGCCACCAGCTGGATGTGGCACCATTCACCACCACTCTCTGTCTCGGCCCTCCAGCCAGTTCCTAACCCAGCACAGAGTGTTGCGGTCCAAGCCTCGAGCTGACAGCTTAGCCAGCAATCTGGCTAAGATTCTAAGATTCTGGCTAAGAATCTGGCTATCTACACAGCTCTGAAATTTTTCACCACCCTGTATGTTAGTGAGAGGCATCAGAGTGCAGTGGAACTGTATCTTCCAATCCAGTCTGAGAAGAAGGGAAAAGATTCCTGTGAGCAAACTGCTGGTGAAGTTATGCAGAGAAGCAGGATATCAGCACAGACACTGGCGCATAGGGAGTGCATCACGGGACTGTGCAGTGGCTGCTTTTGTGGTGGTGGGAGATAAACAGAATGAAAGAATTTGCAAAGAATTGCTTTAATTTTTTTTGTAAGATTGATTTAAAACAACAGCTTTTGAATGAACTGAGTTTCAGAGTGTTTTAAGCATTAGATTCTGCCTGAGCAGGAGATGGAGCAGGCCTGAAATATGTTAAATGCTGGTTTTCATTATTCTCAAAAGAATTGAATGAGGCTTCAAAATAAAACAGTCTCTTTCCAGTGATCTCTGTAAGGTGCTTCATGTCACTGGCCAGATTTGTGAGCAGTGGCTGTGTACAGAATTAACCATGTTGGAAAAGACCTTTGAGATCATCAAGTCCAACCTATCACCCAACACCACCTAATCAATTAAACCATGGCACCAAGCACCCCATCCATTCTCTTCCTAAACACCTCCAGTGATGGTGACTCCACCACCTCCCTGGGCAGCCCATTCCAATGGCCAATCTCTCTTGCTGTGAAGAATTACTTCCTAACATCCAGCCTAAACCTCCCCTGGCACAGCTTGAGACTGTGTCCTCTTGTTCTGGTGCTGCTTGCCTGGGAGAAGAGACCAACCCCCATCTGTCTACAACCTCCCTTCAGGGAGTTGTAGAGAGCAATAACGTCTCCCCTGGGCCTCCTCTTCTCCAGGCTAAGCAACCCCATTTCTTTCATCTTCTTCTGGTAGGGTGTGCTCCTCACCACCCTTGTTGGCCTTCTCTGGACACGTGCAGGGAAGGAAAACTGTAGCCAAATCAGAAGATGCTGCAGGCTGGGCAGGGATGTATGTAACAGCATTAGGAGGGCTGTGCCAGAACACTAGGCTCTAGCCTGAGGGAATAGTGCTGGGCTCTTCAGATACTGTTGTGTTGTGGGGTTTTTTTCTGCACAGATGTGTTTCAAAGTTATTTTACATATGGAGATAAATGAGTATTGTCAGACTGAATAATTAGAAAATGCTATTGATGTCTCATTTTCCTTTCAATATGAAGAGCTTGAAAGTCTGGGGGGAAAACCACAAAAACCAGTTGTTTTTTGTTGCTTGGATTTGCATTTGTGCTTCTCTTTGTCCAAATGGTCTGTAGAAGACAAGCATAGGGAAGGATAAATGCTTGTCTCTGGGTGTATCTCAAGGCCTTCTTGTGAATCAAGGGCTGCTAAAAGCAGCTTCCAGACAAGCTTCCAGCTCCACAGTGCCATTCACATCACCTTTTTGTGATGTGTCATAGCTCCATGCACGGAGAGAGAGCAGAGCTGTTGGGGACATCTAATGAACAGAATTTCAGATGTCCTCTTTCTAAATTCTTGTAGCTTTTTTCTTGTGCTGTTGAGAGTTTTTTTTCTATCAGGGTCTGACACTGACACTCCACTGAAGCACATAGATGTCTGCTGCATTTGACAGCAGTCAAGTGTCTGCTGCTGCTGCCTGCCTGGGTGGTAGCAAATTTGGATGAGGCCATATTAAAGGCTGCCTGTCTGCTCCCCAAAACAGAGGAGGAATTGAAAAATGAATGGGTATTAGATTCCATTTTACCAGGATTGCTTGTTCTCTGCTGCTAGAATGGGATGAGAGGTTAATAACTGTAGGAAGGGAACACCAAAATCAATCCTAGAGCAGCAGGATTGCATTTATGTGTCAAGATGGCTGGCTGGGCACTCAGCAGTGCTCCAGGGAGATCCAGCAGTCCCTCCTGGGCTGTGTTCTGTCTGGAGCAGAGATTCAGCTGCCACGGCTGCGGAGCAGGTCTGCCAAGGGGCACAGGCTGCAGCCCCATCTGGAGAGGACTTCCACAGCTCTGACTGTCCTCACCTAGAGAAGTGTGGTGTGTCAAAGGAGGAGTATGTTGGATTCTGGCCCTTATTTGGGATTTTGTCTCCTGCTTCATTGTGACTAATAAAACCTGTAATTAGTTCATCCTGTGAGTTACAGAATCACCAAGGTTGGAAGAGACCTCAAAGATCATCAAGTCCAACCTGTCACCACAGAGCTCATGACTAAACCGCGGCACCAAGTGCCACGTCCAGCCCCCTCTTGAACACCTCCAGGGATGATGACCTGGGAGGTTTAAGCAAAAAAAATGTTTAGCAAAATTGCTGACCAAATGAAGGAATCAGCTTCTGACCCTGGTGGTTTAACTGTTGCAAGTCAGAAGAATTTAATTGTCTTGAGCCCCCTTTCCCCTTCTGTAAAATAAACTCTGCTGATCATGGTACTTTTTTTATCAGCTGATACAAAGCTTTCTTTGATTCTGCATTTGTTCATGGCAGCTACAAAACCTTAATAATGCAAAAGCTCTCTTGTGTTCTATCCCAGTGGAATTCAGGTTTCATTCTGAAAAGATGCAGTGTGGAGAAAGCTTCTTTCATCTGTTTTGATCTCTCTGTGTCCTTCCAATCTTGAGAAATAGGCAATAATGTCACAGTTTTCAGGTAACCAAGACAAAAGAGACAACAGGGGCAAAACAAAAATAAAAGGAGAAAAAAAGTCCTATTGCTTTAGAATTAAGTTAAATTCTTCAATGCCTTCATGGTAATACAGGTCTCCTATACATGCCTTTATCAACTCCATATATTCTCTTTATTTGATTATCATCTCTTCCTCTTCTGAGGGGCTTGGAACACCTCTTCCGTGCCCCAGTCTGGGTCATACATCACTGTTTCAACCACAGGCTTTCTTCCAAACTTGTCTGTATGGTTCAAAAATAGATCTAACACTATTAAGTATAAAATATTTCAAGCAGCTTTACACTTTCTCCCAAAATAACCATCCATCTTTTGAAGAATGTGTTCCCTTCTCTGTCAAGCTCCCTCTTACCATAAGTTTTGGGAGAGATTCCTTAGGTGGATCCATTCATTAGCAGCAGAAAAGGCAGGAGAAATTTCTGCAGCCCTGCTGTCAGCAAGGTTCTCTTGAGGCTCTGGCTGCTTGCTGGTTGAATGGCCAAGTAGTGAGGCTAGGAGAGCTCATTTAGCAAGGCTCTGCATCTCCCAAGAATTATGTCTCCCCATGGGTGGCTCTTTGACCACTGCTACTGTTCACCACCCAGGAAGGGTTCAGCTGGGGTTGTTCCTCTGTGCCAGGTGGAAGAACAGCTGGCAGCTGCAGTTGGACTGCCCACCCATGGCTCTGAAAGGCCATTGGAATGGCTGCTGAACAAAGAACTCAAATAGAGATAACAGTGGTGCTTGATGCAGAAGTATTCCTTTCCTGGGTGGTGTCAGGGCAGTAGGTAGTGACCCTGATCTGTAGCAGTTGTCTGGCTCCCCAGATGTACAAATCCATCCGAGGTGGGTTCAAGGACCTGCTCTTTTCTTCGCAGTGTAACTTGGTATCGATTGCTCTCCTTGCACCGTTTTACTTCGGCAAGCAAGGAGATTATCTGTCTCTGCCATCCACTTACCTTGATTGTGCTTAAGAGATCACAGGGGTATAAATGTTGTGCAGCTGGAGGTCAAGCCTTGACTACGCAGCCTTGAATGCTTGCGTCTGTTGTGCTTCTGATACCTTCACTCCTTCTGATTCTCTGTTCAATTTATCTCTTGCTTCAGGGTAATACATTGCCCAGCCACAGCACTAAAAGATTGCAAGGGGGCAAATCTTTACATTTGGGCTGGAAAACTGCCAGCTTTGAAAAGGAGAAACTTTGAGGGTGTTTCTGTATTTGCCTTACTGACTAAAGTGTTACAGTCCTGCCCATGTGGTGTTATTAGACTGGCTGTGCTGAACCCTGCCTACAGTGTTTTCACTTACTGGTAGCTTCTATGCCATCAGCACATCTTACTTCACAAAGGAGCACTGGCTTACTGTGCAGTCCTTGCAATCATTTATATCCTCTGTCTGCAGGGTGTAATTGTATTTATTTGTCATAAGGCTCCTTATCACAGTTGGTACTATAGCAAACCATATGGAGCATCTCCTGAATATAAAGTTATGGAAAGTATTAGCAGAGTGGTGAGTTGCTTCCTCCCTCTATCCTCAGCAACCCCAACCTGGTGCAACTTGATGCCATTTCTTCTTGTTTTATCACTAGCTAATTTGGAGAAGACACCAACTCCCACCTCACTCCAACCTCCTTTTAGGAAGTTGTAGAGAGCAATGAGGTCTCCTGTCAGCCTTCTCTTCTCCAGGCTAAACAAGCCCAGTTCCCTCAGCTGCCCCTCACCAAACCTGTTCTGCAGACCCTTCACCAGCTTGATTACTCTTCTCTGGACATGCTCCAGATTCACTAGATTTCCAGCTGCCCTTAATGCTAATTCTATGATCAAGTTGAAATACTTCTTTATCTGGAGATTGTTTGCTTTCTTGAGCATGATTAAGAAATTATAGCTCTTGAATTAAAAACAAATAAAAATTGCTTTGCATCCCTCAGGCATGGCCAGGAGCAAAGAGCTGCAAATCAACTCAATAAATCACCCTGTGGGAATGTGGCTCCACACAATCTAAAGCTTCATTCATGAGGACATCTGACAGTGCACAGATTCTCTCATTTGAACATGGAAAACAAAAGAAACCTCAAATACCCAGAGACTGAGCTCAAATACTGACTAGATACAACAAACCAGCTCAAATACTGACTAGATACAATAAACCAGTCTGGATGTAAACAGAAATCTGAGCAGTGACAGTAAGGAGTGCTCTGAGCCCCAAAGACCTCTTATGAATTCATAAAGATCTTTATAGATTAATTTGAACCAATCATATCTGAACAGCATGATTACAGAAAAATTAGATGATCAGCAGGGCTTTGAGTAGCCTGCAGAATGTGGAGAAAGCAGGCAGGAGGTCCAGCAAGAAGGCAATCACAGTAGTCCAAGCATGAAATCATCAAAGAATATATGCTTTTGTTATAGGATCTGCTGAGATTACAGCCTGAGGTTGTATCTGTGACTGTGAATTAGAGAAAGCAATAAAAACCTTGCTTCCTCTCCATCAAGTTTTTTCCTCTTCCTTACATGTCCCTGCTAGTTAACTCTTCAGTGACAGTAAGCTCCATCTGGCGATACATGCTGGCATCCCATCTTCATGTGCCTGTCATCTGCTGAGCAGTGGGTAGCTGGGCTGATGGGCTGGGCTTGGCACATTGCAGTGTTTATCAGCCTCTGTACTTGCCAATCAATTACTCCATCCTCTTTTTAAATTCACCTTTCCTTTCTTGTACTGTGGGAGTACTACAACAGCGCCATGGCAGTTTTAGCTTGGGTTTCCATCCAGGGGTTTGAAAGATAAATTTAAGACTGGGACATAACATCTGCAGTTTTCCTTACGTAGCTAAGTGATTTTCCTAGTGGGTTTTATCATGACTGTGCAGAAGGTGTTCTGCAGGATTATTGCAAGGTGGTGTAACTAAAGGACTAGTTGGCTTGTTGAGGGACTGGTTCCTCCTTGTCAGAAAATAACAGTAAGGCTGAACTGGAAATCTGAAAGTGCAAATTCTGAATGGAAGAAACAAAGCTCAAGGAAGGCCAACTTCACTTGCTAAAGCACAATCTTGCCTTAATTTTCTCCAGGATTTACAGATAATTAGTACAGATGAAAACCAGGTCTTCGTGGCTGTTCAGGAGTGGTACCAGACAGACACCTACAACCTCTACCAGTCTGACCCCCAAGGTGTTTACTACTCTATCCTGCTGGAGAACGTCCGGAGCACAAAGCAACCAGAGGAGAATGTCCTGATAGATATTCTGGAGGTAGGTCATGGTCTCTTCAAATGTGTGGAGTTTTAATTTGTTATTTACTTTGAGTATAATTAATTTTACATTCCTGTATTTGTCACCATTATCTGTAATAGAAACAGGCCAGGATTTCTTGGTAGTGCCCTGTTGCTATTTATGTATTTCCCTCCTGCCTTCCTAATGTGCTGTGCTCTCTAAGATTCTTGGTGTGGGGTTCCATGGATGTGCACAACCAGAACTGGCTGAGGTTGTTTTATTTTTCTTCAAGCATATTGAAGAGTGAAGCTGGCATCACAACTTAATATGGAAGCAAGAAGTTATGCAGTTGCCTGCATGCAAGTGTTCTACTTTTGGGTGACTCAGCGATACACGACCTTACTTAGAGCAGGCACATCCTTTAGCCAAGAGGGTCTTAAATAGTAAATCCTCTGAGCCTTGTGCTAGGTTGTGTCAGCTCTGATAAAGCTGAGGACCAACACAATCAGATACAGGGCAGCATATCCTGGGGTTTCAAGAGGTGTTTTGTGCCAACAGCATGTGCTATGAGACAAAGTCTTCTGTAAATGAATCTGTCTTGGTTCCTAACATCAGTGCACTTGGCAAAACAAAGCACTGTGGTGTTTCTACAGAAGAGCAGCACAGTTACCAGTTCTGTTCCTGTTGATGATGACTTTCAAATGTAATCATGTGGACATTTGCTCTCCTTCTTTTCTTTCTTGTAGCGCATAGGACTGGCCATTACCACATTATTAAACTAATGGACCTTTGGTCTGACCCAGTTTGGCCACAGTTACACTCTAATCTGCCTGGTGTTACCCTGAAAACCCACAACATAGTCTTGCTAAGTGCACCAGACTCCACTGGAGAAGGTTTGTGGTCATTCTGGATGCAAGCCACGGACTCACAGAGCTGTTAAATGGCTGCAGCTGGACTCTTCTTAGGGAGGGGGGGAAATGATAATGAGTTTTCTTCTACCTTATCTCCTCTTCCTTTGTTTAGCTTTTCTTCCTTTGTTGGAAGACCCAAAGGTCTGTCGTTAGCAGTGTTTTTCTAGACTCTACCTTTTCAGAAATGAGTCTTCCTAAGGAGTGAAGCTTTAGGTTATGTGGAGCCAGATTCCCAGAGGTGATTTACTGAGAGTGTTAATTTGCAGCTCTTTCCTGCTGGCCACTCCTGAGGGATGCAAAGCTAAATGGGTGTCAGGTGCAATCTCTACCGCCTGTCACCTGCAGCATGTCATTTCAGATCAGTCCTACAGAGGTGCCACCCCTGGCTGTCCTTTTGTCTGCAAGGGTTATTGAGTTAACTCAATTTCATTGATGGTTTCAGAATTTCCCAATGATACTGAGGGCATATTTGATAACGTGCAAGAGGCAACGAGAGATGCCAGATGATTGTGTGTGCTGGATTAATTTGTGGGGTCACATTAAAAAGCAAATGATAAAGAGTAATTGAAAGGCAGTGTGCTGAGGGCCACACAGTTCAATTGTTTAGAGCTATTTCTGGAGTACAGTTGCATTACAGGAGAACACTTTTGCTGACAATAAGGGAGCCTACAGCTCCCAGAGAGGTTGTGGGAGAAATAATTGGTGTTCATCTTCTTTATTAGAATATGATCAAGTACTCATGTGTGCAGGTAATGCATGGATTATTCACATGGTACAAACCAGCTAATAAATATAATACCTATTGCAGTCCTTGGGGATGGGAGTTTTCTTTGTTTTTTTTGTCTAGTCTGAGTTTTCTCTGGACATTTTAATTCAAGTACCCCATCCCTGGAAGAAGAATCTTCAGTGCTGCGCAGAGATAGTCCTGAATGGTTGGCAATTTCTCTTTCCACCAGTGCATAATTCTCCTTCAAATGTGCACTGTTCATCTTTGTTATCTTCTGCTGACCTCACTTCATCTGTTCCTTGTAGATCTGACATAAAATCTTTTACAGGTTTCTACTTGTCTGCATTCATTTTCTTTTAGATACTTTATCTTTTTTTTCAGTACCATTTTTCTTTTCCTTTGCATGTATGAAAGGTGAATAATCCCCCAAAACTTGTTCACAGAAGGCAAGAAAAAGAGAGCTAAAGGACTCTGCAAGAGGAGCATGCCCTTGAAATTTGTGGCTGTACAAAAGGAGGATGTCCTTGAAATGGGATCAAGGGCTGCCAGTGGGAAGCAGTCACAAATTTCACATAGGGATATGTGAAAAATGACCATAGTGAGGTAATGCTTCCAGTCCTGACTTCTCAAGTAGAGTTCAAGACTTCTCAGTGCATGTTGCAGCACACATTTTTCAAGGGTGTTTTTTCCATAACAGCAAAACATGCATATTGAAAATGTAATCACAAACAAGTGGGGTTTTGTGTTTCAGTAACTGCTGCTGCCAAACACTGTGGGGCCATCTGAACTGTGCTCCTTGCTACCAGCTAGTGGAGAATATTGTTTGGTTGGAAAATCACTTGTGTAAAGGTGCAGCAATTAAGATGTCATAGAGTAGCACAGCAGAAAGGCTGTTCAGAAAATAGGGTTTGAGGTACAAAGTGGATTTTTTAGGAGTACTGAGGAGTGCCTAATCCCTACTGGTTTGGAATACAGATGCTCCAAAAGCTAATCCAAAGAAAAAACAAGGGAATAGTACTTTTGAATTTCCTTGTGTTCATCTGTCTTGGGTAGCTACTGCAGTGTTCATCAGAGTAGCTGAACACTCCAGGATGCTGAAATGTCTTCTTTTCCTTGGCACTTTAATATTATGTGAATCTTTTCCCTTCTTGGGAGAAAGATACTAATCAGCCAATTTCAGATTAGGGATCTAAGTCAAGGAGCATAAAGTACAGAAGAATTTGGGTGCTTGTGCATCACAGTTGAATCTGGAAGACAGGTTTGACACACAGCAGTCCCAGGCAGAGCCAGGCCTGTGTTTGCATAGGTCACAGGAGGAAGACTATAGATAGTGCTGCAGAGGGGTGGGGGCTTTTTTATAGCTGCCATTTTTTAAACACCCTCATTTCATATTGGTTATTATTTTCTAGGCTAATGCACCACTCCAAACATCATACTTCTGCACCTGCTCTGAAGATAGGGAGCTGAAAGTTGTTTATTATTTCAAGCAGGGTTTCTGCCTTCCATTCCAAGTACAAGTGCTGAAGTGCTGATCAGCTTTTATCTGGCACAGCAGCAGTGAGAGAAGTTAACTGAGATGCTGGAAGAAGTTTTTGCATAACTTGTCTGTGTCACTTGATATCCCACATTCTAGAGAGGAGAGGATATCCTAGTGCTGGGTTACACTAGAGATGGGAGAAGGAATGAAGAAAAATTCTGCCATGCCATCATCATTCTTGTCTTTTGCAGTATAAACTACATGTAATTTGATTCGTCTTCTGGCACTGAGAGAACTGTGGATCCTTTTAATATACTTTCAGAAATATGAATGAGTTAGTAATTGTCCTCACTTTCCTACTTTCTCCCTTTCCCCATATCACTTTGCCTCCTTCATTTACTTTTTCTTAAGGTCTGTTTTACTTTCCTGATGGACACATTACCTGGGACACAGAGCTCCAAGCCAAAGAAGAGCAGTTTAATCAGGGATAATCCTCGTTGTTGTTTATGTGCTACTCATTAACTCTGTCTCTTGTATGCTTTAGGTCAGAGGTGTAAAAGGAGTCTTTTTGGCCAACCAGAAAATTGATGGCAAAGTTACAACCCTGATAACCTACAACAAAGGCCGTGACTGGGATTTCCTAAACCCTCCAGACATCGACATGAATGGCAAACCCACTAACTGCAAGCCTGTAAGTGGCTCTTTATAGCTTCTTCTTTCTCTACAGTGCATGGGAATTGTTTGTCTAGTGGGATGTGCAGGAGCTCAGCAGCTTGAGAGCTTTGTGATGTGTTTGCCAGCCAAGATTGCATTGCAGGAGCAGTGGTTTCACAAGCTGCTGGTGCAGGCACCTTGTGGAGTGAGTGGTCAGCGCTTTCTCTGGCAGTGCATTTTGTGGTTTAGGTCACTTGGACACAAAAGGGACATTTTGTCTTGTGTGCCAACCACACCATCCCAGCTCAGCTGTGGTGGGTTGAAGTTTCCCTCCCCCCCAACATTAAATTTGCCAGACCAGCTTGGTTGGAAGCAAATGAATAGGATAGGATAGGATAGAATAGAATTAACCAGGTTGGAAAAGACCTTTGAGATCATCAAGTCCAACCTATCACCCAACACCATCTAATCAACTAAACTATGGCACCAAGTGCCCCATCCAGTCTCTTCTTAAACACCTCCAGTGATGGTGACTCCACCACCTCCCTGGGCAGCACGTTCCAATGGCCAATCTCTCTTTCTGGGAAGAATTTCTTCCTAACATCCAGCCTAAACCTCCCCTGGTGCAGCTTGAGACTGTGTCCTCTTGTTCTGGTGCTGGTTGCCTTGGAGACCAACCCCCATCTAGCTACAACCTCCCTTCAGGTAGTTGTAGAGAGCAAGATCTCTCCTGAGCCTCCTCTTCTCCAGGCTCAGCAACCCCAGCTCCCTCAGCCTCTCCTCACAGGGCTGTGCTCCTCACCCCTCCCCAGCTTGTTGCCCTTCTCTGGACACCTTCCAGCAACTCAACATCTTTCCTAAACTGAGGAGCCCAGAACTGGACACAGGACTCAAGGTGTGGCCTAACCAGTGCTGAGTACAGAGCAGAATGACTTCCCTGCTCCTGCTGGCCACACTGTTCCTGATGCAGGCCAGGATGCCATTGGTCTTTTTGGCCACCTGGGCATACTGCTGGCTCATGTTCAGCCTACTATCAACCAGTACCCCCAGGTCCCTAAACTACAATATACAACAGAATGCAATGAATATGTACAAAATATCCAGGATTTACAATATTTACAGGTAGCTACAATTAATAAACAGCACAAGATTCCCTCTGGCTGAAGACCAGAGGAAGCCACTAGCCTCTGCCTCCAAGAGGAAGGAGCAGAGGGATGTTAGACTTACCCAAAACAATGCAGCCAAAGTCAAGCAGAAGCAAGTTAGTATCTCTCCCAGAGCGAAGAAGCGAGAGAAGAGAGAAATTGTTTGGGGCACTAAATGTTATGGTAGATATCTCTCCAATGGAGAGATTTTGGAGCTATCTTTATTTTTCCTTTTCACACCCAATAGTGATTTATTTACATTTTACTACTTTTCTGCTCAAGAGCTGTGAAAAGTTTTTAAAGGCATAGCCTAAAACTATCACATCAGCATAACCATGACAACAGTTGTTTGAGTCTGGACATCAGGGTGCATCATCAGTCAAACAGAGCTCAGCAATGACTCTTCTCTTTCCATCTTTCACACTTTTTCTTTCATCTCCCACCAAAGGAACCCTCAGTTCCCTGTTAAAGGGAGCCAGACAGTTGCTTGGAAATAAACACCACCGTTAACTGCTTGAGAAAGTCTTTCCTTTTTGTAAGGTGATGTTATTTCAGTTTGTTTAGTAGATGTCCCAGCTACCCACAATATTTTGTTACTTGTGAGGCTGCACTGAATTCCTTGTATTTTTCTTACTGACTTTGCCTCTAGGGACTCCAAGCTCTGCATTGCTCAGTGATATGTTTTTATCCTCCTGCTGCAAGAGCTTTGATCTCCCTGCATGTAGCAGAAGTGGAGGGCTAGAGTTACTGGTTCCCTCTGGAAGAGTTCAAGACTGTGCTACACAGTGCAAGCCTGCAGGGCCTGATCCTGAGCTCTCTGGGATAAGTGGAGGGCTGCAGTGTCAGCAGCTCTCAGGCAGTGCTGGCAGCCCACTCCTGGTCAAGCTGCTGGTCAAACTGCTGTGAGCAATCTGAACTTGGAGTGCCACTGCATGAGGAGCAAGAATCATAGAATCATAGAACTGTCAGGGTTGGAAGGGACCTCAAGAATCATCTAGTTCCAACCCCCTGCCATGGGCAGGGACCCCTCACACTAGATTGGGTTGGTTGTTCAGGAAGGAGAGAGATAATCAAATATGTCCAAAATTCATTCTGCTATTTTTCATACCACTTTTTTTTCCAAGAAAGAATCTTCAGTGTACAAAGTTGGGCTTCATAATTTTGTCACCTACCTGGGACCAACAAAGCTCCAGTGATGTTGCTGCTGGGATTAGTTAGCAACTCTAGGCAATTATTGTGTTTTATTACAATAATTTCATCTTGACTTCCATGAGTTTGGAAATGTTTTTGCTGAGATAGTGGCAGACTGTGCAGGCATCACCAGAGAGTCTTGTTAGAAAGTTAAAGCTGCTGTTTCAGACTGGAATTGGGCTAGATGGGAAGCAGTCATTCTCTCTCTCTACACATTGCTGAAGCTGCTTTCTGGATTTCATTTTTGTAGGAGCATGACTATTACCAATTGTTTTAAAAACATGTCTGCTTCTTCTTCTTCCCTCACAAGCCTGACTGCTACCTTCACCTCCATCTGCGCTGGGCAGACAATCCCTACGTGTCAGGAACAGTCCACACGAAGGACACAGCACCCGGGCTCATCATGGGGGCAGGTAAAGACATGAGATTTAGTTTTTAAGACCTGAAATGTGAGAGGGGCTCTTTGTAGCTCTAGTCTTTCTGATTTGTAGCAATATCATGCTGCAAACATTGCCAGTATGTAAGGCTTTCCCTACAGATTAATCCTTTATGGGAGGTCTTAACCAAACAAGGTCCCAGAGCTGTGTCTGCTAGGACAGCTCTGTAAGAGTTGCCTGGGCATATTATGCTTTGCTGTGTAGTGCCTCCTTCCCCTTCAGAGTGTGGGTTGGAGGAGTGATGGTGGCTGAAGGCCTTGTCCTGCTTTCTTTTTTCTCTGGAAGTGGGGTGTAGGGCCTCCAGACTATGAATGGCCCAGCAAATCCAATAAACTGATAAGCAGTGGTCAAGCCTTTGCTCTTTAATCTTAGATGCAGATAATTTGTAGTTTGGGTGTGGGTTTTTGTGTTAGCTGCTTTCTGACTAAAGAGAGATGACATGCAAGAGGCAAATGTGTCTCTGTGTCAGGGACAATGCTGAGTGTGGCTTGTCCACTGTGACATATGGAGCCATGGTACTGTGAGGTGGAATTTCATGAAAGGAATTCCATTGCTGTGTTGGCTACTCATCAAGAAAAGTATCCCCAGCACTGTTTTACTCTGTACCTTTGTGAATCATCTGTTCATTCCAGTTAATTTTCTGTTTCTTTGATTCAAATTTATTGAACTGTTAACTGTTCCAAGAGCTTTCTCCAGCTGGATAATTGTATTCTTATGTGAGGGATTATGTTCAGGTAAAACACAGGCTCTTTGTACAGGTGAATCTGATTTCCTCGCTGGTGGTTTCTGCCTTAGCTTACATTAGTCTCTTGTAAATGGTTTGCTAAACTGAAAATACCCTGAGAATATCGAGGTGAGCAGATCTGGTGTTTAAAGAGACTGACAGCTGCTGTTCCTTCAGTTTAACTGAAGACTTCAAGTTTTCCCCTAGTGTAAATGGAGCTTAAAATATTTCACTGGAGGCAGACCTGCCTGGTGGAATCCTGCTCTGTTTTACTGAGAGGAGGTGAACAATTCACACAGGGCCTTTGTGGACACATTTCTATGAGGTGCTTGATTCACAGATTAGGAATTCCAGTACTTACAAAACCATCTTCTATCTCAGGGATGGTATTTTACAGGAAGATATGAATGTTCTAGGGTAGATTCTCAATTTTAATCTCAGCATATTGTACCTGAATGCCTTTTAGCAGGAAATTCAGTTATGAGGTTTAAGGAATTAGTCCATTACTTTATTTAATCTTCTCCATCCCTCTATCATATCTGGTGTGGTGAGCTGATATTCGTTTGGTTTCTTTTGGGTGGGTTTTGTGGAAGTTCAAGTGCACAGTTCTCTGAAACAATGTTAGAGACAGCAGGGAGTATTTTGCCCTGAATTCCTTCTTAGATAAAGGTGAGGTTTGATCACTGTGCCATTGTCTTACTGTACCAGGTAGTTAAACTAGTCAACAACTTTGCTCAAGGTGAAGGTGAGGGAGTTAGAGTCTTTTTGATGATGATACCCAGATGTTGTCAACAACTGAGCTAATGTTAAATCTGACCTGAGTGTGGAGCAGCCTATAGTAAAATGGAAGTACCCTCACTCATAGCAGCTGGCTGAAAGCTGGGAAGAATGGTGTGAAAGTGGAGTAATTTCCCGAGAGTATTGCAGTGTGGTATGTCTCTGGCGGTGCAACAGAGCCAAGGGACTTACACTGGAGTCTCAAACACCTTAAAGAGCAGCTGCATCCTGCTGCCAACAGATGACCTGAATCAACTCTGACCTTGACATGCATTTATACTATTTGGATGCTCAGGTCGTCTGGATTCAGTGCATGTGTTCAGTCTTATCTGATATCCTTGTAAACTTACACTTCTTATCAGAAATACTTTGGTTGCAATGAGCTTGAATTTCTTCTGGTCTGATCCCTGAAGCTGATAATCCTATGCAAATCAACAAAAGCAGCAGCTTCTTAACACAGATTGTTTGGGACACATCACACACTGTTGGAACTTTACTATTAGATCTAGGGAGTGCACATCTGGGAGTGACTGAAGATGATAAAGACCTGTAACTGTCAGCTGACCACAGGGTGCCTAGGAGCCATCAAGCCTTGTGATGTGAAAAAGGGAAATGCACTCTGAGGGTGAAGTAGTTAACTGCCAATGGAGAGAGGGAAATATCAACACTCTGGCAAAATATTGTACAGAGGCTTTTATTATTAATAATATGTACAATTCTGATCATCAGCTCTCAGGACCAGGGAACAGGTGCGAAGGACTACCTGGAAGTCGATGGAATTAGAGAATATTTACAAGAGGAACCTCATTAGCTGAGAAAAATGCAGGACAATAAAGAACATGTTTGGTTTCTTTCCTGAAAATGTAACCCTGGGGTGGAAAAAAGGGATGTAAGCAAGTGCATAAGAACTGGAAATTAGATTCTAACCATAAGAATCATAGAATTGTTTTGGTTGGGAAAGACCTTTAAGATTGATAGGACTCAAATGTCATTTCCAACCAAATTCCAACTCTAACTCTTCCAATGTAACTCTATCAAGTCTGGTGTTAAACTGTGTCCCAAGAGCCATGAAGTTAAAATCATTAAGGTTGAAAAAGACCTCTGTGATCATCAAGTCCAAAGGTCAGCCCAACACAAACCATCCTCTCAATAAGAGCAGTATGTTTATCAATCAAATAAGGAAAAACCTAACCAAAAAACCCCTTCAACATGGAGTTTGGCTGCTTCGTAGGAGGCTTATACAACACAGCTGCTTGTGCTAATGGAAAACCTAACCGTGACTTAAGGACGGTTTTGATAGTGTGCTTGAAAATTGGGGCACAGAGACTACTGAATACAGTTTTAATTTAAGAAGTAATTAACTGGTGAAGAGCATTAATGCCCAGAGCATTTGGGGAAGTGAAGTAATAGGATGTTCAAATGGCATCTTTCTGAACTCATTTACAAACAAAAATTCCACTCCATTAAAGTTGCATAAATAGTTCGGAGGAATGCATCTCTGTAGCTTATGTATACAGAGAGATATAAATTGAGCAGGCAGAATACTAGATTTTACAGCTGCACATTAAAGTGTTCTTTTAAATAACTGCTTTGCTCCCTGTAAGAGATGCAATAGGATTTTGCATTTGCATTGGGTCTTCCTGCATTTTAATCTTGGCAACGGCTCCTGTTTCTCACAGCATCAGCTATGAAATGTGTGTCAATTGATGTGTAAATTTTTACTATCAACTTGTGAAGGGCTCTTCCATAGAAGTTCTTTTGAGAAGTGCAGATCTTTTTCAGGTGCTGGCTCACCATAATGGTCTGCTGAGCTGCCAGTCCGGAGAGGCAAACCAAGCAAGCAATAAATTCTGCACGTCCATAGGAGCTGAGGAAGTGCTGAGAAACTACAGTTTACTTTTTGTCCTCTCAGGCTCCAATACATTGTGTGTGTCTGTGTGCACACATTGTGATATATCTGTGTGTGCATATACTATGATATATCTGTGTGTGTGCTCATATTGTGATGTATCTGTGTGTGCATGCACTGTGATACATCTGTGTGTGCACACATTGTGACTGGTGGTTAAACCCAGCTATTTATATACCACACAAGTGAGATTTTTGTACTGTTACCCTAATCTCAACTGTTTTCTTTCCTCTTAGTATCAGTCAGGGTTGGAAGGGACCACAAGGATCATCTAGTTCCAACCCCCCTGCCATGGGCAGGAACACCCCACACTAGATCAGGCTGGCCAGAGCCTCATCCAGCCTGGCCTTAAACACCTCCAGGGACGCGGCCCCAACCACCTCCCTGGACAACCCATTCCAGGGCTTCACCACTCTCATGATGAAGAACTTCCTCCTCACATCCAGCCTGAATTTCATCTCTCCTGCTTCAGAGGATCTGATAATTTTCATCTTATTTCCCCCTCTAAAACCCTGCAAACCTTATATTTAACTGGAGTCCCCCTGGAGGATATAATTTAAAAGGAATATTCTACTATGATTGCTTCTCCCCTGGGACTCTGTCAGCTGCCTGGTGGCTTAGTAGTTTGCTGTTTCAAATACTTCATATTAAAAGTTGGACATCTCTGCCTAGGATTGTCTGCTAAGATTATCTTCCACAAGTTTGTTTCAACTCTTCTGTTTGCTCTGCAGCAACTTAATGGCTGGCTGCTGCTCCTCAGTGCTTGTTGTCAATATATTCAGTAGCTTCCTGGCCAATATTTAGGTAAATCAAGTAATTCTGGCTTTAGGTTCTTTTGCATTTGCACATTTTTTCAACCTCCCCTGTCCCTTTTTTGCAGTATTGGGTATTTCTGGAGAGTCTGAATTTCACTCCTACTGCGTGAAGACTTGCAGATAAAATGCTTTTGACAATTCAAGTTCCAGATGAAGAAACTTGCAACTATGGTTAAGGTTGGGGCACAGCTTGATGGGCATTTGAGGCTTCTGTCTTAGATATGTGGGGGTTTATAATAGTTTGCCAGCAGGCAGCAATAAAAGGAAAATGTTGATTTGACTTCTCTCTTTCAGCCTCCTAGTTCCCATCTATGGACAGCAGTGTAAAGAAGAAGTTAAAAGTGTACATTATGGTTTTAAAAGGCTTTGTCTGGTGCTACCAGAAATGCAGCAAGCCAGCTGATCATCAGTTTAGTTCTTTCTCTGGAAACTTCTCACTCTGGCTGGTGTCAGAAACAGATCCAGTCTCTTGCTCGTGTGGACATAACCCTTATTTCTTCCTCCTATTTTGTGACAGGTAACCTGGGGTCCCAGCTGGTTGAGTATAAAGAAGAAATGTACATAACTTCTGACTGTGGGAAGACGTGGAGGCAGGTAAGAAAGGAATCAGCAATGGCTCCTGGAAGTAGTGTTAATGTACCAGACATGAGGAATGTAATAATGCTACACTCATCTTTATAATAGCCACAGATTGGAGTGAGGTGGCTGTTACCAGCCCTGTTTTGCTTGGAAATTTGGAGAGATTAAGAAGATGGTTTGCAAGGACTCAAATTGGTGGAGCTGTCAGGTTCTGCTGAAACTTGAATGGTTTGGTCTCTTTTGAAGATCTTCTAAGTACCGTGCATAAAACCCACAGCATTTAGGGTTTTAATAATTTAAGTGAATTTCCTATGCTAATGATGATGTGGACTTTGCTAGATCTTGCAGTACAGGTATTCTAAGATAAAAGACATGATCTAGGTAGAAAGGCAGAAATTCCTCTGCTTTGTAGTCTGAAAACTGGCATTTAAGCTAAAACTTTGCCCTTTGTCCTAGTGCTACAGGCCATTATAAACATTCCCTCTCCACCTTTCTTGTAGACTTCCTTCATGTACTAGAAGGTTGCTCTAAAGTCTCCCCAGAGCCTTCTCTTCTCCAGGCTGAGCAACCCCAGCTACCTCAGCCTGTCTTTGTAGGAAGGGTGCTCCAGCCCTCAAGATTTGGCACAACTCTTTGGGTGGGTTTAAGTCTTTGGCTTGGATGCTTTGCAGTTGTTTCTACTGTCTGTATCTTGGAGTAAATTTCTGTGGAGTGTGTTTCTCTAGAATCATTTAAATGTGTTGGCATCATGATTATGAAGCACATAACATGCCAAAAACATTACAGAAGAAGGGAAAAGATAGAAATAGGCTCTAACAATCCAGTGCTGTAGTGGGTGGCTACTAGTAAGGATCACAATGTATTACCTGGCTTTAGTTAGTGGAGACACATGTGTCAGTGGTCATGGCTGACTGTGAACATGCATATCTTGTGTTCCTGGGTTTGAACTTCAGCTCTGACACTGGGACCACCTTTGCCTACATCCTTTGCAAACTGTTTGTTTTAGGTTTGTTTCCAGGAAGCAGAGAGAAATGTTGACT
This sequence comes from Melanerpes formicivorus, assembly GCF_026170545.1. Taxonomy (NCBI): domain Eukaryota; kingdom Metazoa; phylum Chordata; class Aves; order Piciformes; family Picidae; genus Melanerpes; species Melanerpes formicivorus. The sequence goes on along the minus strand of NW_027142370.1, from coordinate 13,053,556 downwards.
TTCGTGCTGACCTCCACAGGCATTATGAAGCCTCTTTTCCATGTAGTGAAGGGGAAGAGTTGCTTTCATAAAGTGTTTCATACATTCTGCTTATAAAGTGTTTGAAATACATGCAAGAAGAGCCTGATCTAAAGTTGCCATTAGTATGCCTCTGTGTGCCAAAGCTGGGGTGCACGAGGAAGGGCCATCCAGCTTTTCTGGGAAACCCTAATTTAGATATAGTGAAGCAGAGAACAGTTTCCCTTACCTGCACTATGGCAGTGAACCTTTTGGAGGTGTGCCCCAGTAATGTACTGGTTTGTTTTGAGCAAAAGCTCAAAGTTTAGAGGATCAAAAATGCTGATCTCATCCGTGTGAAGCACATCTAAAGTTAAAGTCTGCCCTTTATTGAATTCTCTTCTAAACTATGCAGCTGCATGGAACAAGCAGATAGGACTGCAAATGCCTTTAGTCAGGGGTTTGCCTGTAAGATGGCAGCATTGGAAAACTGCTCAGGCCCTTGAAGCCCTAGAATTCCCTTAACGTGCTCTTGCTAGATGAGAGGTGGCCTGACTAATCAACCCAAAGCCAGTGCTTACTGTTCTTGAAGCAATTGTGAGTGTTCTTATAAGATGCTTTTGCCCCACTCCAGTCTTGCTGCTAAATCTTCTAAATGAAGCATTTGGTATTGCCAGAAAAAGGAAACATTTGGTGTGGGCAGTATTTCTTCATTCACAAGGCAAAGTAAATGTAACCTTTATGTCTTTCACCTTTGCTTTGTCCAAGAGTGTTGGAGGCTGCATGTTTGTCGATTAGGTGCTAAGTGAGTGCAGTAACTCTCCCTTTATCACCTGCTCTTACGTTAAATGGACTTTCACAGGTTAGTAACAGGAGTAAACCCTGTATCAAAACAGATTTCAGATAGAGAAAGGGAAGTTCTCTACATAGTTTCATAGTATCAGTCAGGGTTGGAAGGGACCACAAGGATCATCCAGTTCCAACCCCCCCTGCCATGGGCAGGGACACCCCACACCAGATCAGGCTGGACAGAGCCTCATCCAGCCTGGGCTTAAACACCCCCAGGGACGGGGCCTCGACCACCTCCCTGGACAACCCATTCCAGAGTTTCACCACTCTCATGGGGAAGAACTTCCTCCTCACATCTAGCCTGAATCTCCCCACCTCCAGCTTCATTCCATTCCCCCTAGTCCTATCACTACCTGAGATCCTGAGAAGTCCTTCCCCAGCCTTCCTGTAGCCCCCTTCAGATGCTGGAAGGCCACAATGATGTCACCTTGGAGCCTTCTCTTCTGCAGACTGAACAGCCCCAACTCCTTCAGTCTGTCCTCATAGGAGAGGTGCTCCAGCCCTCTGATCATCCTTGTGGCCCTTCTCTGGACACCTTCCAGCACCTCCACATCCCTCTTGTAATAGGGGCTCCAGAACTGGACACAGTACTCCAGGTGGGGGTCTCAGCAGAGCTGAGCAGAGGGGGAGAATCACCTCCCTTGCCCTGCTGGCCACACTTCTCCTGATGCAGCCCAGGATCTGATTGGCTTTGCGGGCTGCAAGTGTCCATTGAGAGCTCCTGTTGAGCTTTTTGTCCACCAGCACCCCCAAGTCTCTCTCCTCAGGGCTGCTTTCCAGCCAGTCCCTGCCCAGCCTGCATTTGTGCCTGGTCCTTTCTTTTAGTACTGCTGATGACCTCTAAAAAACTGAATGAAAATTATTTGGGAAATATTGAATCCTTTGTGCCATGAAATCACTATTACATGTGTTGTGGGTCAGAGCTCAGAGGGGCCTCTGGGTGATCTCAGAAAGTTTGAAGTGAAATAAACCATTGACACTGGGAATGAAACATGCTTGCAGCAAGTATATCAGGTTCTGCAGAGTCTGAAGAGCATGAGAAAGTCACAGACAGCTTTTTGTTAGAATTAGACTACAAAGCATTTTATTCTGCAAGATACAGAGAATATGGCAAACCCTGAAGAAAGGTGATAGGTCACTTGGTGATATATAATAGGAAGGAATGCAGAATGCATACTGTGGGAAATAAAAGGTTGGGCTAAAATCACTTCAGACAGTTTAATCTGATTGTGATTTGAACCTGAACATTTTGTGATTCACCTGCTTAACTTTATTTTCTTTTACAGCTGGGAGAAATATAAGAGTTAAACTGACTTTGGTGTCCTTTTCAATTTGAAGTGCAGACATTACAGAACAGAGGTTTTTTTAATCCTGCTTGCCTCATACATTTTATTTCTGCTGGTTTGTACACTTGCTTAGCTGGCCTTTTCTTGTCTTACTCGTAGGTCTTCGAAGAAGAGCATCACATCTTGTACCTGGACCACGGTGGAGTTATTGTGGCCATCAAAGACACTTCTATTCCTCTGAAAATACTCAAGTAATCCTACAGTCCATTAAAATAGGGCTATTGTGTATTCCAGACCTCAGGCACAGTTCAGAGTTTAAGATGAGCATTTCAATGTGGTCGTGTGTGAAGTGCAGGTGGAGTCACCTTACTTTAGCATTTATTAAGTCAACAAAATGCAGGTGGATGTTTTCTTAAAGGTGACTTCATGATGCTGAAGTACTGCATTAATCATGATAAAATTTTCTTGCAGCAGTGTAGGCAGACAAATTATTGTCTTCAGCATACAAAACATAAGAGAACCTTATCACTTGGGACTAGCTTCGGTTTTGCAGGGTACTGTGTACACTGAGAGGAACAAGGCTGTGTGTTTGGTTAACTAGAATGAAAGCCATCCTTAACCTGCTGTGCAAAAGACCTATAAGAAAAGGAACAGAGTATCATAGTATAGTAGTATCAGTCAGGGTTGGAAGGGACCACAAGGATCAGCTAGTTCCAACCCCCTTGCATGGGCAGGGACACCCTACGCTATATCAGGCTGGCCAGAGCCTTGTTCAGCCTGGGCTTAAACACCTCCAGGGATAGCACCCCAACCACCTCCCTGAACAACCCATTCCAGGGCTTCACCACTCTCATGGGGAAGAACTTCCTCCTCACCTCCAGCCTGAATCTCCCCACCTCCAGCTTCATTCCATTCCCCCTTGTCCTATCACAACCTGAGCTCCTGAGCAGTCCCTCCCCAGCCTTCCTGTAGGCCCCTTCAGATACTGGAAGGCCACAATGAGGTCACCTGGGAGCCTCCTCTTCTGCAGACTGAACAGCCCCAACTCCTTCAGTCTGTCCTCATAGGAGAGGTGCTCCAGCCCTCTGCTCATCCTCGTGGCCCTTCTCTGGACACCTTCCAGAGTAAAAGAAGAGACCCTTTGGTTCATAACTTCTGGGTGCACGGAGTGTTTGTAATATGACTCATCAGCATCTTATGCAAACTTTGGAGTGGATGGTAGCAATTGTGAGGCGCCATCATCTTGGTGCGTGCAGTTATGGCACCTCCCACATTTCCACAGCTGGATTGTTCTGCCTCTCAGGCATTCCTGACCTGTGCTTAACAGGTCTCCAACTGAGAGACTACCACAACAAAGAATGAAGTGGGAATTAACTTGCTCTTGAACCTACAAAGTAGCAAGATAGTTTGTGAGTAGGCTTCAGTTTTTACCTGCTAGAGAATCCCATTGTTGTGGCAAATTTGTTATACACCTCTGGCTGTGTTGCTGAGAAAAGATCACAATAATAGGGTGCCCTGTCCAGGGATGCTGTGTTTTATTGCTTGGAAATCCTGGGCTGCAGCAGTGAGGAGAATTTTTTCTTACTTTTAATGAATGAATTCTGGTTTGTATAATAAGAGCTGTAACTGAAACCCATTTCTGCTTCTTCCCAGGTTCAGCATAGATGAAGGCCAGACGTGGAGTACACATAACTTTACCAGCACTTCAGTATTTGTGGATGGGTTGCTCAGTGAGCCTGGTGATGAGACACTGGTCATGACGTAAGCTTCTGCTTTCATCTGCACTTAAGCATCTTTTTAGTGGTGGTTGGTTGAGATAGTCCTTGGGTTAGTGGCTTTTGCTTCTTGCAGTCACACAGGTGTTCAAACAGCCCTAGTGTGCAACCTGTCTTGGAGTCACCATCCCTGGAGGTGTTCAAGAGGGGATTGGATGTCATAGTATGGTATCATAGTATCAGTCAGGGTTGGAAGGGACTACAAGTTCCAATCCCCCTGCCATGGGCAGGGACACCCCACACTACATCAGCCTGGCCAGAGCCTCATCCAGCCTGGGCTTAAACACCTCCAGGGACGGCGCCCCTACTACCTCTCTGGACAACCCATTCCAGGACTTCACCACTCTCATGGTGAAGAACTTCCTCCTCACATCCAGCCTGAATCTCCCCACCTCCAGCTTCATTCCATTCCCCCTAGTCCTATCACTACCTGAGATCCTGAGAAGTCCCTCCCCAGCCTTCTTGTAGCCCCCTTCAGATACTGGAAGGCCACAATGAGGTCACCTGGGAGCCTTCTCTTCTGCAGACTGAACAGCCCCAACTCCTTCAGTCTGTCCTCACAGGAGAGGTGCTCCAGCCCTCTGATCATCCTCGTGGCCCTTCTCTGGACATGTTCCAGCACTTTCGCATTCCTCTTGTAATAGAGGCTCCAGAACTGGAGGCAGTACTGCAGGTGGGGTCTCAGCAGAGCTGAGCAGAGGGGGAGAATCACCTCCCTTGCCCTGCTGGCCACACTTCTCCTGATGCAGCCCAGGATCTGATTGGCTTTGCGGGCTGCAAGTGCACACTGAGAGCTCCTGTTGAGCCTCTCATCCACCAGCACTTGGTGCCATGGTTTAGTCAGGAGGTCTGTGGTGACAGGTTGGACTTGGTGATCTTTGAGGTCTCTTCCAACCTTGGTGATTCTGTGATTCTGAGTGCAGTGTTTCGGATTGGAAACTTGAAGCGGGATTTGTGAAACTACAACCAGGGAGCTGTGCAAATACACAGCCGAGAAACTTCGCTAAGAAAGAGCTTTCTGCATTCCTTCTGTTTTCTACAGATTCTTAGGCAGACTTGAAAAATGTCAAATCTCTCTCTTGTCCTCTTGTGAAAACTGTCTTCATGGTGTAAACAACTAAATTGGTGTCCTAGCAACTAGCATCACAGTGCTAACAAGTAACTAGAACAGCACTCTGCTAACATGTTTTCATTCTGTGCAGCGACTTGAGGCAGATGCTGTGAATAGAGTTAAAAATAACCAAATTCTGCAACTCAGGCCTCTGTTTGTTTGTCTTTTTTCCAAAGAGCCAGAGACATCTGGTTATGAGATTTTATGGGTTTGCTTTATCTCTAGGATAAACGTTAATATTTGAGAAGTGTCCGAGAGTTAAAACCTGCCTGTCCAATTAGGGAGAAAGGCACAAGCTGACTGCAGCAGGGAAGGGAAATGCGCTCAGAAATGTGCAGGGTGGTAGTGTGCTCCTACCAGAACAGCTTGTGCCATCCTTCATATTGGAGCTCAGCATTCATGACAGCCTTTCTCTCCTAGGAGTTACAAATACGGCTTTGACATGTACCAGTAACAATTTCCCCGAGAAGAAACAACAAAAATAGCCCAGCCTGGAGTTTTGTTTCCTCCCCTCCTTCCCCGCTTCCTCCTCCCCTCCTTCCCCCCTTCTTCCTCCCCTCCTTCCCCCCTTCTTCCTCCCCTCCTTCCCCCCTTCTTCCTCCCCTCCTTCCCCCCTTCTTCCTCCCCTCCTTCCCCCCTTCTTCCTCCCCTCCTTCCCCCCTTCTTCCTCCCCTCCTTCCCCCCTTCTTCCTCCCCTCCTTCCCCCCTTCTTCCTCCCCTCCTTCCCCCCTTCTTCCTCCCCTCCTTCCCCCCTTCTTCCTCCCCTCCTTCCCCCCTTCTTCCTCCCCTCCTTCCCCCCTTCTTCCTCCCCTCCTTCCCCCCTTCTTCCTCCCCTCCTTCCCCCCTTCTTCCTCCCCTCCTTCCCCCCTTCTTCCTCCCCTCCTTCCCCCCTTCTTCCTCCCCTCCTTCCCCTTCCTTTTAGATAACCCTCTTTGTCTCTTCTACTGCTTTTAATTGGTTTTTCCCTTCAGGGTGAGGTTGCCTGCCCAGAGGTGCCCTGCCTGACATTGCAGTCCAGACCTTTTGTCACTGTCTGCTATAGGTCATGCTCTCCTAAACCTTCATGCTTGTACTGAGCTGCTGCACATGACTTAATCTGCAGTGAGTTGCTGCTTTGAGAAATGTCATCTGCTCTTACACACTCCCTGGGAAAAAAAATCAACTATTCCTATCTTTCCTGGTTTAGTAGATGAAGTGTTTTGTCTTCTGGATAGGGCATGGTGAGATTAATTTGTGTATGCTAATGACAATAAATTACTAGTATCTCTCAGCCTGAAATTTAAGATCTTAACTGAAAGTCCAAGGTCAAAATCTGCATCAGTTAAGAGAGCTAGCATAATTCTGAGGGGGGCAGGCAGTAGCTGAAGAAATGTTCAGCAAAATTATGGAGCAGACTATGTTTCCTTTAAAGCTTCTGGAATGGCCTCACAAAAAAGGTAAGGAACATATGGCTTGTATGGAAAGTGGCTGTCACTGTTAGGTAAGGTCCTGGTTCCACTGAGGTCCTTTCAAGGTTTTTAATCTGTATTTTAAAAACAATCCACAAGGAGGTGAATCTGGGAAAGATGTTGAGGGGCCTGGAAAACACTGGGTCTGAGAGAGGCTTCTCATGCTCCTGCATAGGGAATGGGGCACTGAGCTGGCTTGTGAGCCGCTTCCATTTGGAGCTCTGCCCTAACTTACCCTAAGCGGTAAGCTTTGCTGAAGAAGCAGGGCAATGTGAACCTGCTTGCCTTCAGGTTTTTTTTATTTCAGAAAGTTTTGTGTTTTCTCCAAAAGAAAGGAAAAAAACCAAACAGATGTTGACTTGTCAAAAGTTTTCCTAACACTGAGCTGTCATCTGCCAGTCGACGTCAATCTAAATCATTCATCCAGATCCCCTACGGGATTCAATAGGTGTATGCTCGGGTGCCACAGGACAGAGATTTTATTGCATTGTGCTCTGCACTGGACCTAGTTAAGGTTTTTAGGAGTGGTAAATTATTCAAAAACCTTAGGAAAACTCATGGTGTGTAGGAACCAATTTCTAAATAGACCCAGTTAAGAGTTTTAGGGAAGATGGGCGATAAAGTACTCACAAAGTTTAGGAAGCTCCGCCTGTGTAGAAAGGTGAAGAGCTCAAATCCACCAGGTGTTGTGAGATGAATAGCTGAAGTCTGCTAAGTAATTTTCCCAAGGAATAGATATTAATCCAAACAGTGCCTGGTCTACCAGGCTCTCTTTCGTCCTGGGTCCTTTGAGCATGGAAGTTAGAGCAGCCCAGTCTCAGACTTGACTAGATCTTGTACTTGGGTAAACCGACTTAATAACGCTGGACTGAGTAGTAGCCTAACTCAGTGGAAAAAGGAAGAATTTGTGTCTGAAATATTGATGTCCCTCTTCAGAGGAAGTAGTTCATGTAATGAAAGTTTCAGACCTGTTAAAATGACATCTCAATCACAATCCAGCTTCTGAGAGTGTCTCCCAAACTTACTTAGACTGCAGTGTAAATGCAGTAGGCACGATAAGCGTGGCACTACAGACCATGGCCCTTGGTAAAGGCCAGGGAGAGGTTACATAAAAGGACTGCTTGTCTTTGTGTCACATAGAATCAAAATCTTCTTTACAGGTAATTGGGTATTTTTCTAGAGGGATTTTCTTTCTAAGGTCTCATAGAGAAACAAGATGCTGCTGGGAGTTCTATATTATAGCATCCCTGAACTGCAGAACTCCTGCATGTGCATTTTCCTCTCTTTAGACCCTGCTGTTGCATTCCTGGTGTGTTCCTAGGTGATAATGGAAGCAAGAAAATAGTATGGATTAAACTTGATCAAAACAAGGTGGATGTGACACTAACAGGTGTTAGGAGTTAGGAAGAACCATCTGGATTTTTTCAGCCTGATTCTTCTGGGAATGTCAACCTCACCTTTAGCAACACCCTTAATATTCAGCATTACATGTTGTTGGTTGTTGTGCCACACATGGCAGCAAACTGCCTTCCCTGGTGTCTCTGGGTGCCTGACAGGTGGAAGGAAGCACTTCTCTGTGTTGAAAATTCTGCCCTAACAGCTTTGTCATTGCAGTCCTTAAGGAAGCAGATAAATGGTAGATAAAGCCTCAACGTGGAAGAGAATAGCAGATTTTCCAAGGTGAAATCTAGGTTTTATTTACAGCTAATTAATTTCTTGTTTGAGGTTATTGCTTAGTTATGAAGTGGTTGTTTTGCTCCCTGCATGGAGTTCATACCTGCCCATCAATTCTGCCCAGGGAGGTGGTAGAGTCACCATAGAATCAATAAGGTTGGAAAATACCTCAAAGATCACCAAGTCCAATCTGTCACCCAAGATCTCATGACTACTAAACCATGGCTTCAAGTGCCTCATCCAATTCCTTTTTGAACACCTCCTGGGATGGTGACTCCACCACCTCCCTGGACAGCCCATTCCAATGGCTAACAACTCTGTGAAGAACTTTCTCCTCATTGGAAGTGTTTAAAAAGAGACTGGATGAGGCACTTAGTGCCATGGTTTAGCTGATTAGATGGTGTTGGGTGATAGGTTGGACTCGATTATCTTGAAGGTCTTTTCCAACCTGGTTAATTCTGTATTCTGTAATAGATGAAGGAAGCATGCAGAAAGACTGGAAGAGAATGGTGTAAAAAAAACATTGGAAAAGCAAACTGGTTCCTCTGTTCCAGTCTAGATTCCAGTCAGCTGTACAGATGCCACTTCAGTGGCAAGTCCAATGCTCTTCCTGGCATCTCTGTGGACAGAGATGGTAGATCTTGTAGTGTCACTACCAGCCTGTGGTTTTGGAGACAAGAGCATGGGACTGCACCTGTCTCTGCTCTTCCCCTAAAGTTTTCACAGTGTGTTCAGAAGCATGGAAGAAATGACGCTTTGCTAAAGCACATATTTAGTGCATTTTGTAGGCAGGCCTGGAAATAGATTTCAATAAGAGGAACCTAAAGATTAGGAATTGTGGTGGGTTGAAACTACCACAGGAATCCATGTCTTGTAAGAATCCTTTATCACTTTGTCCCTATTTAAAGGAGAGGAGAAGGACAGAGAAAGGGTGACATCTGACTTTTTCACCACAATAGAGTCCTTGTGTCATTTTGAGCCCCTGTGTGAGTGAGTGTCTGCAGCCATGCTGCTCTAACTTCTCGATCAGGGAGGCAGCTACATTTTAGTTTCTAGTTCTAACAAATGGTGATGATGTGGACATCAGACCAGTAAAATTGTCCAGTCCTTTTACTTAATTCTGGTTGTGGCCTTGAACTCCATTGTGCTATATTTTGCTCTCAGAATGAAGGAGCTGCAAAATCTGTGAGCGTAGGTAATTTATTCTGTCTTTGCTAGGTGAAGTTTAAATGAAGAACTTCGTGCCTGTGACAAAGGAGAATTGATTATTAAATATGTGAGCAGGTAAAACCCCCAAAGTATTAGCTAAAGAATTAATTAGAACATTTTCTAAGTGTTTCAAATTAATTTGATCTTCAAATAAGATGACAGCAGAGAGCTGGGTGATACAAAACTCTCCTCTACAGTGCCATGTTTCTCTTCAAATGAACCCATTTTGTTCACTGTCCACCTTGTATTTACTTCTGCATAAGGCATCAGGCTAGGCACTAAATCTTTCCAGACAGCTTTCAAGTTAACAGGGATTTACCAAACAGACGGGGAGAAAAAATGTTGGTGGTAATTCAGAAACATCATGGAGCAACTGAGCTGAAATGGGAGCACGCTCATCCTGCTCCTCCCCAAACAGCTCTTAGAAACTAATCATCCATTTCCATGCCTTTTTTTCCACCCCCCTTTAAAAAAAAACCCTGAAACCAAGATGCTTTGGCATAAAAGACTAATTGCCATTCATTATTTTGGGGGGCAGGAAACAATGAGAAAACATATTTTGCTTCAATTTCAGCTAAATTGTTTCCTCCTCTCATTTTTCACTTTGGCAGCCAAAGCAAAAAAAGAAAACCCAACCCCAAAAATCCTGCTTTTCTCTTCAGTGCATTCAGTGCATGCATGTGCTTGTAGTTTAAGGCACTTAAATCACAAGTGTCCCAGTATATTTGAACATGATCTGTTGTGTACACAAGCACCATCTATATGCAGTTGCGTTTTGGAGGCAGGTGTCTGCTCCTGCACATGGAAGCATTCATCATTTCTGTAGCTGCAATTTGGGAAGGCCACTGAAAATGTGACCTGTGGTACATTCTTTGGGGGAATTAGAAAAATATGCTGAATTCTGATCTTGATGTATAACAGACTGCAGCTTGAATCTTACATCACTTTCAGCCTCTTCACTAATATGAACCCTTTGATTGTTTTTTGTTGATTTTACAATGGTGCAAAGGAAGCAATAGAGTAGAATCGGATAGACCAGGTTTGAATAGACCTTTATTAGAATAGAATAAACCAAACCAGGTTGGAAGAGACCTTCAAGATCATCGTGTCCAACCCATCAACCAATCCAACCCACCCAAACAGCTAACCCATGGCACCAAGCACCCCATCAAGTCTCCTCCTGAACACCTTCAATGACGGTGACTCCACCACCTCCCCGGGCAGCCCATTCCAATGGGCAATCACTCTCTGTATAGAACTTCTTCCTAACATCCAACCTGAACCTCCCCTGGTGCAGCCTGAGACTGTGTCCTCTTGTTCTGGTGCTGGCTGCCTGGGAGAAGAGACCATCATCCGCCTGTCTACAACCTCCCTTCAGGTAGTTGTAGAGAGCAATAAGGTCACCCCGAGTCTCCTCTTCTCCAGGCTAAGCAACCCCAGCTCCCTCAGTCTTTCCTCACAGGGCTGTGTTCCAAACCCCTCACCAACTTTGTTGTTCTTCTCTGGACTCGTTCCAGCAAGTCAACCTCCTTCCTAAACTGAGGGGCCCAGAACTGGACACAGGACTCGAGGTGTGGCCTAACCAGTGCAGTATACAGGGGCAGAATGACCTCCCTGCTCCTGCTGGCCACACTGTTCCTGATACAGGCCAGGATGCCATTGGCCCTCTTGGCTACCTGGGCACACTGCAGGCTCATGTTCAGCCTACCATCGACCAGTACCCCCAGGTCCCTCTCTGCCTGGCTGCAGACCTTTGCCTGGCTGCAGACCTTTGAGATTCTTGAGTCTAACCCACCATCCAACACTATCTAATCAACTAAACCATGGCACCAAGCACCCTGTCAAATCTCTTCCTAAACACCTCCAGTTATGGTGACTCCACCACCTCCCTGGGCAGCACATTCCAATGGGCAATCTCTCTTTCTGTGAAGAACTTCTTTCTAACATCCAGCCTAGACAACAGCAAAGACAACTGTTGGAAGGGAAGCATGCCTATAAAGATTCATCTGACATTTTCCTTTTGAAAATGGTAGGCTTTCCATAAAACCTGCTCTTCTGACCCGTATCCCTGTGGAAAATATTTTATTGATAGCATTTGTGAGTTAAGGAGAATGCTACCTGTAGGCAGTGGTCACATTGGAGTGAAAGTGCATCCTTCCATGCCAGAACCTCATCACTTTACTCCTTCAGCTTGGTGGTTTCATCCCTGTGGCACGAGGAGGTTGTGTGTCTTGCTGTGTGTACAAAGGCACGGTCATGATAGGAACTGCAACAGGCAAAACAAAAAGAAGATTGTCACATTTATTTGCTTTGTCAGTCATGTTGTGATGTTCTGTAGTAAAGGTCTCAGAGAGCTCTTTGAGCTCACCATAAACTGATAAGAAACATCCAGCACATTGTTCCTTGTGGGCAAAAGACAGCTGAGAAACTTACTGCTGGTTTAAATGCAAATGGCCTTTGATATCTTGTGACCGTAAGGTAGATTAAGTGTTCAAACTGAAATTGCAAGGGGGCTATAAAAATAATAGGCATGTGTGACTGTTAAAAAGTATTCTAACAGTACAGTAAGTCCACTGACAGTTGTGACTGCTACTGATAGGATTTACTCCAGGAGAGGAAGCCACTTATGGGGAGCAAGATCTAAATATTGTTTTGTAGTATAGCTCTGTGACTGCTGCCATTTATGTGTACACTTTCCAGGAGAGGGACTGAAAGTTGTTCAAATAATTAACTAGCATTCCTGAGTCTGATGTCCTTTCACAGGTTGGCCACATGCTTGCTGTTGGATTAGGAGGTTTAAATCTACAAAGAATTTCAGCTCCTTGCCTTTTAGCACATGCTTGGCATTTATGTTTAGGAGCTGCCCAGAAGAAATCAGGCATTATCCAAGACAGAGACGCTGAGATTGGCCATATCAACTGGCCCTGAGTCAAACTCTAGGTATTAGAAGGCTCTCCCAAAAATCTAGAGGTCTTGTTCCACCTGCACCTGTCACATGAAGTTAGCAGAGCAGGGCAGTGCAGGACCATGCAGACAAATTCTGCTACCTCAGCAGCATGCTGCTGCTGAAGACATCACAGTTGATGATAGGCATCTAGGGGAGAGCAAAAGCCAACACAACACTTGGGAGATTAAAGCAGCATGTCTAGAGTGAAAGAGGCATCTGATTTCAAACAAGAGTAGCTGTGTCTCACACAGTTGTCATCACTAGTCCTCAGTCCTGCAACTGCAAAACTTGGAGAATTGAAGTTGCTGCATTAAACACCTGAATAAAGCCCATGTGTGCTGTTGTGGCAGCACTATAGCAGGAGCACTCCTGCCACTGAGGTCTGGGAGTGTTCTTAGATACTCAAGAGTAAAGCCAAGTTGCTGCAGCTTCAGCTCTGCTGCACTGAGGATCTGGTGGCTTTATCAGCCATCAGGCTGCTCAAACCTATTGCTTTGTCTGGAGATGCTGTGGCTCATAGCTCAGAGGAAAACCACCATGACAGTACAGGAAGTTGCTCCAAGTGCATCTTCACTTATATGGCTTCAGATCCACTATATGGGACACTGAAGCTGAAATCTGGCTGCTGTGGCAAACAATGTTTTCACAGGATGTTAGGGGTTGGAAGGGACCTCCAGAGATTGAGTTGGCTCCCCCTGCCAGAGCAGGACCATAGAATCCAGCTCAGGAACACAGCCGGACAGGTCTTGAAAGTCTCCAGAGAAGGAGACTCCACAACCTCTCCGGGGAGTCTGTTTTTATGCTGTGAAAGCCTCTAAATAAAATCCCAGAGAATACACAGAAAAGCTGAAGAGGAAGGTCTGTGTGGTGACTTGCTGGAACGAGTCCAGAGAAGGGCAACAAAGTTGGTGAGAGGTTTGGAACACAAGCCCTATGAGGAGAGACTGAGGGAGCTGGGGTTGCTTAGCCTGGAGAGGAGGAGACTCAGGGATGACCTTGTTGCTCTCTGAAACTACCTGAAGGGAGGTTGTAGACAGACGGATGTTGGTCTGCTCTCCCTGGCAGACAGTACCAGAACAAGAGGACACAGTCTCAGGCTGCTCCAGGGGAAGTTTAGTTTGGATGTTAGGAAGAAGTTCTATACAGAGAGAGTGATTGCCCATTGGAATGTGCTGCCTGGAGAGGTGGTGGAGTCACCATCATTGGTGGTGTTCAGGAGGAGACTTGATGGGGTGCTTGGTACCATGGGTTAGTTGTTTAGGTGGGTTGGATTGGTTGATGGGTTGGACGCGATGATCTTGAAGGTCTTTTCCAACCTGGTTTATTCTATTCTACCTCTAACATCAAAGATGAGCAGTTGGTTAATAATAAGGTTAATTTCAAAATAAGGTTCATTACTCCTGAAGGATGGAGGCTGAATGTTTGCCTGATAAGTTTTTGGGAGTCATTAGCATCAGCACCATCATAACTTCAGCCAGTGATTTGTAAGGTGACACAGCTCTTGGTGCTCATATAGGAACACCTACTGACTAGAAGCCTGAATTTCCTGGCAAAGGTGATCACTGCATGGAATTTATGCTAAATTATCTCCCCTGATGATGAGCTTTATCGGGAGCAGAAATAACCAGCAATCTCCCAGCAAATAGTTTAAATGAGTTGTCTTTAAAACTGCATTAAACTGTCTCAGCTCTCAAATGATGCAATCAAATTAAAAAATGGCGTGCTCATAAATGAGCCAGGGACAAATGTACAAAGTTGTTATGGCAACTGAAACACTGAAGTTAGGAATTATGGATTCCAAAATCTTGCAAATAAAAGTAAATGAATTTCCAAGGCAGTGGGAGTTTCCTCCAAAAATTATTTATCACAGCATCATCTTTCATCGTTTCAGCAGAATTGATTTGATTGCTTTCTAATGAAATATAATTAATCAAGAAGAAGGTTTTAGGAGCTTGTGAATTAGTATCATCTTGGTATTTAACTTCTACTCATCAGTTACACTTGCTGCACTCTTCCAGTGTTCTCCCTTCGTGTGGTTTGGTTGGATGGATGTATTTTGCACCTGAGCAACTAGACTGTGATTGTCGTTCGTATTGCTTTCTTGTTGCTCGTGGGTTTTGTCTAAGTCATTGAATCTTGCTTAAAACATGCCTTTCTTCCTTACTCTGGAGAAACAGAGCCACATCCAGGCTGGATGTGGCTGTGAGCAACCTGATCTGGTATGAGGAAGTTCTTCACCGAGCGAGTCATTCGTCATTGGAACGGGTTGCCCAGGGAGGTGGTTGAGTCATCAACCCTGGAGGAGTTCAAGGGGAGATTGGACGTGGCACTTGGTGCCATGGTCTAGTCATGGGGTCTGTGTTGATAGGTTGGACTCGATGATCCTCGAGGTCCTTTCCAACCTAAGTGATACTGTGATACTGAGGTGTCCCTGCCCATGGCAGGGGGTTGGAACTGGATGATCCTTGAGGTCCCCTTCCAACCCTAACAATTTGATGATTCTAAACAATTCTTTTGAATTGCAGTGATGCTTAGCAATGCATTTAAAGGGGATTCTCTGATATATTTACAACCTCCTGTCCTCAGCAGAGCACCAAATGTACCTGCAGCAGCAGTGTTCAGAATCACGAGGCCACGTTTTCAAGCCCTTTGCTAAGCTGGGTGCAGGTACAACGCACTTCTTTCAACCCTTCCTCCTTGGTCACATTTGCTAAGCAGCTTACGAGTCATCCTTTCCCCTCTTCAAATTCATTTTTAGTGGTTATATGCATAAACCATCAACAATTAGGCACCACATTATTTCAGAGACTTCACCAGTGCCAAGTTTATCAAAATAGTTGCCTCCATGTCTTCTGCTTTCCAGTTCTGAATGCAACCTACAATTAGCTCTTTTGCAGCAACGCTGCATTCTTGTTTTAATTCCCCAGAATTCCCCAAGCCTTTTCTTTGATGTTTGAAAATTGTTCTCCTCTTTGGTTTTGCACCTTTGATATCAAGTTTTTTCCCTAGGAATATTTTTTTTGCAGCAGGTTTTGGAGTGTTTCCTCACTCAGATTTCTGAGCATTGCTGTGCTGCCATCAGCCAGGGGCTGCTCCCTTTGCCCTGTGTTATCCACAGCATTTTGTGTGTTTGTTGCTCCAACCGCACAGGTGTTAATGAAAATGCTGACTGTGGACCTGTCTTACCTTTCTGCAGTATACATCAAAATGGAATCATAGGATTGTTTGGGTTGGAAAAGACCTTTAGGATCATCAGGTCCAACCAATATTTCCCTGGTTTGATAACTAGGTTTTGAAAATGGATTCTTCTCATTGGGATCTGTGCTCCCATTCTTCATTGTAATTATTTTACCTGCAGTGGTGTTTTCTTCTTTCTGTTGAGACAATGTCAGCTGGAAGGGTGTAAGAGTTCTACCAGAAGTCACAACATGCTTTGTTTTCTCCTTTCCCTTACCCACCAATCCAGCTCTCCTCTAAAGGGAAATTGCATTAGTTTGATGTTATTTGGATGTGACAAACCCATGGCGATTTTGTTATCACTTTAATTATCTCCAAGGTACTTGTAAGTGCTTAGCTTGGTAATTTGGTTTGTATCTTTGTGGGCATCAAAATTAATTCTGCAACTCCCTGGGCTCTGTTTTGCTGGGTTTTATATTGCCATGGGTTAACCCTAGCTGATAACTAAACCCCACACAGCTGCTCACTCATTGCCCTCTTGGTGGGATGGGGGAGAGCATCAGAAGAGTGAAAGTGAGAAAGCTTGTGGGCTGGCATGAAGGCAGTGCAATAGGTAAAGCAAAAGCCATGCACCAAGCAATGCAAGGAGCTCATTCTCCACTTCCCATCCACAGGTGGCTGTGCAGGCATCTCCAGGAGAGCCAGGCTCCATCACACAGCATGGTTGGTTGGGAAGATAAAACCCTCTGCCCCCTTCCCTTCCCTTCCTTCTTCTCCCCTCACCTTTCTATGGTGTGGAGGAGCCCTTTAGGCAGTGTTGGGTCAGCTGCCCAGCTGTGTGTCCTCCAACTCGCTTGCACATCCCCAGACTATTCACTGGTGGGATGGTGTGAGAAGCAGAAAGGCTTTGTGAGTGAGCACTGCTCAGGAGCAACTCAATCATCTTTGTATGCTCAGCACTGCTTTCAGCACAAATCCAAAACACAGCCCCAGATTATTAGGAAGAGAATTTCTCTATCCCAGCCCAAAGTAGCACATATCTGTGGGTTTATATACACACCTCTATATGCCTGTGTGCATCTATATATAGATACATACAAAATGTTTCCCTTTCCATAGTCATCTAGAGTCACCTTCATCCTCTGTGAGGTCTCAAAGGTGATTATGATAATTCAGAGATTTTATTTGATGCTTTCAGGAGAACTTCATTGCTCTGTTCTGCATTGAACTCAACCAACCATCTCCTTGCTTCTGTTTTTCTTACTAATCTGCCCGAGGTAGCTGACATGAAGAAAATTTCATCTGTAGAAAATACTTTGCTTGAGGTGGGAGTGAAGCTTTGACAGGACTTGGCTCCTGGCACTTGAACATATTTGTTGATAAATGAGTTAATAAAAGAAATGTAACCAAGTTTGGTGATGCCCAAAGAAACGTTGCTGAGGTAGATAGCTGTGTAAGCACATGGTGAAGTCTGCCTTATGTTAGTAGCTTGTGTGGAGAAGAAAAAAACTTCTGAAATCCGAAAGTGCAGGTATTGGGCATGCAAAAGACACTTCATGCCTGTCAGCACAGCCAGTCATACTGCAGCAGGCTTTGTGGGGAAAGCCTGAGACCACCTAGGTAGTCTCTTTATTGAGCATGTAAATACCAGTGACTGAGATTATAAGGTGACAGCACCTCTCAGGATCCAGCTGAACCAGAAAAAGGAACCAAACCTTAGGTCTCAATGGGTGAAGTGGGACCACACACCTGTGTGCACATCCAGCTAGTGGATCAGACACCTTCTTTAATTTTTGTGTGTTGTTTCTGCTGGTGAGC
The DNA here is from genome assembly GCF_026170545.1 of Melanerpes formicivorus. Taxonomy (NCBI): domain Eukaryota; kingdom Metazoa; phylum Chordata; class Aves; order Piciformes; family Picidae; genus Melanerpes; species Melanerpes formicivorus. Next base: position 13,036,265 of record NW_027142370.1, on the reverse strand, counting down.
CATGGGTACATTTAGAAGGAAAGGAAGTGGATGGTCCAAGTTCTTTAATCTCAGAGCCTTACAAGAAACCACACAAACCAAGAGCACATGTTGCTGTTTAATTAAGTGCACTTCTGGTGGTGGAATTTCCTGTGAGCATGGCTTGTTTGCTTGCTGTAATGTGAGCAGTGCAGGCAGTAATCTGTGGATGCTACATCTCTGTGCTATGGCTGAGGAGAAACAAAGGCATCAGGAAGGAAAGGGGGAAATCATTACAGCTCTTCAGCCCCTGGGACTAATTTCAACCTCTCTGGTAGACTTCACAGTCTGCATCTATCTACCAGGGAAGATGTTTAGGGTGATGATACTGGCTTTGTGCTGCAGAGAATTCACCCATTCATCATTCTGCTCTACCCTAGTTCCACTTTGAACCTGGAATTCAGGACAAGAGAAAGGGCTGTGCACAGCAGAGGGCTTTTAGCAAAACTCTACCATTCCTGCTGTGTCTGGATTTGGACAAAACTTAGGGCAAAACAAAAGGAATGAATTAGTTTGGAGAATGCTGTTAAAGCTTGGAATATGAACTCTGAGCAGTATGAACTGCACAGAAATTGTTGGCTTCAGAATCAACCTTAAATTCTTTGGCATGTAAGCCACGTAAGCCTGATACAAACCACAAATATATTTGACTTGTGCCCAAATCTTTATCCTTTCTAATTTGTTGCTGCATGTCATACTTACTCATTTTGTTTTGGAAATAAATATACTGACTGGGAAAGCATTGGCTGTTCTGAAAGTGCACCTTGGTTTTTAAAGCAAGGAGATTTCCCTTTTTTCCTCCTCTCCCCACTCGCTTCTCCCCCCCTAAAAATATAGTTTGTGGCTGTTTTTTATTCTCTATTGCACTATCTGAAATGAAGAGGAGGCAGACTTCTTCAGCCTCATGTGTGGACAGAGTGTATTCACTGGAAACAAACACAACTTCCTGACACTGCTGTGAGTTCAAACATGGAATGAAACATGGAATGAAGTTCTTCACCATGAGAGTGGTGAAGCCCCGGAATGGGTTGTCCAGGGAGGTGGTTGAGGCCCCATCCCTGGAGGTGTTTAAGACCGGGCTGGATGAGGCTCTGGCCAGCCTGATCTAGTGTGGGGTGTCCCTGCCTATGGCAGGGGGGTTGGAAGTAGATGATTCTTGTGGTCCCTTCCAACCCTGACTGATACTATGATACTAACAGCAAATTGCCATCTGAAATCTGCAGAAGTTGGGGGGGAGGGGGAAATGCACAAAGCAACAAAACCAACTGAGAAAGTTGCACTCCAATCATAAGTAATGAGTGACAGAGCTGGAAACTGAATCCTGCACTCCCGGTTTCTGCTCCCCGGTCTGAGCTCCCCATCACAACCTGAGAGCTCGGAATGCTTCATATGATGAGACAGCAGATAAAGCTGTTGGCTGCCAAATGAGAGAAAGCAGTAAATTTCCAGTTGAATTTCTGGATAATTTGCTGGGGCAAGAAATAAAATCTCATCTCTGAGCTGTATTTCTGCATTGTAAGGTTTCAGACTCAGTTTGCAAATGTCTTCTAAGCAGACACGTTGTATATCAAGAGGAATAAAAGCAGCAGGAAAATTAAGCAGGGGTCTTTTAGAAGCAAACCACGCAAGTGGGAAGGGAAAGACAGAGCTGAAATTGTGAATCTCAGCTCTGTTATTTCTTTGCAGTAAGGTTTTACTTCTGGTCCTTTTCTTCAGAGTCTTCGGACACATTAGCTACCGCTCAGACTGGGAGCTGGTGAAGGTGGACTTCAGACCTTCTTTCCCCAGGGAGTGCACTGATGATGACTATGAGTCTTGGGAGCTCACAAACCTACAGGTATTCATGGTCTTGTGTTAACTGCCCAGCTTTTCCTTGGCTTTCAGCTTCCTGCAGAACTGTGTGCTAGGGAAATGTTTTGAAACAGAATTTGGATGCTACATCTGCAGCTTGGATCTCCTTCTGTGGGTATTTGCCGATTTAACAAGACTTTAAAATGAGAGAGGATTTTGTGTTCCCTTTGGTGGTGTGATCTGTGTCCTGGGAAAGGCAGAAGTGTATCTGGTGTTCTGCCATAATAATAGGTGGTCCTGCTGGATTCTGCAGCAGTTGCCATGAACTGAAGTGTGCAATATTGATTGAAGCCATTTCAGCATGCAGCCGTGTGTTCTGCCAACTTCCTGACCACATGCTGTACTCAGATAGAAACTGCCATGAGTAAAGCTCGTTCCAGAAGTCGCTCAGGATCTCCGTGGGCTAATCCTGTAACGGAGCCCAGTTGTTTTGGGCAATGCCATGTCTGCAGTAATGCATTAGAGCTGTGCTAATCCTGGTGCTCTGGCCAAATCCAATCCTGGGCAGCTTTGTTCTCCATACACTGCATTGATTAAAGAGACCAACGTGAGGAGGGGCTTTACATTAAGTGGATGGGACATGTGATACTCATTCAGAATCATTCTGATTATTCTGGTTTGCTTCTTCCAGTACATGTGTTCTCTCTCTTTCTGCAAGAGTTTGGGGCGTGGTTATTTTTGCACACTATTTTGTGTTGCTCTAGCTCCCATTTACTAGTTCTCATGCTTCATTTTATATTTCTGGTTTGGGAAAGCTGTGTATTTACAAAGGATGTTACTCAGATCTGAGCCTAAAAAGCAGCAGTATCTTTGGATATTGGCTTTGAAATGTCTTTCACAAACTAATAAAATGACTTGGACAGAGTTACCAGTAGAGCATGTTCAATCAGTCTTCATTCTGCTTGTGTCCACATGCTTGGTGCTTCCTGTTGACATGATGACTTAAGTAGAATGTCAACCATCTGCATCTACAGTGAATCTTTAAGTATCCAGTTGTAGGGTTGTGCCCACATTGTGCACTCTGAACCATGGACTAACGTGCAGCTGAATTTTGATGTACTTCAAATTTGTGCCCCAAAGTACAGTGAGTGTTGCAACTCTGCAATGGTCCATAGTAAACAGCAGTGGAGATGAGAGCTTTCTATAGCTGTACATTTCAGTTTTGAACATGAGAGAGTCAAGCTCATGGCAGCCTTTCTCAAGACAACATGTGGTCATGTCTGTGTGGGGTGGGTTATGGTGTGCATTAAGCCTGGTGCTTTTGCTGTTCAGGGTGATCGTTGCATCATGGGCCAGCAGAGGAGCTTTCGGAAGAGGAAGATTTCATCCTGGTGCATTAAAGGGAGAAGTTTCACATCAGCTCTCACATCCAGAGTCTGTGAATGTGCAAACTCTGATTTCTTATGGTGAGCCTGTCTGTGGACATTTGGGTTTATTGCTCATAAATAGTTGCTTAGAGTTTGAGATGGATTTATTTGCTTCCTTTTGCCCTTCTCCCCACATAGCTGTGTATGAACAAATAGGCAAGCTGTTGTTTGAAGAGCAGGTTAGTTGCCCATTTGCCTTTGTTCAAAAACATTGCCATGTTTTAAGTGTTTGCTTCACCTGACTGAACAACTCCTGAGGGTTTTCTCTATTGATCAGGACTTGAAAAATGACCATTGGATTGATTTATAAGGCAAGAAAGCCCTCTCTATTTGCAAATGAAGCAAACCAAAACACAAACCCAGAAGAAATGTGTTGGTCTGAGTGGCAAAGGAAACCTTTAAAAAAGAAATCTCAGCTACAGAGAGAGTTAATTTTGCAGAACTGACAAAGTAATCACAACCAATTTGTCCCCAAGTGTGTACAACTCCCATTGAGATTACCCTTAGAACAGAGCTGGCTTTATCAACTTTTATGTTCAGCCAGTAGAATAATAAGTGAAAAAAAAATCTTTTTGCTCTTTAAAATGTACTCTCATCCACACCACATTAGAGTGCTGAGTGAAGTGGAGCTGGTAACACTCTTGGTGTTGATGTTTTCCAGTGATTATGGGTTTGAGCGCTCCGCACCGCTGAAGTCAGAGTCCAGCAAATGCTTTGCTGACTTTTGGTTTAACCCAGAGGCACCTCCTGAAGACTGTGTGTTGGGGCGGGCATACACCAGCAGCACTGGGTAAGCTGATTTTGTGTTCCACTGGCTTGCAGAGGCTTCCAAAGAGAGGGAGAACCTTTGGACCATGGGCCAGAGAGGTGGTTTGAAGGAAATGTAAATCAGGCAAACCATAAAATGTGGGAATTAAAAGTTATGACTCTGACTTGGGGCAGAAGCTTCCTGCAGACTAATGAAAGAGAAATGTTACTTTACGTGGTGAGAACAGTTCAAAAATGAATCCACTTGGGAAGAGGGGAAGCAGCCTTGTTCTCAGCTGGGCTTTTAAAATGTTTTCTTGTACCATTTTGTAGCCACTGTTGCCCTTTTGACAGGAATGTCCATCCAGAGCCTTCTCTTTCAGCCCATTACTTGTGTTCCGACCAGCTTTCAGTTTGAATCCAATGCATTGCTCTGAGGAGCCAGTAACATCTCACAGTACATCCTAGTCTCTCAATTCCATAAGGGTAAGGAATTCCATGAAGAGCAGGTTCTTTTGCTGCCCATATGGGGCACTCAGAATCAAAGGAAAGCTTTGGTAAACAATACCACATAGAATATACACTACAGTGCGGTCTGACGTCTGTGCTGAGAATAACTTGCAGCTGGCATCTATTCTGGCTTATCATAACATCATCTCTGTCAGTTGTGAAGATGAGAACCAAATGAATGAAATGTCAAATCTGGCAATAGAATCAGGGTCTCTCTGTATATTTGCCTTGCTGAGGAAAATGATGCCTTTTGAGTCGTGGCTGACAGCTGCGATACACAGAAGAGGAATTCAAAAGAGCGAAATCTGACTCCAGTTTTAAAGGATGTTTAAAAATAACATACCTGAATGAAACCAATCTGTAAATAATTACTGTACACATCCAAGCAGGTCTTTGTTAGGGTTTTCTCAAGTGTTGGGCTTTTCACTCTCTTATACTGTTATGTTAAATGAACACTTTTAAGTGCTTTAAGAAACGCATGGATTTGAGAGCAGCAGTTAAGCAGCTGGCTTTGGGCTAATGCAGAAGCTGCTCTGTGTAATTTCTTCCTGATTTGGGGGTTTGAACCAAGATCTCTAGAGCAATGAAGACTGTTAAACGCTAGGAAAGGATATAGCAGAAAGGGTAGCAGACTGTCTAGCTCCTGGAGGGGCTGCTCAGGCACGACTCTAACTGGGAAAAGGCAGAGTCTTCCAGGGCATGCAAATGGAACCCTTGTGGTGCCCTACACCCTTTTCCTTCCACAGGTTTTACTCAATAAAGGCAATGTCCCTCATCATGAGTTGGTTTTTTCATCTACAATCTTGTCTGTTTGTGAAGTCAAGGGATTCATCAGCTGCCATCCCACTCACATTTAGTGCTTCTGGTGGCACCCTCCTGATCACCTTCAGTTCACGATGCTTGCTGCTTACTGTTTTTGCAGGTACAGGAAAGTTGTTTCTAATGTGTGTGAAGGTGGTGTAGACCTGCAGCAGAACTTAGCACAGCACATGTGTCCACTGATTGCTCCCAGGGGACTTCAGATCAGCATCAGAGAAGAAAGCCTGGCTGTTAAGCCTGGGGAAGACATCACCTTCATCGTCAGACAAGAGCAGGTAGTAGTGAACATTAGCTTCATGACAGGTTCCTTGATCTTTTTAGGGTTCCCTTCTTTCCTGCCTGCTTTGCTGCTGAATGAAGATCAATTTGTGCTTGAAACAAAACTGAAATGGCTCTCTAAATGGTGAAACATCTGTTTTCAACTGAATCAGACAATCCAGTAAGCTCAGTGAATCACCACCGAATGGGACACATCTCCTCAGCAGCATAGTCTGTCTTTATTCCATAAAGGCAAAGGCTTCTTGGAAAATCAAAGGGACTCAATTACCAAAAGGCTCCTTGGACTGACAATTTCAACTGCTGCATCAGAGAAGAACAGAAATGCAAAGGATATTTAATATTCTGGTTTGACTGGGTTTGAAACTCTGCCTTTCAGAAAGGAATGGAGGCAAAGCTTTAAAGGAACCAGCAAATAGCACAGCATAAAAACATTTTTATTACATATTAGTTGTGCTGCCAGGTGTGGGATTTTGGTTTATTGAGAGAGAGACAATGCCCTGAGGCCCTGACCAACAGCAGTGAGTAACTTTGGGATGAATCCTTCGCCCTGGGCCCGTTTCCCAAAGCATTTCTCTTAGCGTTAGGCTGTAACTGCTGTGCTCAGGTTACTGCAGGTTCCTGGCTAACCCCACTGATCTACCAGAACTTGAAGCAAGTTCACACGTTTTGGCAAACCTGTGTGATATAAATTGGGCACTGGGGATTTATTTCTGTAATGGAACCAAAGAGGTTGCATGCAGAACGCGGAGCTCCCAGGCTCTGAGTCCCAAGGCTTGCTGGGCCCCAGCAGTTTGCTGCCTTTTGTAATTTGTTTGGAAGTGTTTGTTAGTAGAACAGAGCATTTGGTTGCAATTTGGACTCTCATGATTTTGACTAGCAGTTTGACTTCATACTAAAGCTTTCATGAATCTCTGTGGCAATTCATAAAACATTTCAAACTGTTCAGAAGTCTGCAGAAGTGAGGGGTCTGGAAGGGAATCCCGTGCTGTGCTTTCTGAGGAGCTCTTTGCCTGGGACATCCAAGTGCAAGGCAGATTGAGAAGAAATGTAGCAGTTTGCTGCCCTCTATGGCTACGAATAGCACTTGTACTCCGATGTCCCGGGCATTGCTTAGGGCTTAATCTGTGCAACAAACTCTAATGAGAATTCATTATCATTATCACAGTATTGGATTGTGAAAATGATAATGAATTATTAAGTTTAAGAAACACCTCTGCTAGGATGAACCAAAACTTACCATTTTTCTCTGCTGACCAAGGTGAAAAATGTCCAATTCCTTTCAGATTCAGCTGCCTTTTCCCTATGGGACTCTTTTGTTTGCTGTCCACTGCTCTGTTTTTCCTCCTCAGGGAAACAGAAGTGCCTTGGTCGTTTGAAGACAATGCTCTCATCTGTAGAGTAGGGAAGCTATTAGAGTAAAGCATTAAGAGAAGCTTGCATCTCCTGCTTTCAACACTGGTTTCTGTCTCACCTGGAAGAGAATATACATGTATACTTGTTAGCATAAGAAAAAGCAAACAAGAACTGTTTGCAAGCTAATGTCATCTAAAGAGATTCCCCTTACTGGCACATTGCTGGCAAGGAGACATCTCTTTTGCATTAAACTTTAATAACATATTATCTCCTCCACTAAATGCTACCCATCTGTTGTCAAAAGCAAGATGTTACTTGGAAAAAAATATTCACACTGAAGAAGCTTTCAAGGTCCTTTATGTGTGCTGAAATGTGATGGTTAGGTATTTGATAACCCTCCAGGTTCCTTATTATGGGTGTTCTTTTGCTTCATAAGCAATGCTCTTTCATCTGATAAAACATGGGAGAAAATCAACCAAACTGCACAATAACAAAAGGACCAAACAACAGTCTGTTCTCCTTCCCTTTGTGATGCCAGGGCGTGCAAGTTCTGGGCTTTCTTGCCTCCTTTGATTTTACATTACCACTCCTTTGGGAGGTTAGATTTTGATATAAATATATTTCAGAGAGTGGCTTCTGAGGAAGTGATTTTTGGTAACCTCAATGAATGCCCCCTTTTCTCTGCTCTGATGGCCTTTCAGGTCACTGTCTAGCATATGGCTGTACGGGTTCCTTTCCTAGAGCCAAGAAAGGGTGGTTTAATCAACTTTGTACAGAGAATTTTCTATCATCCTGGCCCTGCAGTGTGTTTTAATTGCATGACTGTGATGGCCTTGTGTGTAGCAAGCAAGCAGGAGCACATTGCTGGAGACCAAGGAAGCAGGGCAGTATTGAGGCAGTGTAGCTGCTTACAGCTGAAAGGAATTGTCCTCTGACTGCATCCATACAGCTCTCTTGAGCAGCAGCACCATGAGCAATATGAGGAGCAGTGGAGGGAACCAGGGTTGTTTAGTGTGGAGAAGGGGAGGCTGAGCTGGAGGGTCCCAACCATCAGCCCAGCCTAAACCTCTCCTGGAATGACCTCAGGCCATTTCACCTCATCCTATTACTAGTTACTAGGAAGAAAAGCTCAACCCCCATGTGCCTCCAACCTGCTTTCATTGTCCTTTGATAATGTAACACAAGTGTGGGAAGATCCCAGGTTGGATATTTTAAGACCACATGGTTGACACTTAGAAGATGTGGTTAGAAGGTACTGTTCTAGAAGGTCTAAACTGATTGGATTTACTTTATAATTACATTAGCTGGAAGTTCACTGGATGAGTGGCAGTTCACTAAAGCAACATTCAGTTGTTTTCAATCACATGAGCATCACTGCAGAACTTGGGGCTTCCCTGCACTGCTTTGTCAGCTCGTGTCCAGCTGTAAGAGCGGTGGTTCCTGCATCATACAACTTGGTTTAGGAGCTGAGCTGCCTTATATTCAAGTTGCACCTTCCTGTGGGCATTGGGTATAGCCTCCAGCAATGCACACAACATCTGTTGCACTAAAATCTCTGCTGTGGGTGCAAATGGTTTTACTGCCACTGGGGCGATGAAGTCAAAACATCTGGCTAGGACTGCAAATGCCGCTGTGTTTCGGGAGATGGTTCTGATCATGTCTCCTGTCTTCTCTTTGGTTCTGGCCATTGAAAATATTTTTGATCCATTTTCCTTTTAGGGTGATATGTTGAATACCAAATACCAGGTGGATCTCGGAGATGGCTTCAAGGCAATCTACGTGAACCTGACGATGACTGGAGAGCCTATCCGGCACCGCTACGAGACCCCTGGCATCTACCGCGTCTCGGTGAAGGCTGAGAACGTGGCTGGGCACGATGAGGCTGTGGTGTTCGTCCAAGTCAGCTGTAAATCAGCTCTTTGGTTTCCTTACTTCTGCTGCTGCCTTCAAACCTCCTGACAGCTATGAAGGAGTGCAGAAAATGACTCATCACAGTTAGGAGAAGTGCAGGATTATTTTTTGCAGTGTGCTTACCCCGACTGGCAGTGCTTTCATGTTGTTCGAGCACAGGCTTGTAAACCTCCTGCATTAGGGGAGGGCAAAGGTAGTTTTGTTTGGATTTGAGAGAAGGATGGTGTATCAATAATTGATATGGCAAGCATGCCTCAGGTCAGATCTCAGGTTTGATCCATCTTCCTGACTCCAGACCTTGTTGGCAGTCTTAGAAGATAAAGTGTAACACTTCAGGCTATATCTTTTTAGGAGCTTCTTAGGTGCTGTGTGAAGAAAGCGACCAGATGTGTTGAGAAGGGACAAGCTCTTGCATGACTCTAAAAAAGAATCAAAGTCTCAGTGTTCCCAACATTCAGGCTACTTATTGAAATATTAGAACCTGGATAGTTAATACTCACAAAGTTTTAAGGTGGTACTCTATTTTGACAAGCAGTGTTACTTGACTTAGACTTCTCTTCCTCTCCTTAATTAAGACCTAAAAAGCCCCATCAAATGGATTTAAAGTAAAAGAATAGCATGGCCCAGGGAATATCATGCACCATCACCAGCTTAATGTACCTCAGTCATCTCATAATTTAAATGAAGGGGGAAACTCATAACTGGAACTGAATTTTTCCCTCTTCCTTTGAGATTCAAGACAGCTATTTCCTTGTCTTTCTTCAGATGTGTCACAAATTCAGAAGCATCAAAGGGAAAGATACTGCTCTGGCATTCGCCAGGAGCCTCTTTTCCCTCTGTTGTGAGTGGTGTCTTCCCTTCTAATCCCAAAGCAATGGAAATCACTGGAGCCACACATGAAGCTGTGCACAGATCCGTGTGCTTTCTGACAGCTGATACTTGTGTGTTTTGCTAGTCAGTCCTTAGGTCCAGAGTCTCCACTCCTGCTTTGGTTACCAGATGGAGCCCAGCCCCTTAATGCTGATGGCAAATCTCCTACTAAATCAAATGGAAATTACCAGAATTGCATTCTCCACATCATTTTCATTCTCTTTTTCTCTGTTGTGTTTGCCTTGTAAACCATTTGACAGCTCCAGAGAACTCAGATAAATTACTTAGGTCTTCACCATTACTTTTTAGAAGCTTCTAAGTGCTGAGAAGTAGATTAAGCACAGGAACAGTAGACCTGTAGAGGCAACAAACAGCAATAAACTTTGTGTAGCATCCTTCTCTTCCTACCATTCAGAGGACGATGAGCAGTAGCAAACCCTGATGGACAGCAGAACAACTGCTTTCGCAACAATGATTTTCTGGTGTGGCCTGTGTGAGGATAAGCAGTAAAACCAGAGGATGTCAGCTGTCTGCAGAAGCCAGAGAGATTTTTCACAAAGGAAATCACTGCTGTGTTAAGGGAACCTTACTGCTGGAGTGCAGGGGCAGTGCTGAAAGCAGACGTGATCCATTCCTGAGCTTATCCACAGATGCTGCACGTGGTCTAGAAGACTCATGGAGGCCTGTGACCCAGCCTGCTTGAATAAATCCTTTCTGAGTGATTTACTCTGTTTAACTTTTTAAGTGTATTACAAGATTTGAGGAAATTAGCTGGCACTAATTAAACTGCTCTTTCTACATGCTAGAGAAACACTAATAGCCTTCGGGGACATTTTTCACTGTAGAATACCATGAAAGCAGAAATATTCAGAGTCCTGCTTTCACTCCATCTCCAGCTGATGTATTTCCAGGGAATTTTATCAGGAACAAACAGTAAAGAGGATATTTTTCCCTCCTGCCAAGTTCTGTTGCTGTGGGATGTCCTGTAATGCAGGACAATTGCATGCACTGTGGCTTGTCATCCAGATGATGCTTTCTGATCCAGATCATACCACCTGCAACTTGGTGATGAACTGCATGAGAAATCAGAGCAGGTCTGATAGAATAAATCTCAGAATGGTCCAGGCTGGAAGGGGCTTCCAAAGGTCATCCAGTCCAATCTCCCCACAGTCAGCAGGAACATCCTCAACTAGATCAGGTTGCCCAGGGCCATGTTGAGCCTCACTTTGAATATCTTCAGGGATGGGGCCTCAACCACCTCCCTGGGCAACCTGTTCCTGTGTTCCTCTACCCTCATAGTAAAGAACTTGTTCCTCACATTCAACCTAAATCTGCTCTTCTCTAGTCTGAAGCCATTGCCTCTAGTCCTGTCACTGCAGGCCTTTGTGAACAGTCTCTCTGCATCCGTCTTGTAGGCCCCCTCCAGGCACTGAAGGTTGCTATTAGGTCTGCCCAGAGCTGCCTCCTCTCCACGCTGAACACCCCCAGCTCCCTCAGCCTGTCCTTGTAGCAGAGGTGTTCCAAACACCTGGCCATCTTTCTGGCCCTGAGTAAATGTGAGTGGGTGTCCCAAAATAAAAAGAACTGAAGAAGAACTAGGTATGCATTTTCTTTTTCATGAAACCATAGTCTCTATAGTGTGTGAATAATCAGGGAACTTTGAAAACTGCACTGAAATTAAAACAGAAATCGTGCAAGGCAGCCTCATTCCTAATTGCCCACACTTAAGGGGGCTGTGAAGCTTGTTCAAATGTGTAATGGAATCGAGTGACTGAAATAAGCAGGGCTCACAATAATTTTCTGTTAGCTCTTCAATATGTAGGAATGGCCACTTGAAATACCAGCCAACCATCAAGCACCAAACAACTTCCACTCTGACAATTTTGGAGAAGGAATTAACCTTCTTCAGGAGCAAAGTTGAATCTCAAAATGCTTAGTTTCCTCTGGGAAAATGTGAATTTATGGCACACTCAAAACAATGATGCAGATCTCCAGACTTCTTTAATTTGCCTCATAAGAAGGAATTCCTAGGATTTCTGAGTTTTGCCCAAGACATCAGCAACAGAAGGAGCGTTTTCATTCTGTTTTGGCAAAGAAGCTATTGAAGAAACAATTCATTTAAGCACCCAACACATCTTGAATGCATGTAGGTGGTTAAAGAGTCAAAGAGAAATGAGAAGAGTTAAAGATAAATGCAGAATGAGAGTCAGGCGGTACATTGGGATGAGGCTGGTTGAAGCCAGGTGGGAAATGAAGGTGTGCACAGCTTGGGCAATGTGATCTCAATCAGATCAAAGTGCTTTAGATGTGAGCAGGCAACTATCCAGTTCGTGAAAAGAGAGTACCAGAAAGGCTTCAGATTGGTGTTAATTATATTTAAGTGTGCACTGAGATGAAGGCCTTTGAAGGAGTCAGAAGCTATTTAGAATGGAAAACAACTGGCCAGGTTAGCTTCACCCTATGTAAGGAGTGTGTGTTGGAGCAGCCATTTGGTATCCTGGTGGGATGGTGCAGCTAAGAACCTCTGATTATCGCTTTGTGCTGTTAGAAAGCTTTTACCTTCACAGTCTGAGGAAGATACACTCAGAAACCTCCAAGGGAAAGATTTCCTAAATTCCCCTGGTGTCTAGAAAGCTTGGTCCAGATGAGCTTTGGGGTCCCTTCCAATCTGGCATTCTGTGGAAATTCCTGCGCTGTGGAGCCAAATACAACATGAAGGAGCAGATAAAATCACTGTGATGATGCATTGCTTTCCCACAAATGATAATGTTTACAGCCTTTGTAGGTGAAAGTTCAGCAAGGAATAAACTTACTGTGGGACACATTCTGGATTGAAAAGGTGATCTATTTTGATTTGCAAATAAATGGTCCCCTGATGTACACATCTATTTTAAAGCATGCATCAGTGGTGATGTGAGCCCAGCAGCTGACATTTTAAAATGAAAATGAGCAGTCAGCAACATTCTTTGTCAGTTTTCTGCTTTTCCCTTAGCAGTTTGAGATTTCTTAGAGTTCTATTCAGTTGATCTTTTATTACTGGGGAGGGAAAAAAAAAAAAAGACAGAAAAAAGCTGTGCTTGCCTTTTCTGCTTTTATCTGGGATATTTGCTTATGTTTGCTGCAGTTGGGTATGCACCAAAAACATCCATCAGAGAGGTGCATTTTGGTGATCCATCTCGTGGCTCTAGGAATTTGTTTGTGGAGTTTTCTGGGGGTGCTGGTGATTGAAATGAGGTCCTTCCAATGGAAAAGTGTGGGGGAGGGAAAAAATACATTCAGGACCTTATGATGCACAGGTGAGAGGCTCTTGGGGAAAGAGGCCATAATAAATTGGTGCATTCTTGTTCAGTGACATCTTGTGTGACCTTTGTTCAGCTCCACTGCAGGCTTTAAACTTGGAAGTGGTTCCAGTCATTGGGAGGAACCAGGAGGTGAACCTGACAGCCATCATTCTGCCTAAGAACCCTAATTTGACAGTCTTCTACTGGTGGATAGGAAACAATCTTCAGGTACCTGAATGGTTTTGACTGAGATCATTTTCATCCTCTTTCCAATAAAGGTTGAGTGATACCTTTAACAGAAGTGCTTCCATCTTGCATGACTCCTTGTAGACCTCTTTCACTCCAAATAGCCAGTTACATCTGCTGGCAAGAAGTATCTTGGCTTCCCCTGTTCCAACACATACATTTCAGATGTGAACTTCCCTCTATTGATACTTATGTTGGAATTGAAAATGTCTCTTCTAGAACTGATTTGAATCTCTAAACTATTTTCTTTGGGGAGGGAACCACAATTTATTCTGTTTCATTACCTGTGGAAAAAGCCTTGTGGAGGGGAATGCTTTTGGGACCACAGCACTGGTGACTGCTGCACTTGCCTGTTGGTAATGGGAGTGCTGTAAATTGAAGTGCTGTACACAGATACATTCATCAAGCAGATAAATATTTTCTGGGACTCTAAAATAAACTGACATAGCAAAGATAACTAGGACATCTAAAGGGATATCTACCTCAAACAATCTAGTGATACTCATTTGGGGATAGAAAATCTAGATAAACATATCCTAGAGCAACAAATATGCAAGTATTTCTGTTGGGAATATTTCTGGTCTCCCAGGGTTAATTTCTTTTGAGGTAATTCTTTCAGTAACAGATAAGTGACATATTTTATTTATGAGGCAGACTAAGTGTGACAGAAGAATACTTTCAGATAAGCACAAGGAACTTTCTTCTTGTAAAGGTTCCTTCTGCCACAACCCCAGCCTGCACCTGCTCATTGTTGTTGACTTTGCCATTGATAGGACAGGCTCCACAGATCAGTGTGCTCATGGAGAAGGCTTTGTGGTCAGGAAACAGTGTCTCATCTCCACTGTGGAGGTTTTAGTGGACTGCTGCACTTCCATGGGTCATACTCAACAGAACTGATCCTTTTGACTCTGCCATACCCTACATTTTGTGAGGCAAATGGCTTGCTGTGTAAGATCATGTGAGGTTGTTGAGCCTGGGAATAAATGGAAATAAATCCCATTTATTCCAATGGGATCTGAATGAAAACCCTAAACTGTACCAAGTGTTCCAAAAGAAATGACCTGCCCAGGGTGAACCTGCTTTGGCAGGGGGGTTGGACTTGATGACCTCCAGAGCTCCCTCCCCACCCCCACCATTCTGTGATTCTATGCAATGCTTGCCCCAGCTAACATCTATTCTGTCTCTAAAGCACCCATGGAGAGAGAGAGAAATGTCTGTGTTGAAAAATGGGATGGAACAATCTGATAAAGTGTTGATTCATTGAATCATTGATGTGAACTGCTTTGGGGTAATGTTTTTTTATGACACCATTTTCATGGTTCTTGCTGAAATTCTACTTTCAACCTTTGTTTGTTTTTTAAAGCCTCTCCTTACATTGGACAGTTTTCTGGTGACAAAGTTTGCTGAGACAGGTGATGTCAGAGTCACAGTGCAAGCTTCCTGTGGGAGCTCCATGCTTCAGGACTCAAAAGTTGTGCATGTTTTTGGTAAGACCTTACTCTTGTTTGTTTCATGTCTACCTCTTAAACCAGCCCTGACGCAAGTGGACCTGGTGCAAAATTCTATCTAAAGCCACACTTAGTTCTTGATATGGAGGGAATGAACTGTCAGGTCAGTAACTCCATGCAGTTAAGCAATGTGGTGGTGTGGAGGGGTTTCATCTGAAGAGCTTTCATAGAATCATAGAAATACAGAATGGTTTGGGTTGGAAAAGATCTCTGAAGCTCATCCAGTCCAACCCCTTCTGCAGTCAGCAGGAACACCCTCAACTAGATCAGGTTGCTCAGAGCCCTATTGAGCCTCGCTTTTAGTATCTCCAGGGATGGGGCCCCAACCATCTCCCTGGGCAACCTGTTGCAGTGTTCCACAACCCTCATAGTAAAGAACCTGTTCCTAGTCCAGTCTAAATCTGCTCTTTTCTAGTTTGAAGCCATTGCCTCTCATCCTATCACTACAGGCCTTTGTAAACAGTTTTGTTTCCTTTGTCTATTTTAAATGTTGCTGATTCCCAAACACTGCATGCAGCAATAGCACTTTAAGTAGTGGGTTTGGGCAGTGACTGGAAAGATTCCTAGAATTTCTAAATAAGGTCATTTACATACCTCTTAAGAAAGATAAAGTCTAGTTCCATATCTGCTCTCAGCATTAACCCCCCCCCAAAAAAGAGCAATAATTGCCTTTTCTCACAATTGCTTTGATGTTTGTCTGGGAGTTTGGATCAAGTGTAGCTCTGCTCTAATTATTGAATAACCCTTCAGCTCTTGTTTCACTGCGTGTCCTGCTGCGTTTTGTTGTGTTTTAAAATGTGGTGACAAGGCAGAACAGACTGGGAGAAATTGTTTACTGTTGTGTTTGTTCTGTCACATGTAGGACTGCAGATAAGTGGAAAAGCTTCTCTTTAATGCAGAGCTAAAAGCCTTCAGATATCATGAAATGCTCAGCATGATACATCTCCATTTGCTGCAGATTTTGTTGTGGTTTTTTTTCCTCTTTGGTGTACTTATTAATTTAAAATAATGGTAAACCCCACATTCATGCTAAATGGAGCTTTTATGAACCTCCTCCTTCCCTAAGATAAATGGATTTAATATTTATACTGCCCCTTAGAAGTGCATCCACTTTCCTAGAAGTCTTAGAGGTATAATCCTCTTAGTGTGACTAGATAATGACTTTGGCTTTCCAAGACTCCTCCTGCTCTTAGTCATTCCAAGAGCAAGAAAATACTGGCCCTGAGGGAAATAAAGAAACCTTTGGAAAACAAATCTAGATTAAAATGCAGTTCTGATGGAAGTGTAGGGGAGGCCAGGTTTGACTCTTGCGTCTCAGAGGATCCCTTCCTCTGCTTTGCATTAAATTCCCCAGGTATTCATCCAAGGAGCCTATATGGACAAAGGGAAGATTTTGGAGCTACTTTACTATGAAAGAGTCCATCTCTAGTATTTCAGATATTTTCAGCCCTAACAGCTGAATGGGTGTACCTTGTTTTTATGATTTTAGGCTGGAGGTGAAGAGAAAGTTCTTCCCAGAGTTGTTAGCCATTGGGACGTGCTGCCCAGGGAGGTGGTGGAGTCACCATCCCTGGAGGTGTTCAAGAGGGGATTGGACATGGCAATGGTGCCATGGTTTAGTAGCCATGAGGCCTGTGGTGACAGGTTGGACTTGATGATCTTTGAGGTCTTTTCCAACCTCAATGATTCTATGATTCTATGATTTCAAAGAGGGCAGCACTTAGCCTTTGTCATATCTTTCCTGTTCATGTTTTCATAGCTAGCTTATGGAGTATGTAAAGTATTCATTTTACATGGAAAACAGAAACATGCAATGGGCAACCCCATATGTTTATGATTCAGGAAGAATAAAATCCACTGATGCATTCCCATTACAAATAAGAGAAATCAAGCATGGCTGTGGGCTGTATTGTCCTAAGAAAAAAGTGTTGGCAAGGTTCTGATTTCAGGGCATGTATGTAAATCTGCTTTGGGGTTGAGTTATTTTGTTTTGTTCTCTTCCTGCTTTTCTACCTGTAGGCACAAATTTGATGATGTTGATGAAAATGCAGAGAGAAATGGAGTGCCTGACAGGAGAGTGCTCTTGCTGCATGCAGAGTACACAACACAGAGCAGCAGGGTTCCCAGACACTGCCGTGCTGCACAGCAAGTTGTGCCAAATACATACTTGCAGCTTTTACTTCTGCAAAGCTGTTTTTGCATCCTGGTTTGTTGCTTGTTCAAAAACTGTTCTGTGTTGGTTTTTTTTAGATCATTTTCATGTTCTTCCTCTGAAGTTTACTAAGCACCTGGACACGTACAACCCTGACATCCCGGAGTGGAGGGAGGACATAGGCCGGGTGGTAACACAACTGCTGGCAAAGGTGCTCTTTCAGATTGCTCATAAAATGTTCCCTCAGCAGCTGTAAAGCTTGAAGGTTAAGTTGATGCCTTCTCATTTAGAAAGAAGTGGCCACAGCAAAAGAATGAAGCGAACCTCATGAGCCACGCTTCAGCCAAGTTTGGGCCTAGCGTTGCTTTTGCATGCTGGCTGTAGATGATGATATTGTAACACAGGCAGCTGAGGTCTTACACAGCCTCATTGGCAGTTAATGCTAAATATTGCTTTCTGGGTGCACTGCTGCCTCCAGAACAGGGAGAGCTGCTTGAATGTGACATATCTAGAAGTTAGTTAAAGGATGCCATGCAATACAAAGACATTGCCTGTATGTAAAAGCAAAGCAGAAAGTAAGCCACAATGCCACTTATGTAGCTCTGAAAATGGAATGTAATCTATAGGCATATGGTTCACACAGCTGGTTTGTAGATCATGTTCACAAAGGAAATGTGGATGGGGAGCAGCTGAATCCTGTAAGTTAAATCAAGTACAAAGCCATGAGGCAGCACTGTGAGGTAAGGAAAGAGCACCCCATGAAAACTATGTGAGCTCTGGAGCTGTGCTCTTCAGGTGCACACACTGCCTGTAGTGAGGCCAGAGCACTGAGCTGGAGGTTGATAATGCTTTGAAAATGTTTACATTTTTAATCCCTTGGCTTTTCCTGGGTTTGCAGTAGTGCAAATCAGGCTCTGGAATTTTGACTTTATATCATTTCCTTCCTTTTTTCCCCCCTAAGGTTTACATCCAATGTCAAATTAAAGTGATTTCCCACTGTTTCCAACTCAAACCTATTCCATAAGAAGGGTTTGTCAAACAAATTTTGTACTCCCTTACAGAACAGTCCTTACATTTTATTAGTTAAGTCATTTGCAAAAGAATATGAACAGTTTAATGGAATTCCAGAATCTGTTAAGGAAAGGCTACAGGAATCACAGAATCAGAGAATGCTCTGGGTTGGAAGGGACCTCCAAAGGTCATCTAGTCCAACCCCCTCTGCAGTAAGCAGGAGCATCCTCAACAGTGTGGTTGTGTTCCACAATACATGGAGGAACTGGGGACTAAAAGCAACATTGACACAACCTGATCTGAAAAGGTTGCAGCTGACTTTCAGTGGAGGATGCAGGTGTTCATTACAATTTCAGGAGCTGAATCTTAGGTGCTCTTAAACTCACCATGGAAACTTCTCTCTGTCCATTAAGCACAGGCGGAAAAGTAGCCTCCTCAGTTAAACTTAGCTGTAATAAATATGCCCTTCTAAGTCTACTGACTGTCTGAATGGCCCACAAATGACCCTAAATCACTTAGGAATGTTTGTTGTGTTACCGTGGCACTGGCCAGCCGTTGCAGAGTTTTGCTAAAACTGCAGACCACTTCATTTTTGCTTCTTGCTGTGATGCTGCTAAATCGCTTTAATGCCCTAGCAGCGCTTAGCTCTTTGCAGAGCAGCTCACATTTCAGCTAATTTGGGGTTGGCTTTGTTCATGTTTTAGCTGCTGCTGGAATCCTCTCTAAATAGTAAGGATCTGAACAGCAAAGACTAAAAGACACATGGGGTTAGTTGTGTGTTTTCTCTCAAGTGCAGAGCGCACTGTCCTTTGTGTTGCAGGAAACCAACACACCCGAAGAAGCGCTGGTGACGGTGGTGAAGCCAGGTCTGCCTACAGCTGCTGACCTGCATGTGCTGCTGCCAGCAAACCAGCCCAAACATAGGAGAAGTGTCACTAGTGATAAGGTAACCAGGGCAGAGTATGTCTGCTCAGGCCACTCTTCATCCTCTTTTGCAGTCGCGCCTGTACTTTCCTTGCCTTTACGTGAAATTAAAAGGTGCTTCCCAACTGCGTGAACATCTCACTCCCACCTGGTGGCTAGGAACAGCTACAGCTGCTGTTTGACAGGGGACAGACCAGCAGCAGCCAGTGCTTACTGGCATTGGTGTATTTCTCAAGAATATCTTATCTATTTGTTAAAGAAAACCAACAGTGATGGTGCAGCAGTCTGCAAAGATCTGGTAGAGCAAAGAGTGTGTTTGGAACACTGACATTTCTAAAGAGGGCTGAACCATCTCAGCTCAGTAATTTCACTGACAGATTAGCCTAAAGTGCTGGTCCCTCTTGCATTGTATGCCATGAGCATGTGAATGAAGATGAACTGAAACAAAGTGACTCTGGTTCAGTGATGCCAGCATCACTTTTAAGGCTGCTAATCAGTGCTGTTGTCATATCCATTGTGGTTTCAGACTTTGAAGGGGGGGAAAAAAAGATAAACACTTAGAAGCTATCTGGAGTGACTGGCTTGTAAAATAACTGAGGCTCACATCACCCTTATGTTGAGTCATCCTCACCCACCCCAAGATATATAGTCAGGGGAATGGTTTCAGAAGTTAGATGTTCCTCGGTATGAGTGAGAATATTTGAATCTCAACTTGTGTGTAGTCTCTGTCCATAACAAGAGAGAGACCACAGGGATTTCTGTTATGCTGCAAAGGCTTTGTCAAAGATGAGCACTGTAATTGATAATGTCATAAAGGAGTTACTGGTGAAGGTTCCATGGATACAAAGCAGATTTCTAATTTGGCATCCTGTGGGATGTTGTATCCAAAATGATAGAGCATAGAGTGTAAAACTGGCTTTGATCTTTCAGAAAATTGCCCATGTTGAAAACACAAGCAAGTAGAAGAGAAAATCAGACTGTATTTCATCTGAGGTTAGGATATGATGGTATCTTTAATGGTTCTGCTCCATAAACACATGAAAGGACAGATATTACTGTGCTTCATCCCCTGGGGAAAAAGATGAGGAATCCTGGTGTCTTTTCACCTGGATGGATGGATGTATTTCTGCAGAGTATTGTTAAAAGATAGGTATAAATGGAATCCATCCCCTCATAGGAAAGGAGGGGAGGTAAATTATGACATGCCGTTCATTATCAAAGAGCAATTCCTTTTCATAGCAAGAGATCTCCAATGACATCATAGATTTTGTTCTGATAGGTTAAAAGAATGGAGGGGGTTTAATATGCATTGTGCACTGTGTGAGTTATGAGCAAGGCAAACCCAGCAGCGTGTGCAAGTGACGTGCTGCAGTCTGTCACATGCTGGGAGGACATAAAGCTTTTGCTTAGCAGAAGATATAGAGAAGATAGAAAGATTTGACATTTTTAGCTTGTGGAGTTGTGCAATATTTTTAAATATGGAATTCCTTTAGGATTTCAGCTCACCCCTGACAAAGGCTTTTGGGGTTTCTCACTGTTTAATGACTCAGAAGTTTTCCTTTGTAGAGCACTGAGTCTCCCAAAGCGGAGCAGAGCCTGTGACATCTGATGATCTCTCTGTTGTGTTTTCAGAGAATAGAGGCTATAAAGCAGGCCTTGAATGCCCACAACATCAGTTTCTTCCTGAGGGGAGGATACTGGGTCTTGGTGACGTTAGCCGACTCCGATTCAGGTAAATACCTAAACACAGCTCCCAACAGACCAACCTTTGGTTATCTGAGCGTTGAGAAGGAGGAAACCCTCATGTAGATCTAGATGTCTGCACATACACACACAGAGAGAGTGACTTGTACTTGTGCCATAGACACACACACCCTGTGTGCATGTGTGGATATATGCACACGCTCACACACCTGTATATGGCTCTCACTAACCATCACCACCAGATAACTATTTCTTACACCTTTTGCTTTTGCCACACTTCATCATTTATTTCAGAAGGTTCTTGCTGTTTTCTGTGTGACCCTGTCAGAACTAAACACCTATATTACACAGAGCAGGGCTCTGAAGAAGGAGCCCACCTTTCATCCAAAGCCCTGCCTGCTGAAGCACTTTGGCTGCCCCAGCTGGTGAGAAAGCAGTGTCTGTACTTCAGCCATTAACTCTGTAGGTAAATCTCCAGGGGTCTAGGATGTAGCCTGGCATCTCTGAGCTTCAAATCCGCATGCCATGAAGCTTATGGCAGGGTCTCCACATTGCTAATCCTGTCCTGAGATCAGCTGTATGCTGTTTCTGTCTGTAAAATAAATAGGAATAGATTAGCTTGCATGCATTGCCTGCACCTCTGGGTTCTCTGTGTGCCCTGGGAACTGGAGAGAATCTGTGTGCATATGTGTGTCTATTTGAACAGAGATACATTAAAATGATCTTTTAACCAGGAAGTTCAGCTTTGACAGAGCTTTGTGTTAGAATGTGCTATATTTTCTGTTTGTGAATCATAACCCATAGTACATCCTTTCCTACTTCAGTGTCTCGTGGCAGAAAGCTCAGCTGACCACATTCCATTATGTAAACACTGTTGTGACAGTGTGCCTGTCAAGTCTGAGCAGAAGACAAAGCTCCTTTATCTGCTCTACAATGCAGCACCGTGCTGCAGTTCTGCTGTGGTACCTCAGCAACTTCAAAGAGGCAGCAGTCGTTAGCCAGTACAAAAGGCTGGGACTGAAAGAAGCTCAGGTTCATTCCAGCCTTCACCAAGCATGGCCTTGAGTTCATTTGTTGTTCACAGCCTTAGTTTCCTCTTCTGTGAAATTAATACAGCTCTGCTTTTGTAATGCATGTGCTTAGGGTTTGTGCTCATTTCCTATGAGAGCTTGAGATTCCCAGGAAAAAAAACCACCCAGTGAGGAAGCAAATAATTAAATCTTTAGGGTTTTGTGCTTTGTGTTGGTTCTTGGGTTTGGTTTTAAATTGGACCTCTGCCCTTCAGTCACAAGGCACCAATTAATTTGGTGCTGTTGCCTTTCTGAAGAAGCTACAGATGAAAAGGAGAGGTCACACAAATAACAAAAAATGGTTTTGACCTGATAATTAAGTAGAAAAGAGAGCCCATGAATGTGACTGAGAGAGGATGTGCTAAGCTGTTCTGCTGTTTCATATTTCAGATGCTCAGAGGATTGGAGGAGGCAGTGGCTACTGGGCTATCGTGGTTCTCTTTGTTATCTGTCTCGTCGTGATTGGGGCTTTCATCCTCTACAAGTTCAAAAGGCAAGTAAGCCTTCAGCAACAACTTAGACATTTGAAGAAATAGCTTTATCCACATACCAGGAAAGCAGAGGTTTGAAAAAGAGATTTCTTGAAGAGCTGCAAAAAGTCCGCTGCTTCCAGAGTTGTGTTTCCCTGGACTTTTCAGACACCGAGGTGTCTGCAGGGATGCTTGTTCTCCCTTGCTGTGTTCCAACCTAAATAGCAGCAGTGTGGGAATTATGGAGAATTTGTTCAGCTTGTCTAAATAATATCATCAAGAAAGAGACCTGAGCTAAAATATTAGTCCTGATTAATTCCTACCTCATTGCTCCTAGCAGTTAGGAGCAAACTAAAGCCATTGGGACAGTGAGTGCATCTGCAATGCTGATTTGCTAAAAAAAAAGAAGTCATTTTATCCTCACACTGAGCTCTTGGGAGTTCCTCTTTGCTCACATCACGTTTCAATTGCTGGGGCAATGCCACATGGAATGAGTGGTGGAGATAGATTAGGATTAATTTGACACTAGAGTGCGTTGAGAGGAGAAGTAATTCTGAAAATGGTCTTTTTGAGACACCTTTTCTCACACTTGACAGGATCCCCTGCCAGTCTTTGACAGCCTGAGAGGTCTTTACAATTTATTTTAATCATTGCTGCTAGGGCACTGTGCAATTCAGAGGATTCTGCTCTTGTTGATGTGTTCATGTAATCAGTGGCTGGGCTCTTGTTAATTTTGTATCTTGTGGGCATTTAGGAGCTCTTGCATTTGATCATAGTGGAAGCAAGCCTTCATCATCATCATCAAACCCTGATGTCCTTACTCTAGGGAGGCTGCCTGTTCATTTAAGGGCAACAAGGCTGGTGAGAGGCCTTGAGCACAGCCCTGTGAGGAGAGGCTGAGGGAGCTGGGATTGTTTAGCCTGGAGAAGAGGAAGTTCAGGGGTGACCTCATTGCCCTCTACAACTACCTGAAAGGTGGTTGTAGCCAGGAAGGGGTTGGCCTCTTCTCCCAGGCAACCAGCACCAGAACAAGGGGACACAGTCTCAAGCTGCGCCAGGGGAGGTTTAGACTCGAGGTGAGGAGGAAGTTCTTCACTGAGCGAGTCATTTGTCATTGGAACGGGCTGCCCAGGGAGGTGGTTGAGTCATCGTCCCTGGAGGCGTTCAAGAGGAGATTGGACGTGGCACTTGGTGCCATGGTCTAGTCATGGGTTCTGTGTTGATAAGTTGGACTCGATGATCCTCGAGGTCCTTTCCAGCCTAAGTTATACTGTGTGATACTGTGTGATTTGTCTCACTCTTTAAAGATTGATTTTCATTGATAACATGCAGTAAAGGACATATACAGAAAGTCATAGTATCATAGTATCAGTCAGGGCTGGAAGGGACCACAAGGATCAGCTAGTTCCAACCCCCCTGCCATGGGCAGGGACATCCCACACTAGATCAGGCTGGCCAGGGCCTCATCCAGCCTGATCTTAAACACCTTAGTGTTCCAAGTCAGTGGAAATGAGGGTGGCACTGAGTCTGAGAGAGCAATGAGCATGGACAGCATATAAGTAAGAGTTTGTTTAGAAAAGAGGTTTTAATTCAAGAGAGGAAACCCCTCCCTTTCCCAAGAGTCTCTTCATTTTCTCACCACAGCACTTGGGTTTCTGAGAGCCCGGTGTGGCTGGTTGCTGAAAAGGACAAAGCACAGCTCATTGTATCAGACTCTCTGCAGCTGAATAAAAATATACTTTACTATATTAGATGCCTGCAGCAAGGAAAAGCATAAAAATGGTTGATGTGATGTAATTGTTTTATTTCAGTAGCAATGCATGGAGGATTTGTTGTTCGTAGCGTGGAAGCATAAAACTTGCTGGTGATATCTTTTGCAAGCTGTATGATTTATATCTTTTATTAGTTCTTAAATGAGAGCAATTAAGTAACAGACACAGTTGCTGCATGGCAAAAGAAGTGTAAAATATTCAAGAAAGGAAGGAAAAAAATCATTTTCCTTGGGTTCTTTCTGAAGCGCCCAATGAACCATTGCTTTATAGATAGAGCTTTTATTAAGAAGGAAATGATAGTGCAATTTGCAAACTGGGAGCTTTAGTGTCTCTCATACTTCTGTACATAATTTGTGAAAAATCATCTGCAGTTAAATTTGGTTGGGTTTTAATTTGGGTGCAGACGTGGCGGCTTGTGAGTTGTATCCAAACGTGTCTCGGAGGCCTGCAAACCGCTGCTGGCCTTGACGAATGACCATGCAGTGGTGCTCAGTTTTAGTCCCTATCCTGATTCTGAGGTACTTGACAGAATTCTGTTTAAATATTCCTGCTAAGCTTTTCCAAGATGACAGCTTCCCTGGTTGCATCCTTCATTTGCAGTTTGATCTTCAAATAATATTGAGCACCTAATCGGCGCTGCGTTTGAAAAATCACTTTTGCAGCGCGTGCTCCCTGTGAACTCTCCCACCCAAACCTTTCATCCCTTTGAAAAAGCCCTTGCTGTGTTTATGAAGATGGATAGTGAAATGCTGGGTCCCCATGGAGAATTTATTAGTGAATACAGTCCCTTTAAAGTCAGCACAGTCAGTATCTAAGTTTACAAAGTGGTCCATAGGGACTGAGGCTATGAAACTCGAGTGTCCTTTATAGATAGGAAGGTTGCAAGTTCTGAGGCACAAAGGCAGCTTGTCAATATTCATAGAATCATAGAACCAACCAGGCTGGAAAAGACCTGAGATATCACCAAGTCCAACCTTTTACATAATACCTAACACCTCCTGACAACTAAACCATGGCCTCAAGTGCCACATCCACTCCTTTTTTGAACACTTCCAATGATGGTGACTCCACCACTTCCCCGGGCAGCACATTCCAATGGCTAACAACTCTCTCTGTGAAGAACTTTCTCCTCACCTCCAGCCTAACCATGAACTATTGTCACATAAAAACACACACATGTACAAGGTGCTGAAATGTTGCTGCTGTCCATAACTTTTATATGGGATTCACAAAGTTAATGATGAGATGGAAGACATTTGGTGCTTTCATTTGTATAAGCTGTTAGTCAGATACTCCCTTCAGAAGAGTTAAAACTTGTTGTTTCTTTTTTTTTCCCCAAGACAGAGAAATGTTTGTTAGTCTTAATTTTGTCAGTACACTAATTGAGTCTACAGGACTTGCAGTTGGCATCAGAGCACAGGCAAAGCAGGTGGTCTGCAAGATTGCCTTGGACTATTCTGTCTCTTTGCTGACCCAAAGGACAGGGCAGTTCTTTACTTAAGGTTGATACCTGGAAAGATGCAAGATGGAAAGACTGGCTTGCAGCTCAGATGGTGATTGCCTTGGCAAGGAGGTTACCTGAGAGTATTCCACCCTTTTCACCAAGAAGGTAGCACTGTTCAGGGCTTGTGATGAAAAGTGAAGAGAAAATAGCAGACTTTTGCATAGGACATAGTAGGGATTGGATAGGAAACTTGCCCAAAGTGTTCAATGCTTCTTGAGTACTGAGGCCCCTTACTCATGCCTGCCCCTTGTTCACACCTGCCCTCCCTGCCTGGATGGTTGCTGACTTCATGTCATAAGAACTTGCATCTTGATTCACACCCATTTTTGTGAGGCAGAAATGCCTCCTGATGAAAGATGGTGTTGACAGGCATCAGGGACCAAACTCTAGCCTTTCTTTTAGGAATCTTTCAGGGGCAATCAGGATAGCTATGATGAAACTTGCTGCTCCTGTTTAATCTCTCTTTGGTTGAGAACTGTAATACCCAGTGCTAAAACTTGGTGTTCATCACAAGAAGCTCACAAAATTAGTTTGGGAGAGGGCATTAATCTAAAAACAACAGTCCTGCAAAAGCAAGATTATGTCAGATGTCTCATATACAGGAAACTGGGAGAGTGTTTAATTAAATAGAGGGGTGGGGGAAAATCAGAGGCAGATTCATACAGAGGTAGTGGGATTTGGGCTGATGTGCTGTATGCATAGTCAAAACCAAGGCAGTCTCCTCACTCCTGGAGGAACGCCCATTAGAAGGAAGATTAAAACTGTGTGATTTCCCACTACTCTAATCAAAACTCAAATTGTGGAGTCTGTTGGATAATCAGAGCTTTCATGGCTTGCATTGGTTCTGATGTGCTCTAATCCCAAATGCTGAAACACTGAGCAGGAAGACCGCTGCCCTCTGCTCCTGCGTGCAGTATGGCTGCAAGCATTGCAAAGTACTGGGTTCAGTTTTGGACCCCTCACTACAAGTGGAGCATGGAGGTGCTGGAGCATGGCCAAAGAAGGGGAACCAAGCTAGTGAAGGACCTTGAACAGGACTAAAGTTTAAATGATAAATGTCAGTGTCTTTAAAAACTCTTTCCAGTCATACCCCGCAAAAGTCCCAAGTTTGGTTTAGGTAGTTTGGGGACAGGTTTTCAGCATGTCAGCAAGAGGCAGCACCCCAGCTGCTACATCTGACTCTGGCTGTGGCACAAGAGGCAGTGCAGACAGTGAGTGTTGGATGGTGGGCAAGCAAAACTAATTTACCTTTTCCTTGCTCTTGTGTTCTGAGCCTGGCAATCACCTATCTGATGCCTCGAGCAATGTGTTACAGTACT
The DNA here is from genome assembly GCF_026170545.1 of Melanerpes formicivorus. Taxonomy (NCBI): domain Eukaryota; kingdom Metazoa; phylum Chordata; class Aves; order Piciformes; family Picidae; genus Melanerpes; species Melanerpes formicivorus. The sequence continues at coordinate 13,009,579 of NW_027142370.1, read as the reverse complement.
CCTGAGTATGCTTCAGCTGTTTAAGCATCCAAGTACAATGGCCTACAGCTGCTTCTTGTGACCAGAACAATATGAAGCAGCTGGAAAATATTTTTTGAGAAATCAAATCTATTTTTTAATGCAGATCTGGGACCTGCATATATATGTATGTGTGTGTGTGTGTGTATTTTATACCACACCATCTTTACTAAATTTGGTTCAGTAAAAGCACACTTCTTCCACTCCCTTTGAAACAACGTTGATGTTTTATGTGGGTTTCAAATTGCCATCCAGAAAAGATTTCTTCATCCTTTCAGAGCAAGCTTCCATGGTGTGGGGTCCTGGACAGCAGTCTAAAGAAAGCCAAGAGCAGTGTCTGCACCAGGCAAAGTGGGGGAAAGGAATGTTGTATTTTAGCCACATCAAAGCTGCCTTGCAATCACCATGTTAGAAGTGGAAGATCTGAAATCATCCTTTTCTGTCTTTATGCTTCTGTATAACAACAGGATATTAGAGTAGCCAAACCAAGGCACATAGCTGGCTATCCTGCTTAGGTGTTCGAGCTGGTTAAGAACAGTTAGCAGTAGCATGAAAATCTTTGGCTCTTAATTTGTATGCAAACTGCTGCCAGTGTACTGAGAGCTGCAGTGTTGTTTTCACAAAGCACTCTGAATCTGCTTCAGCGAAATTTGCATCAGTTTGTGTCTATTCCTTTTCTTCTCGCTACTAGCAAGTCCCACTTCAGGTAAATGAAGCCCCTCCTGGGTCATTCCCACAATCTGGAGCAGAACTGTATTATCTTTCTGCCTCATTGCCTTACCATCTCATTTTCATTCTCTGAAGAGAGGCTATCTTTTTTTTTTTCCCCCCACCTTGCTTATACTACTTTTATGTTCCATGAGAGCAAGTTTAGTCCCAATCCATGGCATTTAGTTGTGAAAAAACAGGCACTAATTTAATGATCCATAATATTTCATAAAAACCTGCCTGAGAAATCAAAGTGATAGCATGCAGAGAAGGTTTCTGAAATGAGAGAGGCAAGTAAATCAGGAGTGCCTTAAAGCACAAAGAAGTCAGTCATCTGCACATTAATCCAAACAGCACCTCAGTAAAGTGTTGTATTTAATGGATTATTAGTTTTGTTAGTTTTGTTAAAGGTCCAAGAGAATGCTGCATTATCCCACATTCTTTGCCATGTGAATACCTTCCTGTTCTTTCTACCAGAGAGTCTTAATCAAACCTCTGGAAAATAAATTGGGTTGCATAAAGGCCAGTGAATATTGGCTCCACAGGGGAGGGACTGAAAACCAAATAAACTGGGGAGTTTAAGTGAGTGGGAATCAATGTCTCATCCACCTCCTGATGTTCCTTCCTGCTGAACATTAAGTGCAAAGGGTTTCAGATATGCACTGATCAGAATTTGTGAATAGAGACTAGGGGGGAAAAAAAAACCAAAACACTTTCTAGAATATCTTGTAAAAGGTGTGGGACCCAGAGGGCCTCCTGAAAGCTGTGATGTTTGTTATTAGTTCTGTGCAGAATTAAGGCTCCAGTTCATATTTTTATGGTCCTCAAAGCAGGCATGAATGTTTCGTCTTCATGATTGAAATAAAATGCTGCAGAGAAAACAAAAGGAACTAAGAATGTAAACCATGGAGTGCAGCTCAGCAGAGGTAATTGTCTGCAGTGATGGATGAGAAGCACATGCACTCTGCAGCTGAAGAGTAAACCCCCAAAAGGAGCTATGGCATAATCTTCTTCTCTGTTCTTAGAAATGTGCTTTCCATTTTGTATTGCTGAGCTGAAACACTTGGTCAAACTTCCCGTGCCTTGTTTCATTCAGTTACTGGAAGAAGAGTGGTGCAAGGCTTAGCACTATGTTTATGTTCAGGCTGGATGTGAGGAGGAGGTTCTTCATCATGAGAGTGGTGAAGCCCTGGAATGGGTTGTCCAGGGAGGTGGTTGAGGCCCCACCCTAGAGGTGTTTAAGCCCAGGCTGGATGAGGCTCTGGCCAGCCTGATCTAGTGTGGGGTGTCCCTGCCCATGGCAGGGGGGTTGGATCTAGATGATCCTTGTGGTCCCTTCCAACCTTGAGTGATATTATGATACTATGTTGGTGTCGGAGGAGCCCTTGGACCTGTTGAAGTGGTTACAATAGCAGAGCACTGTGCCATCAGACCTTCTTTCATTCTGGTCCTTTACATTTGGTTATTCCTGTGTTTTACTCACTCCATGCTCGCCCAGACCAAGTAAAGAGCAAGAACAATCAGATATCTTTCTTTGTGCTGATTTTAAATGTTGGGACAAAATCCTTGATTTTATGTATCTAGTTTTATCTGTGTCTGCTTACAGACCTATAGAGATATCTGTGTGCATAAAGGAGCAAGGAACCTCTTGGGTAGCTCACATGAAATTCTCCTTAGTCACCTTGCATGATTTAGCAAGTTGTGTTCATGCTAATTGCTTTGATGCATTGGAAGATGTGGTTCAAGCTAGTTTGCTGCAGTAACTTTTATCTCAGGCTAAGAATGGTGCCACCTGGTAAAGAACCTTTCCTCTGAAATGTCACTGAAAGACAGGTCAACTTCAAAAGCCTGGAGGCAACTGAGCAACCTATCTGTTTATCCAGACATCAAACTGCTGCCAGAGTATGGAGCAGAAGGTGGTTGGGTTTAGAGAGATGCCTAAAAACTAATGTCACTTCTTCTATTTTCTTCCTCTCTAAAGAAGCTTGGAAGAACCACAGCTTAACCTCAGCAGTTCAAACCAATTTTCTCTTTTCTTCTCGTTGCCTGCCCGTGGCAATAATCTGTATTTAAGCACAGACTTTGACAGTTGTGATCTGCTGTCATGCTGATCAAGCTGTCAAACGGCTTCTTGCAGTGTAGAAAACAGAGCTCACAACCTGCAGTTCCTTAATCAGAAGTGTCTGCTTGGTGCCTCAGAGAGGATGTCCTTAGGTGTCCAGGCAGATTGCAGGTGAATGCAGCTGCAGCAAATGGCATGGCTTTCAAGAAGTGTTTGAACCATCAACTCTGCTGCAGAGTTAGAAGTTCCTGACTATTGCCTTTAATTCTACAATGTCTCACTTAATCTAGTTATGAATTCTTTATCAATACCAAGTCTTAAGCCTCCCAGTCTGAGCCATGGTGCTAGTTGTTCAGTCATGCTGATAGAGCCATTTAATAATGTGATTCTGAATGAATTAATTAAATGCTCTCTGCTCTAGGGACTTTTGTCCACTTCAGCAGTTCCCAGTAGTGCTGGGCCAGGCTTTGCACTTTTTCTTCTTCAGTGCTGCCCATTTAATTTCACCAACCTGCCCTCCCTTTGCCCTTATTGATCCTGTTTACCTCCTTACACTTTGCCCCTTGGTCTTGGCCTCCATTCTCTACTCTTGCCATTCCCTGTCTCCTGTGTTTCTCCTGCTTCTTTTTGCCCACACCTAATAAACTATGAAATGCTGTCACCTTTCAGTATCAGCCCACCTCACCAGAGAGATGGAATGAGGATGGTTACCCAGCTTAATGGTTGTGAAGACACTTGGAACCAGGGGTGAATGCCTGCTGGGCCTTGCTACTGCTTGAGTTCTTCAAACAGTTCTTCTGGTTTTGGTATTAATTTTTTTCCCCAGGACTGCTCATTGTCTGTCAATCTTAGTCAAAAAGTGCTACTCAATTAGTGTGTTGGTGTGAACATCGTGACAAGGCAGTTACATAAACCTGTAACTGGGAGTAAGGAGTTGAGTAGCTTAGGTTGTGAACACAAAATTAAGGAAGGGAAGGGTTGGTGCTGTGTTGTGATTCTGGAATGACTTTGCTCTGCTGGAGTTCTGCTCGGATGCCGGCGTGTGCACCACGTGAGGGAACTCCATCACCAGACCTTTTTCTCTTTGTCCGATGCAGGAAACTGCCAGGCAGAAATGTCTACGCCCAGATGCACAACGAAAAAGAGCAGGAGATGACAAGCCCTGTTAATCACAGTGAGGACACCCAGAACATCATCCAGGGTGAGGAGTTTATTGATGATGATCTGGACTCTCAAACGCTAGGGAACGCAAGAGGTAACTTCATTTTGAGTTTATACATTTGGACAAGTAATTGGGTTTTAATTTTTTTTGTTTCTTTTTGGTTTAGCTTTTTGTCTTTTTCTCCTTAGTCTCAGGAAGAAGCAGACAGTGCACCAGTAACAAAGGATTATCTCAGTTGTCTTCTGGCTTGCACGTGATACAGGCTAATGTATGGCTGATGTGCTATGTAGAGCATGAGTACAGACAGAGTACAGTTCAATGTCAGGAGTCTTGCTTGGGCAATTTCTGAGAGAAATTGCATTTGGTGGAACAGGATGTGATAGCTTGCAGCTGAATTAACTCCATAATGCCCCCAGTTAGAGAAACACTGCGCTTAGGTCAAGAGGATTTGTGGAGTCCATGGTTTTTATGCTTGCAGGTGGATCGTATCTGGATCCATTGCTGTATTTGCCATCATGTTCCAGTGGCAAGTAAAGTTTTCATTTCTAGGAAAATCACATTTATCCCTCCATAGAAAATGTCATCAATCTTCCCTACTTTAGCTGACAACTTTCTAGTATCCATGGGGTGGTCATAAGGAGCCCATGAGGGAAGCACCTGCACAGAACGTGCTTGGTATCAGGTGGAAGTGCATATCCTGGCACCCTGAGGTTCTTCCCAGTGTAACATGGGGAGCTGATCTATAAAGTTCATTTCTTGTCAAATCTATCATTCTGTTCAGACTCCTTTCTGGTCACAGTGAAAAACGTAGGATAATGGGAAAAGCTCCCCAGTTCCATTTCTGTACATTTTGTGACAATAAATCAGATAACCCCATGCCTTTGGGATTTGTAGCAGTAAGTTCATGGTGTAACAGGCAAGGGTAATGGCTTCATGAACACGTGCAACAGGATGTGGCTTAGCTGCACAAGAGGGAACCTAGGGCAGGACAGAACTTCAGCAGAAGAGTTTTCTTTATCTTGAGTTTCACCTTTATTGTTTGTTGTCAGTGTCTTTATTTTCACTTGCTGAACTGTGTGCTCCTTCTAGGTTCTTGGAGGTGTTAGCTTTGAACACAAGGAAAGAATCCAGGCTCTTGCTTTGCTTTGTTTATTTGTGTCTTCTCTTTGACAGCCTTTGTGTATGACTGTCACTGGGTTTTCATTCAGTTTTGCAAGATGACCTTGATTGCACTCATGACTGTACCAGAGTTAGTTCCAAAAACAGCCCTGGAAAAACAAAGTCTGTGTTAAAATTGTTTGATCAACTCATCTCCAGGGTCTTTGGAGGAGAAAGATGAATGCTAACAAAGTCCTTGCAGACAAGCCTATTAAAGTGGAGCATTCAGATACCTCTAGTAATGTACAAAAGCACAACTTCCTTTAATGTAGAGAATCCCTTATGGCCTATTTATCTAAGGCAGCTCGGGGATGCTGGAATAAAGAGAGGCTGCCCTGATTTGTAACACATTCAGAAATTATCTCTACTTGCCCTGCACTCCTTCCTTGGAGATAAATAAATATATCTCCTATCTAGGCAAGAGCATTATTAGGGTTAAAGAGTACAAGATCATGATGTTTTGATGTGAAACCTGAGGCAGTTAGCAAATGCAGATCTCGAGGTGATTTGTGCCTCTGCCAGGCTGCAGCACCAGCAGCACTTCCACCAGAGCGTAAAGAGTTCATTTCTGTGGATCATAATCATCTGTGTTTGTCAGCTGCTGTGCAGCTTTTAGCCACAAGACTTTATTTAAGACTTGAAACTCCATTTCTGCCCTCTGCACTGTTTTCTTACTTGCAATACTTCCCACTAGCTCCGGTATTGCTTGGTACTGCCAAGGAAATGTTCCTGTTAATGCTACTCCTCTATTTTATCTGGCTAGAGTATGAAACCTGGTATAATCCCTGCTTGATACTAAATTCTGATTTGCAGAAGGTTCCAATGCTCTGGAGACCCCTTCTAGTTCTGGAGAGCTTTCTGCCTCCCTGTTGGGAGCTGTCAATAGCAGCCTCGGCTCCGTGCGCAGCAGGGAGTTACAGGCCTGGGTTTCTGTTTGTTCTCTCTTCTCATAACTTTTGAATTTCCACAGTACAGTATTCCCAGACTCACACATCCACTTTTTTTGTTTTCTATATATTTTATGTTGCCTACTTTATCGCAACCCCCACCTTGGGACTCCTCAACACCATTACCTTGCAGTGACTCCTTCTGGGAGAAGTGGCAACTTGAACAGCTACAGAGTTCCCTTATTGCTGATGCCGGTCAGTGTCCAGTCCCAGGTCAGTGGCATGTCGAATGGACGCCTCAGGTTCCATTCTCCTCCCTCACCTGCACCCCTCCAGACAACTACACCTTTTTAAGCCACAAAGGGAACCAACTTTTGCTGTCACTGGGATAGAAACCCTAGGAATTCACCACAAATCCACCACCATGACCAAAAAGCTTTGTGCGAAAAGTATGCCGTAGGTACACGGAGCTGTTGCACCAGCCTTCACCTGACCTGTGGTTAGATAAAGCCACTTTCTTTATGTGATTGAATTGTCCCTGCAATAAAAAGGGGATTTATTGTGAAGTGACTGAAGTGCACTAATGCTGGCCCTTTGTTTTTTTTCTTTCCATAGGCAATCACTCAGGCGTGGTTTTGAGCATCAACTCCAGGGAGATGCACAGTTACCTGGTTAGCTGATATTCACAGCTGAACACAAAACCCCCGACAGACTCTTCTCTATAGCGATTTATTTTTCCCTGGTGATGTCACAAAATTGCAAATCTGACTGTAAATGCTGCTGGAGAGGAGGTTTCTTTATCAGTCCCGTGGAGAAAAAGGTTCACCATCAGTTACCAAGGGAGAAGAGGAATTCGTCTTGTGTTTTCTCTCCATGGCCTGAGAACTTGTCACGATTGAAACTCAAGCTATGGTAGCAAACTTGTAGCCCTAGGCACCTCCAATGCCACCTTCTTTCTTTTCTGTATATGCTCTAGTTCTTTATGTTTATTTTTAGAAGGATCAACTGTAACTTTTTAACTATATTTTTAATTGAGGTATTCAGTGGAAGGCTGGGACTTTTCAGCCCAAACGAAAAAGGGGTGATTTTTACACAAGTGACTAGACCAGAACAGATGATTGGTTGATCACAATGACATTTTTTTAGGAGGCCAAGTGTTTCTATGCTGGGAGAGGGCTGAGCAAGGAGACAAATGCACTCCTAGTCCATATAAGCTCTTAACTTAAACATGTGTAAGACAATCTAATGAATTTAGGCTTAGGCCCTTCTGTCAATTAAAGTGGTAATTAAGGTATCTCATATTATAGGATAATGCTCTTGTATGTGTAGCAAGTCCTGACAAACCATCAGCACCAGTATCTGCCCCAGTCCTGCCCCTTGTCAAACAAAAACACCAGCTTGATGCTCTTTCCAGACCAGGTGCCTTCACTCGTGGACAGTCATTTCAGTCGCTCTCTTCCTGTCTCCTGAGCTAGCAGCATTAGGCTGATGGCAGCTGCTGGATGAGTTATGCTGTAAAAGTCCATGCTGCCTCTTCTTAACTTTCCAGAGAGTGGAAATGCCTCCTCCAAGGACCTTTCTTTACATGGCAGTTGTTCTAAGATTGCTGTCAGGAAGGCAGTGCTGGGTAAGTTGAAGCTCTCCTCCAGGCAGGACTGGGCTGCACATTACCCCCCACTGCCCACCCACATCTGTCCTTGGGATTTTCCCTAGCTGCTTGCCCTTGTAGGCAATGTGGGCAAACTCTGACCTGACCTTTTCCCCTTGGGTTGGTTTGGCTGCCCAGGGGGGCCAATGGGGAGGGTGGGCTGTGGTTTAGGGGTTCATGTTGCCTTTCCATCACCACAGGGTGTCACTCGGTCCTTACCACTGCTGGCCTCTTCCAGCAGAGAAAGGTGGGAGGGCTTCTGAAGGAGCTGCCTGTTGAAAGGCTTCCTTAATTCCCACTCTCACTTGGGTCAGTATTTCCTAGTCCCAAACTCTGCATCCCTAGGGAACATCCCTCTGCATCCCTAAGTTCAGTGGACCCACATCTTGTTGGCCATTTCCTAGTGGTTTATGGAACCACGTGGGAAATGGACAGTGGTGTGATGAGTTCTGGCAGTTGGCGTCCTCTGTGTCACAGCTGCCTGGGGTTAGGATGCTTCTCTCCAAAACCATAGAATCACTTCTTGCCTTTGACAGAGAATAAACAGCCCTTTGCTCACTGAATGTCCTACTGATGCCAGTGGCAAGCTCACACACCACCCTGCTTAAGGAGGAGACAGGTATCTAACTACAACTTTGTGAATCAACAAACAGAAAGTGCTGAATGCTGGTAAACCAGAAGAGAACTGGTTTTAACTGATCATGTGCACGGGAGTCATTCTTTCACATAGCTGTGAATGTCCCAGAGCATTCTGCCATCCAGTGCAGCAGAGGGGTTGGATGTGGTAATTTGGTGCAGTGTTCTCACAAACCCCACAGGATGTGTGTGTGTAAAGCACAAGAAAGTCTAGATTATAAATTTCCTGTAAGGAACTTGGTGGGGAAGGTAAAGTGAGGATGCTGAACAGTGCTTGCGAGCTGCTCAGAAAGATGATATATCAAAACTTGTGCTAAAATGACTCCATCTGTGGTTGTGGAGTGCTGTACAAGCTCATTTACAGAGCAGCAGTGCTCTAGCTGCCTGTTGTCTGCCAGACAGGGGAGAAATCCAGGGGTTTACATCTCTCTGAGCCTGGGTTTCTTAAGGAGAGCTGCAAATACAAAACATGTTGTGCATTGTGAATTCTTGGGACTGTTGCACCAGAGGCTTTTCCTCCTCACCAGCTCTTTATGCTTTTTCTAGTGGAAATGAGCTGCAGCAGAGAATCAAATGGTGTTGCAAGCAGCTCACTTGCTCCTGTGGGATAGCTCAGAGGTGGGGTATTGTGTAGGGTGAGCAAGTGGTAGCTCAGCCTCATGAACAAGTGGTGGAATGGAAGCTCTAGCTTGAGGTTGTTCTGCCATGGTTCATCTGATGGGCAAAGGGCACTGCTGGAACCGGGTCAGGAGTACCTTGTGCTTTAACAGCTGCTTTTCTGTGTTCAGTGCAGGGGATGTGTCTCTCTAACAGGGCTCTTTTGGATCACTGCAGAAGATTTAACCACTGGCTTCTCTAATTAACACTCAGCACAACGGAGTGCCTGGAATCGTGGGTTTTGATGCTTATTAATTTGATTCATGCAGCACTCCTCTGAGGTTGGTTTGTCACATCTTAAACCCACTGTTTTCTAAGGAGATGTCAGTGTTGCTGGAACTGTAGTTACACTACCCAGCAGATAATAAAGGAAGCCTGGCAAGAATAGCTTAAAAATGAATCATTTTAAAACTCAGATAATCCCATTGCCATGTCCCCATTCCTGATGTCTTGGTTTGTCTTTAAATTAAAAGCCTCACTAGTGCTGGGCTTCAGATTTCTTGAACTATGTCCATGACACCTCAGCACTTTATCTGTCTAAAAGCCTGATACAGGTCTACAGCAGCATAGAGCTGTTGCTGTACATAGTCACACATGTGCACAAATGCCTCCAGAACTGGTCATATTCCAGTTAAATCTGTTAGTGAGGAAGGGTGAGGTGATGGCTAAGAAACATATAGTGGGTGTCAGGTATCTGGGCTGGATTCTGTGCCAGACTTTGGGCAAGTATGTGCCTCAGTTTTCCCAGCTGTAAAATGAGGCTGATAGAAATTAGCTACCTCACAGAGGTACTGTGAGGCTAAATTAATTACTGTTTGTTCAGCATCTTCATAGCGAAAGAATTTGGAGAGCATGAATTATTAGTAGTTGCAAATTCTATGCCATTAGTAGTTCCTAGTCCAAAGCAGATGGTGAGCTGTGCTTTAGGTCCCAGAGAGACAGGGACCTGCTAGAGAGAATCCAATGGAGAGCTGCAAGGATGATTAGGGGACTTGAGCATCCTCTCCTATTGAAGAGAGACTGAGAGCCCTGGGGCTGTTTAGTCTGGAGAAGAGAAGACTGAGAGGGGATCTCATCAATGTGCATAAATATCTGAGGGGTGGGTGTCAGGTGGAGGAGGCCAAGCTCTTCTGGGTGGTGCATAGTAATAAGACAAGGAACAACAGGTACAAGATAGAACACAGAAGGTTTCACCTCAACATGAGGAGAAACTTCTTTACAGTGGGAGTGATGGAGCAGTGGAGCAGGCTGCCCAGAGAGCTTGTGGAGTCTCCTTCTCTGGAGACATTCAAAACCCACCTGGATGTATTCCTTTAGTGGGAACGCTGCTGCTGTCTGCTGTCTCTCTTATGGAGGTCAGCAGAATGGAACTGCAGTGGCTGCCATCCTCCTTCCACAAAGAAATGTGGGAGATGTTTATTGTTATGAAGAAGGTTTACTGTTATGCATTTGTTTGCAGTAACTTTTTCACGATGGACCAGTGGTTCTGCTAAGTTTTGAGTTTCAAGTGCTATTTCAAGTCAAATACAAGGTTGCTAAGTTGAGAGAGAATCAAAGAAGATTTCAAAGAATCGAAGAATCAGGAAGGCTGGAAGAGACCTCAAAAGTCCAACCTGTCACCCAACACCTCATGACTAAACCATGGCACCAAGTGCCACGTCCAGTCCCCTCTTGAACGCCTCCAGGGACGGTGACTCCACCACCTCCCTGGGCAGCACATTCCAACTCTCTCTGTGAAGAACTTTCTCCTCACTTCTACCTAGTATGAAGCTGTAGATGACTCAGTGAAATTCATCAAAGACAATTTCAGTCACAAGTTTTTCCTGCTTCCTATGAAGCAAAGTTATGTAATTTTTCATTAATGAGACTTGGGAGGAAAAGAGAAGACTAAACTTTTTGTTTCATTGCACAGGCCCTGACAGTTGGAGCTGCTCTTGCATATTGATTGATAACTGCTGCGTTATTTCCATCTGCAGTTTTAGTTCAGAGCTTTAGAGCAAAGTAAGTGTGCATTTCTCTCAGCAAATTGGCTCTCCACCAGGAAGAAATTTATAAGCATTTACCTTTATAAATATTGATCTTTGAGTTGCAAAATGATGTTGTGTCTAAGTCCACTCAAAAAAGATGCTTCCTGGCTCGTTTTCCCTGCTCCAGTCCCAGCTGCACACTGCTTCTGCAGCTTTCTTTATGAGACTGGCATTTAGCCTAAATCTTACCAGTCTGAGAAAGGCTTGCTAAATCTTCCATTAGAACAGCATTTAAGTGCTGAGAAGTAGTTAAAGGATCTGCTCGGACCATTTTCCTAATGTTAAGTCTGTATTTTCCCGTTCCTTGTTGCCTTTCAGTGTTTCTGTGTTATCCCTCTCGGTGCCGTTAGGACGCAGGTTTATTCCTCCCATGGCTACATATGTCATGGTTTGTGCTGGTGTTCAGACTCTAATCAGCAGAGTGACAAATGGTGAATTAACTCAGATTCCAGTTAGCTTTCAGAATGGAAAGCCCAACCCTGCAGGCTTTGGGAAATGTCAAGCTGTGCACTCTTAAGTTTTTAATCTTCTTTCCTACGTTAGCCCTTCTGCTGGCCTGATCGTAGAATCATAGACTCAGTAAGGTTGGAAAAGACCTCAGAGATCATCAAGTCCTACCTATCACCCAACACCTCATGACTAAGTAAACCATGGCTCCAAGTGCCACATCCAGTCCCTTTTTGAACACCTCCAGGGACGGAACACCTCCACCACCTCCCTGGGTGCACATTCCAATGGCCAATCTCTCTTTCTAGGAAGAACTTTCTCCTCACCTCCAGCCTAAACCTCCCCTTGAGACTGTGTCTTCTTGTTCTGGTGCTGGATGCCTGGGAGAAGAGACCAACCCCCACCTGGCTACAGCCTCCCTTCAGGTAGCTGTAGACAGCATTAAGGTCTCCCCTGAGCCTCCTCTTCTCCAGGCTAAGCAACCCCAGCTCCCTCAGCCTCTCCTCACAGGGCTATGCTCAAGGCCTCTCCCCAGCCTCGTTGCCCTTCTCTGGACATGTTCAAGACTCTCAATGACCTTCTTAAATTAAGGAGCCCAGAACTGGACACAGGACTCAAGGTGTGGTCTAATCAGTGCTGAGTACAGGGCAGAATGACTTCCCTGCTCCTGCTGGCCACACTGTTCCTGATCCAGGCCAGGATGCCATTGGCCTTCTTGGCTACCTGGGCACACTGCTGGCTCATGTTCAGCCCGCTGTCAACCAGTACCCCTCAGTACTTTCTCCTCCAGCTCTTTCTGCAGCCTCAAAAGGATTTCTCAGCATTGAGATGGCCTAGAACAGCTCATTTCCCAAACCTGATTGGGAATATTGCGTGGACAAAGTTTTCCTTTCCCCTTTCTTTTCAAGCATGTTGCATAGAGCAGAGGGTTTATACATCCCATCAGGGAAAGCAGGAGCTGTAGTGGTATTCAGGTGGTGTGAAGACTGAAGAATGCAGTCCTCTTTAATAAGCTTTTGGGGAAAATTTATTTCCCCCCTGAAACTGATACATGCAGCAAGTGACTTTCAAATGATTTTTAATATGTGAGATCTGATTGCTTTAGGTCCTCAGCCCTGGCCTTTCCCTCCTGTTAAATGGAGTAGCAAATTAGGTAAAATATGAATTGTGGAGCCATGTGCGACCAAATGAAGGATTTTTTTTTTCATTCTCTTCATCTTCCTTTCTTCCTTCTGTGAAGCTTGTCAGAATTATTGTTTGGAGTTGGTTAATGTGCTGCTAGCTGAGATGAGCTTCTGGAAAGACAGTAAATAAGACCAGAAATACTGGAAGGCTCAGAAACTCACACTCCGGAGTGCTCTGACGCAGCTACGTGAGCAAAATCCTTATCTCAGAGCCACAATGGTTTGTATTAAAATACTTTCCTAAGGAGTATCTCTAACCATCCATGTTCTTAATTACACACCCTTCCTCTCTCTCTTCTTCAAGATTGATTTTCTTTTAGGAGTGACATTTACTAGCCCTGAAAAGAAAAAACCCAAGAAAGAAGTGGGGTCCTTTCCCTCACGCAAGTAATTACCTTCAAAACTATTTCTTTGCAACTCTTGAAAGCATTACACAAACCCTGAGCTTTATGGATGGGCCTGGAATTCTGAGTTCCTGGAGAATCTGCACATTTCCCCCTGATTTGTTGCAATACAGGGAACATAAAGCCCTGCTGGGCAGCAATAATACATGCAGCAGTACGTGGCACTGCTTCAGCAATATGCCTTTGTTGCAGTGTTTTAATGGCATAATGAGTATATTCATCACCAGGAAGCCCAAATAACTTCCTTAGCATGTCATATTTCTGGGCTGTTTGCTGCTAATTTTAGCCAGCTTTTGATGCTTATATTTAGCTCTTGCTTGACAGTGTCTGTGCTTGCAGCCCAAAGGGCAACAACAAAAAAAAATGACTTGCTCTCCTTTCATGAAAAAGTAGGAATTCACACCATTTGCTTGTTAATTAAAGCAGTTTAAAAAGGAAATGTGCCTGAAATGGTGGAGAGTTTGTGAGAACAGCTCAGGCAGGAAAACAGCAGACTTGTAGCCTCTCTTTTTTTGAGCCACCCTCATTATGGGAGCCTCATCTCTGGAGGTTTTAAAGGCCAGGCTGGATGTAGCTCTGAGCAGGCTGATCTTGTGTGAGGTGCCCCTGCTCATGGCACGGGGGTTGGTACTGGCTGATCCTTGAGTTCCCTTCCAACCCTAACAGTTCTATGATTCATGACTAGGCAGGGCTGTGCAGAAGATGTGTACCCCCCAGACATCAGTACCATGCGCACAGGCAGCTTTCAAATGCTGAAACCACTCTAAAGGGGAGAATTTTAATGCACCACTTGCAGGTCCCAGATTCACAGATGGGCTTTTTAAAAGTTCAGAGGAAGATGCCCGGTTCCCTGGCTCCATTTGCTTGTGAGCACTCTCCCCTCATTGAGGTTAATCTGAGGTGCTGAACTTTTCAGAGGGCTAACCTGCATTGTTTGGTGCTTCCAACTTTTGGCTAAACAGTTGATGAGGCACTTTAAAGACAAAACTCTCTGACTTCCAATTCTCTCCTGTTTCTCCTTGTTTCTTGCCCTCCTCCTTTTTTTTTTTTTGCCCTTTTGTTCTTTTTTCTTTATTACTGCCTGTTTGTTGCTCTGCCTTGCCTGCCTCCCCCTGCTGATGACAGCTCTCTGCAGTCCACATTCTTCTTCCTTGAGTTGCATTGTGCTTTGTGTTCTGTTTCTATTTGGATGTGCACCCTACCGTGTCTTGAGTGACAACATGATCTCCCTGTCTCTCCTCCAAGTTCTCCTCTCTTCTCTGGGTAGATGTAGTTCCCCTGTGTCTCACTGCAGTTGATCCTTCTTGTCTCTTTCCCACTTTCAGTTGTTTTAATCCTTTCACTTTAAATTTTGGCTCTCCTTTTCTCTCACTCTTTCTGGAACTCATCCCTTTTGGCTTGCCAGGACTCCTCAGCTGCTTATCCCAGAGCACATAATTCTAGTCTGAGATGTGGATGAGAATGAATACCTGGTTTTTCCCTCTTTCATCCAGGTGTGATGTGGTCTATACATTTGCTCTCTGCAGCCACCTGAGAGGAGGTTGGAGCAAGCTGGGTGTTGGTCTCTTCTCCCAAGTAATAAGTGGTGAGAGGAAGTGCCCTCCGGTTGCACCAGGGGAGGCTTAAGTTGGATATTAGGACAAATTTCTTTGCTGCAAGAGTGGTCAGGCATTGGAACAGGCTGCCCAGGGAGGTGGTGGAGTCACCATCCCTGGAGGAGTTCAGGAAAAGTGTGGCCATAGCACTGTGGGACAGGGTTTAATGGGCACGGTGGTGTTGGGTGGATGGTTGGACTTGATGATCTGAGAGGTCTTTTCCAACTGAAATGATTCTAGGATTCTATATGTATTAACCTTGTCAGTCTGTAGTGGAAAAAATAGATTTAATTGACAGACATCTAGGCCTATTCTCTCCAAATGCCTCCCTCTGCCTCATTTTGGGTGGTAGGGGTGGCTGCATGAGTTTGCTGGAGCTCAGTAAGGTGGTACCTGCCTTCAATCTGGCAGCTGCACAACTGCAGCAAGGCTGGGCAAACGCCTTGCCAGAGCATTGTGGTGTGTTTGTGTTGTAACATGGGATGTCAGGTAGTGATAGGACTAGGAGCAAAACTAGAAGTGGTTAGATTCAGATTGGATGTTAGGAAGAAGTTCTTCCCCATGAGGGTGGTGAGAGACGGGCACAAGTTGTCCAGGGAGGTGGTGGAAGCTTCATCCCTGGAGGATTTTAAGGCTGGGCTGGATGTGGCTCTCAGCAACCTGCTGTAGTGTGGGGTGTCCCTGCCCATGGCAGGGGGGTTGGAACTAGATGATCCTTGAGGTCCCTTCCAACCTTAGAATTCTATGATTCTATGAAATGCTGAGGCCAAAGCTAGTACAGAGCCTTTTTAGATAGCTGTGACAACCTGAAGCTGAAGAACAGGTGAGGTTAAGAGGGTCCATTGCTAATAAAGGAGCAGAAGCAGTGGCCACCCCTCTTGGGAGCAATTTCACTTGTCAGATTTGTGGGATGGGCGTAGATGCAGCATTTCCTTGGGGCAGAGGCAAGAGGCTTGCTTTCAAGTCCCATACAATATGAGTTTAAGCAAAGCCATCAGAGAGGGATTTGGCAGAACATTCTTGTTGGAGAAGTTGATGGGAATAAGATAATTGAAAAGCTCAGTGGTGTCTTTGAAGGGTAGAGGCTTTTCTGGAGAGGGAGTGTATGTGGGACAGATGCAGGAGGGAGGGGAGCACAAGTCTGAACAGGAAAGAAGAGAAAGTTGGCGTTAGCAGCGTGTGATGTTGCCGCGAGTTGGGGGGTTTGCTTTGCTTCATGCTTGGAGCTTACATTTCAGTTCTGCTGAGTGGACACAGAGGCTTAAACCCATGGGGATGAATTGGTGCAGCACCAGCAATGTGTGGCATTATCAGCATTTGTGCCTACAGTTTAGGAGGGATCTGACTTAGAGCCACATCCCAACTGAGGTGCATGGAGAAGAGGCTGCAACCTGAGAGCCAGGATGCAGGAATGTACTCTGCAGAGGCAGCTCCAGCGTGGGGTTACTTCTGAAGTGATTACAGAGCATTTGCTGATGGTGTCCCTCCATAGCACAGCACTGAACTAGCTGGCAAGGGAAAGAATGATTTTATAGGCTCTGTGTCTTAGATTTGTACTGAGAAAATGTCATTTGCTAGAATCCCTCCATGGGCTCTAATTTTATAATGTTGAGAGAGTATGAATGAGTCGGTGGAGTATTCCTGAGGGCAAACACCAGCAACATGTGACTAGAAATCTTAATTTTCAGAACACAGAGTTCCTCTATTCAATGTACACACCAGGCATCTGAGTACAGCTCCTTTTTTATTTGTCACTGACAAGCTATGATTTATTTCCTCCTGGGTGTAAGTCATGGGCTGTGCTTGCTGCAGTGCAGAAGATTCTGGAGGGAAAATGTAATCCAATGGAGAAGGAAACTTGAATTCTCTCCTCTCTCGACCTGAGTTGCTTTTCTCTGCTTGTGGTTCTGCCAGGGAGCTGAGTGGATGTCCAAAGTGGATTAACTAATTTTTGTCCTCTTCTGTGTGGCTGAGACAAAAGTACTGAAAATAAAAATGCAGAATAGCAGATTGGAAGAGATGGAAACCCTGATGAGTTGGCAGAGCACTTGGGGAAGCTTCCACTCTTGTGCTTTGCTTATCACTTGCTTTTACAGCTATGTGTAGCTACTGTGACTTTCCTTTCCACTAGCTATAGGTAAGTTTCTTTGCAAAAGGGGAGGTGAATTTAAAGAGTATCAGCCTGGGGCTCTGCAATTGTGGTTTGGGAGACATTAGCTACCCCCCTTCCTCACCAAAATGAAATTAGCAGGGTATCCAATGTTCTGTGTTTATGCACTAGGAACATAATTCACCCTGGACTAAGTGCTGGAAGAAGATTTGGAGAGATAGTGGAGTTGGGATGGGAGAATTTTCCATTAAGAGCAAAAGATAAATGCTGGCATATTTACAGTGCACCTGGGGCTCTTTCAGCACAGGTGGGTCCCAGATCATTCCAGATCCAGGCAGATAAACCATGCAGATTTTGTTGGCATTGCTCATCTGAACAAAAGGAGACAAAAATTGGAAATTAAACCAAGCCTGGCTAATATTTTTTTTGCTAATTAAAGCTACAGCTCTTGGTAAAGATATGAAAGCAAAGAAAACAAAAACTAGACCTGCTATAACTCTTGTGAGGATTCCCAGAGCATTCCTCACTGCTCTGCTCTCCAGGTGGAACATTTCTTTGGCATTGCAGAGCCAAACTCTTAATTTGTGACTGGTTTAGTCATGAGGTCTGTGGTGACAGGTTGGACTTGATGATCTTTGAGGTCTCTTCCAACCTTGGTGATTCTGTGTTCTGACTTTGTCAGTCTGCCTCTGTGTTAGGGAAGGAAAGTGCTCAGTTGTCATCTCCCTGCATATCTTCTCACCTGGGTGTCCAGCTGATTTTCACCTGTAATTCTGATTCCCATGGGTAGTATACAAGAGTACTACTTTGGGGTAGATGTGAGCTAATTACAACCTGGGAAGACCTTTTGGTTCTGAACTACTTGCAGCTGCTTTGACCAGAATGTGACCAGCAAATGCTTAACACTGTGTTTCTGAGAGTATTTTTCTGACCAAGGGGCCCCTTCCAATCCATGTAAAGGCTTTTGATGATCATCAATATGCTGTGAAGGCTCTTGGTGATCATCAGTATGCCATAGCCCATCCCATCCATGACCATGCAGTCCTCCTCTTCTGCCTTTGCACATTCTAGCGTTGGTTCAAACACGCCTTCTCCTACTGTTGTTGCAGGAGACCTTGACTTAAACAGGTTCCTTTGTATCAGGGCTCAAGGGAAGAATGAAATGAATCCATAAATGGTGCATTGTCATAAAGGGGGGGTGGGGGGGGAGTGTAATTTGTATATTTTTGTAAATATGTAACATTTAATGGCAGTTTTGTAGTGACGTGCTGTTTTTGAGGGGCAACCCCAGCAACCCACAGGTCTATGTTTGAATATGCTTAATGTAACACTTAACTGTGATCCAATTGCACAATTAATAGCTTAATCAAAAGTCTTGTGCAATATGTAGTGCACACATAACCCCCACTCTCTGTTGGTGATCCACAGCCCAGTTCCTGACAGCTTTTACTGGTGGTGATGAACTGTGCAGCACAGTTTATCGTGGGCTCTTTTCAGCTTCCAAACATGTAGCAGGCAAACTACTGTATACTCCTGTGTACTCCACTGCATCCAAAGGTATGCATTTGTCTGAGAACCTGCACTACAGGTCTTTTTCTTTAATAAAATTTGATTCTAAACTATTGCTTGCTTTTGGTTTTCTTGTGAAGCACTCGGTGGGATTTGCGGAGAGAAAATCAGTTTGGCCGGGCCTCAGAGTTTGCGTGTCGGTGACGAGCAGCAGGCTGCTCAGCTTCCTCCACTGCTCCTCCACTTCATCCTCCTGTACTGCAGCTCAACTCCACTCCGAGGGAAAGCAGGGAGCAGTCCTTTTCCCCTGTCCCTAGGAGTGGAGTTGCTGCAGTAGAATTGGTGGAGGGTGACGCTCTGTGGTGAGATCGAAGCCTTGCAACTGCAGGTGAAAACAAATGTTGTAGAGCTCCGTTGAGTCGGAGGCTGAATGTTCCTATCTAGCTTTAGAATAAAAGAATCTAGCAAGGTTTAACTTTGAGCTACCTGTAAGAGATGGCCATAAACAGAACCAAGTGTGTTCTTCTGCCCTTCCCATGTCTTTATTCCATTCTCTTCCGTTGCTATCCTCACATACTACTTGCTCTTTACTTACTCTTTGAGTGCCTTGTCTTTATCTCACTGCCCTCCTGAAGAGTTGCCTGTGCTGTACAAGATCTGCATCCTCCTTGCAAAATTGAGGGGTATGCAAATCCAAACCTGTCCTTATCTGGCTGTGTGCAAGGATTGGAGCCTGGCTCTTACTGGTCCTGACAGGAGCTCTGTGGAGGTCTCTGGGTTGCTCAAATCGGCATGTGCTGTGCATCCCTGCAGCTTGGACATTCTTCCCTGCTTCAGAGTATTGAGGTGAGCTGCTGCTGGCTTAGCTGAGGTTTGGGGCTGGAATAGTTTATGGTTTGCTGAGAGGTGGTTGCTGCTGTGCAGATTAGCAGGGTGGCTCAGGCTGTGAATCGTTACTAAAGCTCATCCTGGGACAAAGCAGCAACAGAAACCATTATCCACCTGTTTTTGTTAGCTACAGAAATTACATAGACAGCACTGAGTGTTTAATGGAACAGCAAATAGATGGATTATTCATGGAGTGGGTCTATCTTGAGGAACAGAAGGGAAAATGTCAGAACTCTAAGTTTAAACTTCATCTTCTCAGTCTGCTCTAGTTCAAGACTTTCTCATAGTCCCTGCTGAAAGACTCAGCAGCCAGAGGACTCCGTGCTATGGGCTGCGTGGTCCCACCCTGCAGGATGTCATGCTAAAGGTAAGGCTGGTTTCAGAAATGAAGCTTGAGGCTTTCCCTGCTTGAGTAGCTCAGCTAGAAAAGCATTTGTACGGTTGTCATTTTAGGTTCTCCAGTCCTATGGTGTGGACTTCAAGCTGCAGTTCATCAGTAAGCAGCCTGTTGAATCTTGAGTGGCTTACTTTTCACTTTGCAGATTCAGTGCTCTGACACAAACCAAAGCAAAATGAAAAGCTAGCCTGAAGTCTGTTATTTTTAATGATGTTCCAATAGTTCATTCTGAGGAACACCCCTGAGCTGGAAGGGCAGGAGTGAGAACAGACAGAGACAAGCTGTTCTTGTAAATGAGGCACCAAAGGGCAGCTGCTAATACCTAACCTGAAGGGCTACTCTCCTCCAGAAACCAATTTCCATGGGGGGGGTGGGGGGGAAAGGAATAAGATAATCACTGCAATTCTGCTTCCTTTGCTGTCCTCATCAAAGCCATATTAATTGCTGTGCTATTTTGAAGCCTGACTGGTTTCAACATCATCATAAATTATGTCTCTATAATAAAACTTCTGAGTCACAAACACCAGCCAATATTTTTTTCCTGTTTTCCATTAAGGCACTGATTTATTTGCCTTCTTTCCCTCCCCCCCCCCCTTTCCTTTTTGTGATTTATGCCTTAAAAGATGCTTTGCTTTCATATAAATCCAGCTGCTGTGGTGAAAATGGTGCTGTGCCCTGACCCTCATGGTTTTCAAAGGCTGAAGCACAATGCTACAAAATGCTGCTCAGTTTAATGGGATAAAAGGCTCCGTTCTGGCTGCTGCAGCATCACGCGCCAAAACCAGCAGCAGCGGAGGTAAACGTTAAAAAACAGGTTAAAGAAGTAATAATTCAGAGGAATAATTCAGTGGCAGCAATTATCAGTCTGTTTCAAAATTAATGGAAGCAGGAACGAAGATTTTTCACTTAAGTTCAACCCAGGACCATGCAGCTGTAAATCTCCTGAGCTGTAATTCCACAGAATCAAAGAGAAAAATAATTTCCTTGTCACCAGGAGAGGTTACTGAAGAAGAATATCCTTGATGTAATTGCATTATTTCAGTTGTCTAATGCATTAGACAGGAATTAGGAGGAATGAAAGTGCATTGTCTTGATCCCAAGACAGATGCTTGCTTTAAAAATCACTTGAAAAGGATCTCATTTCCTTTGATAGGAGAGGAGGCTTCTGTAGCTGCTGGTGGGGAGAACTAAATATGGAAGAAACCAGCTCCATGGGCTGCCCAGGGAGGTGGTGGAGTCACCGTCCCTTGTGGCAATGCCAGCGACGAGCAGTGTGAGCAATCTGGCAGTGCAGGCCTAGAGCCTAGAGCCTGCACTGCCAGATTGCTCACACTGCTCGTCGCTGGCATTGCCACAGTCCCTGGGGGTGTTCAAGAGGGGATTGGATGTAGCACTTGGTGCCATGGTTTAGTTAGTCATGAGGTGTTGGGTGACAGGTTGGACTTGATGATCTTCGAGGTCTTTTCCAACCTTATTGATTCTATAGTTCTATGATTCATTCGTCAGCAGCAAGGTGGCAGGAAAATGAGGAGGGGAGTACAGGAGGACACCCGGTCTGCACTTCCAGCCTCTACCCACCCTGGAGCTGGACCCTTCTGTTCAGAGCTGGTAGATTTGTGTTTGATGGCCTTAAGTAACTCTTCTCTGACATCACCCCCTTTTTTTTGTATTGTAAAAGTCTGTTTCCTGGTGTTTCCCCCTCTCCATTTGAAAAATGGTGCCAGTTGCCAGCGTTCCTTTGCCAGCCAGGAGTCCTTTAGAAGTCCCCTGGTCAATACTCCTAGTGAGGGGCTGAGAGTGCTCAACTGAGGCACAAATGAAAAGAAGATACATGAAAACAATCAGTGCTGCAAATGTGGGTGCCCACCTGCAGGAACAAACCTCAGTGAAGTAAGGTAGGTGGTGTTGGGGTCTTTCATACCAAGTGCCTTCAGGGTGCAGTGGATAGACAAAGTATTAGAGGTGGCTTACACATAAAGATCTCATCTTTGATAGGAGAGGAGGCTTCTGTAGCTGCTGGTGGGGAGAACTAAATATGGAAGAAACCAGCTTCATGGGCTGCCCAGGGAGGTGGTGGAGTCGCCGTCCCTGGAGGTGTTCAAGAGGGGATTGGATGTGGCACTTGGTGCCATGGTTTAGTCAGGAGGTCTGTGGTGACAGGCTGGACTCGATGATCTTTGAGGTCTCTTCCAACCTTAATGATACTGTGATCCTCTTCAAGGCTTTTTAAGGCCAGGAGCCTGCATAACTGAAGGTAAGGTTTCTAATACTCTCATATATTATAAAGTGCAGCTATTCTAAATGCATATTTTTATACATAGAACATCTGTTTTTATACAACTTGTCCTATCTGTATGTTTTCTACAGACATTCTTTCTTGCTTTAGAGAAATTACTGATTTTTTTTTAATTTATTTTGCTGTGAAGGCAGTGAAGGGCTCTGAGCTTTGATGAAGCACCCAAACTGCTGAGTCTCCTTGGCAGACAATTCTTTTCAGTTCCACCACCATGACATGTTTTACAAATGCTTGTCCATGTTTTCCTCCTGAGGTCGAGGAGGCTGTGAGTACAGAAAGGGAACCACTTTGCCTGCTGCTTCCCTAAGTTGGGTAAAAGAAATGTATTTTGGACCTGATGGAGAGGGTCCAGAGAAGGGCCATGGAAATGATCAGGGGGTAGGAGCACCTCTGCTATGAGGACAGGCTGACGGAGCTGGGGGTGTTCAGCCTGAAGAGGAGGTTGCAGAGAGACCCAATAGCAGCCTGCCAGTACCTGAAGGGGGCTACAGGAAGGATGGGCCTTTACAAAGGCCAGTGACAGGACAAGGGGCAGTGGCTTCAAACTAGAGAAGGGCAGAGTTAGATTGGATGTTAGGAGCAAGTTCTTTACTGTGAGGGTGGTGGAACACTGGAACAGGTTGCCCAGGGAGGTGGTTGAGGCTCCTTCCCTGAAGGTGTTTAAGGCAAGGCTCAACAGGGCTCTGAGCAACCTGATCAAGTTGAGGATGTTCCTGCTGACTGTAGAGGGGGTGGACCTTTGAAGGTCCCTTCCAACCCAGACCATTCTGTGATTCTACTTAAGCATGACATCTGTAGTAATTTTAGTGTAATTGGGGTGGGAGCTAAATGTAAGAAAAGCACCAGGGAGAAACGATGGCTTACCAGTGCTCAGTCTCACCTGTCAGCCCTCTCCAGGGAACTACTATCTTCATCGTTAAGTAGCCTGATAATTAGCTCCATTTGATTTTCAGCAACTTTTAATTTCTTAGAGGCAATTTGTAAGGTACATTTTACATTATTTATTACTGGGGTTGGCATCTAGGCAGTCACAGCAGGAACTTCTGCTAAGGAGCCCTGCACATGCTGAGCTTCCACCTTTCATAGCCCTCAGAGTGCACTCAAGCCGCTGAAGGTCCTTGCATGGTGAAATCCTAGAATCACAGAATCAATAAGGTTGGAAAAGACCTCAAGGATCATCAAGTCCAACCTGGCACCCAACACCTCATGCCTACTAGACCATGGCACCAAGTGCCACATCCAATCCCCTCTTGAACACCTCCAGGGATGGTGACTCCACCACCTCTCTGGGCAGCACATTCCAACAACTAACAACTCTCTCTGGGAAGAGCTTTCTCCTCACCTCCAGCCTAAACTTCCCCTGGTGCAGCTTGAGACTGTGTCCTCTTGTTCTGGTGCTGGGGACACATCTCCTACCAAGATGAAATGGGGATAGATCTACCAAGAAAACAGCAGTTACAGCCTGTGACCCTGGCAGGGGAGAAGGGCACTGAGCTGAGGATGGCTATCGAGGGCATCCTGCTGTGGTGCCAGCTGCTGCTGCCACCTCTGAGGACCAAGACACAACACCACAGCTACTTCTCTTTATTTTTTTAGCCAGGTAACTTTATTAATAATGGTCTTGGATCTGTCACACCTAACAGGTGCCAGTCTGAGGTTTTTTTTTTCCATTTATTTTACTTTTCACACTCTGCAAGACTTTCTGAAGAATAAACTAGAAAGGTATAAAGTTAAGTGGAAGCTTTTGAGACACACACACAGCTGAAGGTGAGTCTAGTTTGGATATCTTTTTCTTTCTTCAACAGAAGTTTCCATGAATGTGTGTCAAAAAAAAACAACACAACCAAAACAAAACCACCTTAAATACATTGAGAAATACAGTAGAAAGACTCTATTTACACTCAGTTATAATGGGCACTGCCAACATATCCAATAACAAAAATAAACCAACAACAAAAAGACTTTGTTCATGTTTGTTTCATGCTTTTTTTTTTCCCCCCCCTCTCCCCCCCAAGAGTTTTTTTGGTTGTTTTCTCCTTCCCCCCCCCCCCCCCCCCTATTTTCTTTCTCTTTTTTTTTTTCCTTTCTTTTAAATATGATTTTGTTTCTTTAAAAAATACATTAAGGAAATAATTACATTCTTAAGATGAGAACTTTACCTTAACAACCTCCAGCCTGGGCCAATTCATGTCAAAGTGTCTTTAACGGAGAGTCGACACTCAACGAAGCGTTGTCATCTACACAAACCCCAACCCAAATCAAATGGCCACACTCAGGTCATCAGGAATAAAAAAAAGCCCAACAACAAACAGCTTTGATCCCCCAAAGTGATGATTGTTTCTTGGTTTTAAAAAAAAAAGCATCACCTGTTTACAAAAAAGGCAGTAAAAAAAACCATCAAAGCACCTAGTCCGGTAACAGGAGTTTGAGGAAGCACAAAGTTACCGTTTGCTTAGACACAGCAACGGTTTCCAACGGGAGGTTCCCTTTCAAACCCAAATTGTGCTGCTCCGTGGCTGACTCTGCCTGCTGATCCCCAGCCTGCCGCTGGTGAAAAGACAAAGTCCTGTGGCTTTTTTATCCAACACTGTGCAGCACCAAATGTGGTCACTGGAGAGGTGGTTTCCGAGGGTTTGTTGTTCTCCTCCTCTCCAGTCCTTGGCCGTTCTGAAGAGCAGACGTCGCTGATGTCAGTCGCGATGGTACAAGGCGTGCAGTTAGTCTGTGGCGTGTTGAAGGGGAGCTGCTGGTGGCTTTATGGAGCCTTTGCTGGAGGAAGGGTGAAAGGAAGTTGCTTAATTTTGCCAGCAGTCCCTGCTGCAGCAGGTGCTATAGGTGCCAAGGATGACCAGCATCAAAGTTGGAGCAGAAGGCTGTGGCACCAGGGCTGGTGGTGTGTGCATGGCCCCAGCACCACCCCATTTCTGCTTGCTTGGACACACATTTCCACACTTCTGTCTCAGGCATGAATTCCAACATGGCCTTGCCAAGGATTCCTGGTTTGGTTTGTTTTTTTCCCCCCCATGGGATGTTGGGGGGTGGAAGATTCAATGGTAAAGAAGGAAAGTGACTTGGCTTTTGCCTACTCTGCATTACTTGGTGCAGGACCACTTCTTCATGGCAACTGTTACATCATTGCAAACTTTGACTAGAAGCCTAATTTGCATCATAAATATGTACAGATATAAATTAAATACTTAGTGAAATATACAAATAAATAACTTAATTTGAAATAAAAAGCCTAAATGAACTTAACTTTTGCTCCAAATTTGGGTTTTTTTGCTAAAATTTGATGGGAACTTGATACTGTTTAGTCCATATGGCATACAGCATGGGATGTGCCCTCCACTTGAGAGAGTTAAGCAGATGACCTAAAATCATATTAAAAAATGCTGCTTTTAGTGAAAAACCACACTGGCACTTGCTTTCCCTACTGCATCTGCATTCCTGCAGCACTTTGTACAAATCACAGTCCCAAGAAGCAGCCTTCCTTTGTTGGGCTCCGTTTCTACTCTGCTAAGGACAATGGGACCCTTAGCGCTAACTGCACCTGGGAACAGGACACAGTCCTGTGTCCCAGCAGCTCTTTCTGACAGCTCTCTGCCTGCAAATCCCCTCAGCTCCTGCAGGAAGTGCTCTGGCATCCAGCTCAGCTGGGAATCCCAGTCTATCCTTCAGGAGTCACGCACCTATTCTTAAAGGTAAGAGACAAACTGCAGGCTGGGCCATGAAGGGATGTGATCCTTGGTTAACTGCTGTCGTGCCAACTTCTGTGGTTTTAATTGCAAGTCTTAGCTAATTATAAAGACTCCAGCCCTAAGATCTGTGATTATGTCAAAATACAAGTAGTAGTACTTGAATTTTTTCCAATTAATTTTCTAGTCCTCACAGTTGAGGAGGCAAAAAAGAATCTTGAGAATGTGATTGAAGGCTCTCCAAAGGCTTAAAATAAAGCACAGAGAAAACATTAAAAGAACCCAACTCATATAATATTTTTTTCCCCCTCTCTCTCCCCTGATTATTTATTTTTAAGCTAATAATGAGTTTTTGAAGGACTTCAGTTGGCAATTCACTGCATGTAAGTTCTCAGGAGTGACACAAAGAACAGACTTACCTCTATCACTTTACAGACTAAAATGCAAGATGCCTTTTCCTAGTAAACAGAAATAAGACTCCTAAGAAAATCCCCAAATTCTCTGTCAAATTTTTATATATATAGATATATATATAAAAAAGAGTCTGGCAATCATCATCATCATCATCTTTTCAGTCCATCTTCCTCAAAAACCATTAGCTGAGGTATGAAAAGATGAAGGAAACTAAGTACAGCAGTGTTCTCTAACTCAAGTTTACCATATTCTAGCCAAACAGGACAAGACTGCGTGAGCTGTTCTGAGCTGCTGCTATCTGCTGAGGATTGATTGCTGTGAAGTCTTCTTTTTTTCTTCATCTTCTTCTTCTTTTGTCAAAAAAAGCAGAGAAAAGAAGCAGTCTCTAAAAATACCAGCTTGCCTTTTTAAAAGAAAAAACAAATATATTAAGAATCAGCCACAAGTTACAGCTCACCACTATGACCTCTGAAAATGACTGGTGCTGTGCAACAGGAGTCAAGAGAAAGGGCTAAAAAGGCAATTTCCACACCACCCCCATTCCCCCTCCCCAAGCTTTCTGTCTCTGTGGCAAAAGCCTCTGGCTAAAAAGGCTCCAAACCAATGCTGACAGCTGCCTTGTCTCATCCCAGCTCCCACCCCAGCGTAGAGAACTGTGGCACTGCCAAGCTCCTGCCTTCCTGGCCAAGCAAGCCACCCCAGTTCTGTGGAGGCATTTCTGTAGCTTTGCCACGTGAAAGGCCAACAGCAAGGTGTCAAATGATGAGCAGGAGCTGCAGCCAGCCCTCAGATGTCACTTCTGAACCTGGAAGGAGATGATTTCTCATGGGTCTTGGTGCACCAGTCTTCAGTGGTGTCAGGCCACCTGAGGTGAGAGAATGAATGTTGCTGGTGTGTGATGTTTCAGCAGAGCAACCTTTCAGCTGTGACTTTATGCTCCTTTTTCATTACTATGGCTGGTTTGGGGTATGTTTTGGTGTTCATCTTCTTGAGCAGTGAAGTCAGAACTAGTTACAGCTAACAAGAAGGGGCACACGTAGCTACACAGCAATAAGTCCAGGGGACAGGCAAGTCAGCGCCAAGCTACCTTTAACATAACAGAATCCTAGAACCTCTTCTCTTGTACCACTGGATACCACCTTTAGATGAGTCTCTTGCAGCCTATGTCTTGGTCCATAGTAGGTAAGGCCTTTATGGAAAGTGAGAGGTTTTGCTATGTTTATGTTCCATTTTTCATCTCCCATTCCTGGAAAGGGGAAGAAAAAGAAAGATGTGGAAAATGCTAGAGAAGTCAGCTTGTTTCACTGCTGTCATCAGATCTGCTGAGCCACAGCCAGCTGAGGTCAGCAACAGTTTTTCCATTAACTCTGCTGGATCCAGCCTGCTGCCCACAAATTAGTTAGGGAATGCTAACAAGTAGGTCCTGATAGTGCCTGTGTGCAGCTTCCACCCCTCCACAGCTGCACTCCAGCAGCTTTGCTTTCTTCTGCTCTGCAATAGGCTCTCTTGGCTTTCTGCATGGGCTGCTGATGGAGCAAAGCACTCAGCTGCAGGTGAGTAAGGCAGAGTACCATTAGGCACTTCAGCCTGGAAAAGAGCAGTCTGAGAGGGGATCTTTGATACATGGAGGTCATGAGAATGAGGCTGGCCTCTTCTCAGTGGTGCCAAGTGAGAGGACAATGGGTACAAACTAGAACCCAGGAGGTTTCACTTGAACTTAAGGAGAAACTTCTTTGTTGTGAGAGTGTCTGACAAGTTAGTTTACATTGCATTTGTTTCCTGTAATCCAAGCTGAGCTATTGCTCAGCAAACTAAAGAAATCACTTTGCCTGTCTGTGCCTCAGGTTCCCCACCTGTCAGCTGAGGACAATGACAGCTGCAAGCCTCAGCAAAGCACAGAATCTGTGATGCCTTCATCCATGTCCCAGGGCAAACTGTTTCTATTGGTTCTGCTACAGAACCATGAAAAGCATGAGATTGCTGCAGCTGAACACCCAGGTAAACCAAACTTGGGGCCACTGAGTGACACCTACAGCATGTCCTAACAGTCTATATGAGCTGAAGAGGGATGGGTTCAGCTCAGGACATGCACATTGTGCCTACTCTTTGAATCACACCCTTGCAGTGATCAGAAACTAATGAAGATATGAAGGAGTTGGCCTCTGGCTGAAGTAATCCCCATGGAGCAGCTGCCCAGATGTTCTTAGCCAGGGACTGGAGTCTACAGATTCCTCTCCCACCCATCTACTCTGCAGGCAGCCTGCTGACTTGGCTCCCACCCTGAATTCCTCAGTTTCACTCTCATTCCAGAACATTTCAGAGTTCTTATGCATGTAAATATCTGTCTCTGCTGCAGGAACAGCATCAATTTGGCTGAACAGCCGCAGGACCATGGCACTTCTTCAACCATAGTAAAGCAACAGTAAAGGTCACAGCTGGTGGATGTTTTAGCTATGTAAGGAAAAAGGGATAGGATAGGATAGGATAGGATAGGATAGGATAGGATAGGATAGGATAGGATAGGATAGGATAGGATAGGATAGGATAGGATAGGATAGACCAGGCTGGAAGAGACCTTTGAGATCATCGCATCCAACCTATCATCAACTAAACCATGGCACCAAGCACCCTATCAAGTCTCCTCCTAATGATGGTGACTCCACCACCTCCCTGGGCAGCACATTCCAATGGCCAATCACTCTCTCTGCGTAGAATTGTTTCCTAACCTCCAGCCTAAATCTCCCCTGGTGCAGCTTGAGACTGTGTCCTCTTGTTCTGGTGCTGCTTGCCTGGGAGAAGAGATGAGCCCCCACCTGGCTACAACCTCCCTTCAAGGAGTTGACAGCAATAAGGTCTCCCCTGAGCCTCCTCTTCTCCAGGCTAAGCAACCCCAGCTCCCTCAGCCTCTCCTCACAGGGCTGTGCTCCAAACCCCTCCCCAGCTTTGTTGCCCTTCTCTGGACACGTTCCAGCAACTCAGTATCTTTCTTAAACTGAGGTGTCCAGAACTGGACACAGGGCTCAAGGTGTGGCCTAACCAGTGCTGAGTACAGGGCACAATGACCTCCCTGCTCCTGCTGGCCACACTGTTCCTGATGCAGGCCAGGATGCCATTGGCCTTCCTGGCCACCTGGGCACACTGCTGGCTCATGTTCAGCCTACTATCAACCAGTACCCTCAGGTCCCTTTCTGCCTGGCTGCTCTCCAGCCACTCTGACCCCAGCCTGTAGCACTGCATGGGGTTGTTGTGGCCAATGTGCAGAACCCAGCACTTGGATGTGTTAAATCTTGGGGTTAAAGCAGGTAGGCAATAATTCTATGGTGTTTCTTTAATCTTGTGAGGTTTTTTTGTTCCCTTAATTTAGATGGTGCTTTTATTAAAAGAAAATCAGCTTTGCACAGCAGATTAAGGTACACCTAAACTTAAACCACAGTACTGGGAGAAGCCAGACTGCTTTTAAAAGGCTGTCAAATGTACATTCCCTGTCTATATGCTACCAGAGCTCTAAAGGAAGTCTTTGGGTAAGCAGCTGGGAGGATAATTTTTCATATGTTAAGTAAGCCTTGAAGGCAGTAGCTTTCTTTTGCAGGTGCAGAAGGAAATTTTCTCTTGTTTTTCTTTCTCCAGCAGGTTCACACCAATGTTTAAGTCAACACTGACAGCGTGATAGGGAGCTGGCAGAGCTCTTTTTCCTCTCCAGTCCCAGAACATAAGCAAAATGTAAGCTGTTGACATTCACCAGTTTGGAAAACAAAGCAGAAATACTCATTGCAGTCTCCCTGCTGCACAACTTGGGTTAGAAATCCATTTGAAAGGTGCAGTGTTTCAGTAACTGTTGCTCTGATGCAGCAAGGGCACTTGGACCACTTCTCTATAGCAATGCCAATGCAGAATAGTGGTTTCCACATTTTAAGACAGTCTCCATTTCCAGTTGAGGAGAGATTAACAAAATTACAATTAAAATGCCTTCTGCCTTGTCAAACGTGTGAGTGCTTGCTAAAATAATCAAACCCATGTGTTACACAGATATAGACTAGACCAGACCAGACCAGACTAGACTAGAATAGAATTAACCAGGTTGGAAAAGTCCTTTGAGATCATCAAGTCCAACCTATCACCCAACACCATCTAATTAACTAAACCATGGCACCAAGCACCCCATCCAGGCTCTTCCTAAACACCTCCAGTGATGGTGACTCCACCACCTGCCTGGGCAGCACATTCCTATGGCCAATCTCTCTTTCTATGAAGAATTTCTTCCTAACATCCAGCCTAAACCTCCCCTAGCGCAGCCTGAGACTGTGTCCTCTTGTTCTGCTGCTGGTTGCCTGGGAAAAGAGACCAACCCCCACTTGGCTACAACCTCCCTTCAGGGAGTTGTAGAGAGCAAGAAGGTCTCCCCTGAGCCTCCTCTTCTCCAGGCTCAGCAACCCCAGCTCCCTCAGCCTCTCCTCACAGGGCTGTGCTCCAAACCCCTCCCCAGCTTTGTTGCCCTTCTCTGGACACCTTCCAGCAACTCAACATCTTTCCTAAACTGAGGAGCCCAGAACTGGACACAGGACTCAAGGTGTGGCCTAACCAGTTCTGAGTACAGGTGCAGAATGATCTCTCTGTTCCTGCTGGCCACACTGTTCCTGATACAGGCCAGGATGCCATTGGCCTTTTTGGCCACCTGGGCACACTGCTGGCTCATGTTCAGCCTACTATCAACCAGTACCCCCAGGTCCCTTTCTGCCTGGCTGCTCTCCAGCCACTCTGTGGCCACATCCTCTTTCTTCACTCTCTCTGTCTTTCCTTCTCACATTATCTCAGCATGGTGGAAGGTGGAAGGGACCTCTGGAGATCATCCAGTCCAACTCCCTTGCCTAAGCAGCTTGCCCAGGATCACAATGGCCAGGTGGGTTTGGAATCTCACCAGAGAAGGGGGACTCCACAACCTCTCTGGGCAGCCTGCTCCAGGGCTCCAGCACCCTCAAGTGAAAGAGGGTTCTCCTTAAGTTGATGTGAAACCTCCTGGTTTGTACCTGCTGCCCCTTTGTCCTATCACTGGACACCAGTGAGAAGAGCCCCACCCTCATGACCACCACCCTTAGACAGTTCTATTCTCGTGTCAGTGCAGCTGAGGGGAGAGATTTTTGGAGAAGCAGCACCCAGATCTGCAGTCTCTGATGCCTGGACTCTTCTCCAACTGCATTCAAATACAAACTGGGGGGGCGGGGGGAAATCACTTCATGACATTTGGAAAGCTTAGAGAACTCCCTCACCTCTGGGAGGTTTGCCAGTTGCTGAGGATGCCAGCACAGGCACAGACATGAAATCTGTTTTGCTCCCATGTTGAAATCTGTTTCACGGCACTCACATCCATGCCTGGAGAGCCAAGGCCTGCTCTGGGGTACTCATGTGTGATGCCCTTTGCTTAGCCACACCTAAAGGGCTGGGACTCCCTTGTAACTGCAGAAAGCCAGGAGAATGGAAAGCCAAAGTCCCCCCCTCTGAAAGCAGGCTGTGGTGCAGCTGCATGCCTGCTGGCAGGCTTTGGCTGCAGCTTCTTGCTGAGTACAGCTTGGGCTGCAATATCCAATTCAGCAAAAATTCACTCAATCTTTAGTGCAGGAGGTTTTAGAGAAGGGGGAAAAATAAAAAGGAAAAAGCTGTTCAAGCTGAATTGGATACTTGGGAGTTGTTTTTCCCAGGATGGGAAATATGCTGAGTAGCTCCACATCCTTTTGACTTAGCCTAATCTTAGAGTCAAGCTTCCTCTGTGAAAGAGCCTGACCAAGCTCGTGCCATCCACAACACAGCAGGGGCTTCCCTCTATGGTATGGGCTGAGCATCCAAAACCTGCTACAGCTGGAAGGGATTCTTGACACCAAAGATGTTTAGGTTGTTACAGGGCTGTGGTTTCTCCAGCTGTAAAGATTAAACAGCTGGCTTTAATGTGCCTGTCCTAGCACAAATCCACACTCCCTTCTGCAAGGGCTCTGTTAGACCACAGCCTCTGAGTAATGGTGTGCTAACAGGCAGAGCCTGTAGTTAAGAGATGGTATCTTTATGAGACAAATTAGACTGTAATTGGAATACCAAGATAAGCTTTAGAGCACAGGAACCCCTGCTTGGGTCTGAGACACATTCACAGAATCACTTAGGTTTGAAAAGACCTTCATGATTACTGAGTCCAACCATTAACCCTACAAGCAACAAACTTCCAGGTTAGACAGAACTGAAACCTATTATGCTGAATTGAATTCTTCTTAGTTGAATGTCATGAATCAAGCTAACTGGCAGAAAAAGAGGCTGATGTCCATGGACAGCAGAAATGGTGGTAGATGAAGGGTGAGAAAGCTCTCATGTAAGGTAGAGTGCAGAAAATAATTCATGTCCTGGGCAAAGGGGCTAAAGGGGCTGGCATGGAGGAAATGAAGAGATTAGGATGTGCCAGAAAACCAAATCAGCTGTTGGGATGAAGATTTTTTTTCTGTATCTCCTGTATTTAGGTGCCAGGTGCTCAGACACTGCACTTATTTATAGTCAATGAAGCTATGTCACAACAGGTACTCAAAACATCCCTGGACAGAATGCTTCATTGCTTTTGAAAAGGAAATGGAGTGCACAAAAGACAAATATCTGCAATCAGTACTGTTTGTAATGAACAGTGAACTACTACCTCAATAAGAGCCTGGACCGACTGTCACCCTTGGTTCCGTGCTGCCCACAGGCTCCTGTTGCTACTAACTATCCCAGGAGAATGGCTGTGCAAGTCCCATTGAGCTGAAGCACACCAATGACAAAAGCTATAACAATGCAAGAGGTCTGCAAGCTTCAGCCTGTTACTTGTGAGACTAAATTAGATCACTTCACTTTCTCCTCTAAGTGCACATTAAGAGTAGGTACTTGCACAACACGCTGTCAATTGTGATAATTTACTACTCTCTTCTTGCCACAGCTGGCAAAGATCAGAGCCAATCTGGTGGTGGTTTGGAACACTCACTGCAACACTTCTTTACTACACAGATTTAGTGTAGGGCTGTCTATACTACAGACCACTTACCTGGCTAATTCAATCTAGAAAGGAACAGAGGAAAACATGAATGAGAGAGCAGAGCCATAGAATCATAGAATCAGTAAGGCTGGAAAAGACCTCAAGGATCATCAAGTCCAACCTGTCACCCAACACCTCATGACTACTAAACCATGACACCAAGTGCCACATCCAATCCCCTCTTGAACACCTCCAGGGATGGTGACTCCACCACCTCCCTGGGCAGCACATTCCAATGGATAACAACTCTCTCTGGGGAAGAACTTTCTCCTCACCTCAAACCTAAACTTCCCCTGGTGCAGCTTGAGACTGTGTCCCCTTGTTCTGGTGCTGGTTGCCTGGGAGAAGAGACCAACCCTCCTGGCTACAACCTCCCTTCAGGTAGTTGTAGAGAGCAATAAGGTCTCCCCTGAGCCTTGTGTCCCTCAGACCACTCAACAATACTCCTGCAAGAGGTTGCCCAAGCTCAGCATTATTCATGTGGTAACACAAACAATTCAGACATGGCACATTCTCTTCTTAAGGCTACATTTCACCACCTAAGCAGCAGGAACCAATCTTCCTCTCTCCTCTTTTGTCTCTCCACAAGCAAATAGGACTTTTTTTTTTTCCTAAGAAAGAAAAAGGACAGGAAAGGAAAAGGAGATGTAAGCCTTCTCACCTTTGCTTTCCGAAGGACATGGCCTCGACAGGGAGAAGTGTTCGATGAGGGAGGTCGCTTCAGCGCCGCTGCACTGTTCACAGGCACAGAGCACTCAGTGTCACTGGTGTCACAGCTGGAGATGGGAGAGTTTTCCAGGGTTCGGTGCTTGAAGATGGGAGACTAATGAAGAGAGAAAAGCCTACACTGAGTTTCCTCCAAGCAGTCCCACGGGCAGCACCTTCTATCTAGACCTAGGACTGCAGATTTATGTTTAAAAGACGTGGTTATTCATAATAAAGGGGAATAAACAAAACCCGAGGGTAGAACATAGGACAACAAAGCAAAGTGTGTGTTCTGGGGTGAAAATGGAAGTTTGTGATGAAAAATTAAAGGTTGTTTTCTCTGCTTAAACAACATTGAGTCCTCTGGAGGAACTGATACAGCCCTCTCTAACCCTTCTGCTGGCTGCTTCTAACAGATCTACAAAGCTAGGACAGGCCTGCCAAGCTCCGTCGTGAAAGTGTGAGATGCTGCCCTAACAAAGGCTGGCAGTGACTGATAGTACACTGATACAAGCAGGTCTCCATCACTGCATGATGACTTGGTGCATTTAAACCTCCCTAGGAAGGAGCAATGGCTATGTTCATGCACTGGAACAACCACTGAGCTGTCAGCTTAGCTTTGCACATTATCCTGCCTGTGGCTCCCATGTCTGCCTGTCCCCCACTGCAGCACACCTGATGCAGGTGGAGAATGCAGATGCCACAGACATCCAGTTCTTATTGCCTGGCCTCAATAAACCTTTCCAAACCCTCTCAGTTCCCACTCATTTTACTGGAGTTGAGAAGGGAGGGCACTCCCTGCTCATGGTACTGGAATGTGCATGTCTTTGCATACCTGTGGGCTTGATGTTCCTGACCTGGGTTCAATAGCCAAGCCCAGTGTGATGCCACCAGCCAAGGCTTTCTTAAGGCTCTCCTTCACCTCGGTCAGCTCCAGCTCCAGGTTCACACGTTCAGCCTCCTTCTGCTTACACTCCTCTTCCAACTTCTTTAACTTGTCTTCAAGAATCACTTGAGTCTTTCTGCCTGTCACCCACAGCAATGCCAATATTTCAATAAGGAGAAACAGAAACTTTTTGGGTTTGAAATAAAGCACAAAGTCTCTACAGATCAGTGCCATCACACAAATGTGATGCACTTTGCCAAACCCCGTTTTCTCACCATGTAAAAAGCTTGCCAACAGAAACCAAATGCTTGCTTTCAGGTGCCTTCTACAGGTTTTTAGTCTAGTTTCAAATCAGTATTTGTTTTGTTGTTTTGCCATTGACAGTCACAATAAGCTTACTGCCATGTTCTGCTTGTCTGAAGTCTCCATCAGGGTGTAAGTATATATAAATATAGATAAATCCATACTATGCTATATAGACACTATGGAGGCTGGATAACATCAAAAGATGTTGAGTTACTGGAAGGTGTCCAGAGAAGGGCAACAAAGCTGGGGAGGGGTTGGGAGCACAGCCCTGTGAGGAGAGACTGAGGGAGCTGGGGTTGTTTAGCCTGGAGAAGAGGAGGCTCAGGGGAGACCTTCTTGCTCTCTACAACTACCTGAAGGGAGGTTGTAGCCAGGAGGGGGTTGGTCTCTTCCAGGCAACCAGCAGCAGAGCAAGAGGACACAGTCTCAAGCTGCACCAGGGGAGGTTTAGGCTGGATGTTAGGAAGAAGTCTTTCACAGAAAGAGTCATTGGCCATTTGAATGTGCTGCCCAGGGAGGTGGTGGAGTCACCATCACTGGAGGTGTTTTAAGAGGAGACTGGATGGGGCACTTGGTGCCATGGTTTAGTTGATTAGATGGTGTTGGGTGATAGGTTGGACTCGATGATCTCAAAGGTCTTTTCCAACCTGGTTAATTCTATTCTAAAACCAAAACTCATGCTTCAGCACAGCACACAAAGCTGTTCTGCTGCTTTGGCCTTGCCAGGGCATGTAGCACAAAGCAGCAGCTCATACCAGCATTGACTTCAATGGCAGCACGCAGATCTTTCCTCTCCTTGCGCAGCTGCGCCAGCCTGTTCCGGAGGGCCTCCTTCCTCTTCAGCAGCTCCTCCTCTTTGCTTTGTAGCCTCTTGGCATCTGCCTCCACACGGTTCTTGCCATACTTGTACTGCTCTGCATCTGCATGGATTGGTTTGTAGTGAGGGATGGTTAACATTAACAGTAAAATGAAACTGTTCCCTGAGATTGAGCATCACAGGAAGCACGCCATGGGTTGAGGAACCAGTCTGCTATCCCTCTTTCCCTCTTCCACTGTTTGTTTTTTGTTTCCTCAAGGTCCATGATTCCTGATGAGTTCTGTAGCACAGGTAACAGAATTGATAGGAGATAGGTAGCTTGTGCTCTAATTCATACAGGAAAGATGAGAAACAACAGTGGCCTTGCCTTTCTGTGTAGCTCAGAGGAAGGAAAAGAGGCTCCTCTTCAGCTCTGAACCCTTGATTTTTAATTGGAAGGGGTCAGAAGAAAAACTGCCTGCTTGCCCTTTTGCCCAGCTTCCATTCCTACTTCAAGTGCCTAAAGCACCCATATTTTCCCACCTGACATAAGAGAATACAAAGATGTGCTCCCTTCTTTGATCCTTGAGAGCTTTCTCCTTTTACCTTCCCATAGAAATGGTTTCATTTCATGGCTCAGATCTATCTGTGCTCTAATTTATATCACAGCCCCCCTACACCTCTGCCCTAGTTGTAGACTCAGAGAAAATAGGTCAGCTAGCAGATCACTTTGTCTGTCTCCATCTCTGACACAAGCTCAAGGATGCTAAACCATTTCTGAAAATCATTGTCAAACCAGCTTCATCTGGCCTTCAGTAACCCAGATGCCTTTACTCCCACAGCTATCTATTCCAGTGCCTATTTACTGGCATGCTTGGAAAATGTCTACTTTTATCCTGAAGTCTAACACAAATTTCTCCATTAAACCCATGACTTCTTAAACACTTAGCATGGGATCAAACCCCACATTTATTCTTTCTCTAGAAGGAGCTATGCTTTTCAATCCATTATTTTAAAGTATTATTACAGCTCTTTCTTGTCTTCTCATCTTTACTCAAAGCAATCCCTGTGAGGGGTTTCCTACAGGCAATTCAACTGCCCAGAAAACCCCAGTTTCTGAAGTGTCACTCACCAATTGTAGTCTCCTCTCTCTGAGGAAGCTTTTGAGCTGGGTGGGTTGTCTTCATTATTTTATCCTACCTTTTCCACCAGCAACAGGAGTAAGTTCAGTTCTGAGCAACATAACTTTGTCCTGTCTGTCTCAGCTCCTCACCCTTCTCTTCCAACAGGAACACAGAATTACTCTCTCACCTAAATGAAGAATCATTACCCATTTTTCCCCCCTGCTGCCCTAATAACTAACAGCCACAGGTCCCCATTTCACATCCACATGACAAGCTGTATCTCGTGACACGGCTGGAGTACTGATCAGCCACCAAAGCACACAATATCTCCTATTCAAAGTCTTGGTGGGCATCTCCTGCTCAGCCTGTCAGCCACAGAAGAATCTCAGTGGTTATCTTGTTTGCTAAGACAGCTGTTTTGGGTATCCTCATGACTCTGCTCCCCAGTGAGGCAGCAGTGGGATACTTACTGGATGCTGTGCGCTTCACACATGACACTGACTCTGATTTCTTCGGCTGGCTATTTAAAGAAGTTCTCCCTTTTCCAGTGATCCCATTAGCAGTCACAGGGGGCTTCTTGCCTTTGAACTGTTAGGAAACAAAAGTACACATCAGCTCCAGCTATTCCTGTGCTGCTGGCATTACAGTCACCCTTTCATCAAGGGCAAAGCTTGACACAGAGCTGCCTGCTCAGAGACTTAATAGAGCGCATTGATTGAGCTGGAGACGGCGCTTCCTCCAGAGATGTCTCTGAGAACTGCCTGCTCAGCAGGAGCCACATCAGCACCCACAGGAAAACAAGGGCAGGAACTCCTCATCTCTGGTGGCATCACTGTCTCCAAGTTATTTAAAACTCTAGCATTGACTGAATTAGGAAAGTCCTTTTGAGGCAGATGGAATTGAACAGGCATTGAGTAATTTTACACAATCGAGGCTCCTGAAGCACAGGTTTGGCAATGCTGAAAACCCTTCAAAGGTTTGCCACGTAAAAAGTCAGCATTTTTTTATTGACTATGACCCTGCCAGCCTTGCAGTCCATTGGTTATTTTTCCCTTGTAAGCAATATATTACACATTTTTAAATGCTAGGATTTGCCATATCAATTTCCTCCCATACAACCTCTAGCTAGCATTTAAAAGTTTCACTTACTTAAAAAAAAACCCCAAACAACACCTTTCAAAATGGCCAAGGCAGCAGGTTACCAGAAACAGCACATTTCATGCCCATAGGCTTTCCATGTAGAGGGCTCCCCTGCAGTAATCTGAACCCTGGGAAGAGCAACACTGTCCTGATTTACCACAGTCCTCCAAGCATCCAAAAGGACTTTTAAGGACTGAACTGGGAGTGGAACAAGCAGCCTGCTGCTGCTGTAGCCAAGGGTCAGGGCAATTTATTGCTGGGGTCCACCTCCAATTCTGCAACATCACTGAATTCTAATAGTCCAGTATGAAGTTTTTGTAAGGGTTAAGTGATGTAACGCACACTAAGACAGGTACCTTATACAAGAGAAATACTCATCTGACTGTTCCGTGTCACATTAGACTGAAAACCACCCATCTCTGTGATACATTCATAGGCTTATGCCAGTGACCAGCTTTCAGAGACTGGATGCAGGCTCTGGAGAAGATCCTTGGCATGGCTGTGAGCAAGGCTTGCTCTGACCCCTGCCAGGGTCTGCCTATCTGCTACCATGCCTGAGCACACATGGATTTAATCTGCTTTATAGATTCTCATTTCACCTGAGGTCAAGGCCTGAGGCCACCCTCAGAAAGAAGCAGAGACATAAACTTAGCTGGTTGTCTTTTTCCAGGGGAAGAAAATAAAAGGCAGTCATTGTAATATTGCACATACACACTAGATACATTTAGCATATACATACATAACTTATGAGCTAATTCTATATTCACCATACATGAGACCTTAATATATACAATATATGGATTATTACAATTCTAGACAAGTAAATTTGTTGGCCAGGTCCTATTTCACTTTTTGTTTTCTCAAGTTACCAGTGCCTGAGGATACAGAAGGCAGCTAGAAATGCATTCAGGTAAGGTCTGCAAGGTCACCTCTATTTGTTTGTTGTTATTCACAATCTGTAAATGGTCAAGAACTGGTGAGGAAAGCCTTTCCCAGGTGCCAATACTTCTATTCTACAACAGAATTTACAACCTGGCAAACCTGCAGTGGGCTCACGCCTTAAGCTTCAAGCACTGAAGTGCAGGCACTAAAGACTGCAATAGCCAAATGTCCTTAAGGTAACAATCAGACAAGCAGAGCGGCCAAGAAATCAAAAGCTTGGTTATGTATTAAACAGTACAGTACCTGAGAGCCAGATCCCCTCCCCACAGCAGAGGTATTAGTGACAGACTGAGCAGAAGACAGACTGGATGAGACAGGATGTTTGTAATGGTTAGAGGAGAGTTTGTCAGCGGATAACCTATTGGGCTTGCTGGCGGCGGGCGGGTAGCGCGCAAAGATTTTGGGAGACGGCAAGTTATCGTACAGGCCTGCGTTATCATAGAGCATGTCTTCTCCAGTGCTCCTGCTACGAGGGCAAGGAAAGCCATCTTCTGGTTCCCACTGCAACACACACACTTTGGCAGTTAGTACACAGTACACCATGCAGAGCCTCCGACGTGAAATTCAACCAGTGGCACTCTGAGCGTTAGTGAGCCCTGGGTGCGCAGCAAGACAGAGTCACACAGAATGGCCTAGAGTGAAAACAGATCCTTTAAGACCCAATCATTAACCTCACACTGACAAGTCCTTGCCTAAACCATATCCCTAAGCACTACATCTATATGACTCAAACAGTTCCAGGCATTGGGACTCCACCATTACCCTGGGCAAGCTGTTCCAGTGCCCAATAACCCCTTCAGTAAAGAATTTCTTCTAATATCCAACCTAAACCTTCCCTGGTGCACCTTGAGACCACTTCCTCTTGTCCTGTCACTTGAACAGCTTGACCCACACTTCTCTACTACCTCCTTTCAGGTAGTTGTAGAGAGCTTGCGTACAACTATTCAATTCAGAGAAAGGGAGGGAGGACCCTGTAGAAAGGAGGCATTTCATGGCTCATAGCCCCAGTTCTGTCTGTTTTCCACAGCATCAGCAAGCTGGTGCTACGGAATCACCCTTGCTGTGCCTGCACCTTCACTTGCCAGCTCTAGCACAGGCAGGATGTATTAACAGGGAGATACTCACAAGCTACACAGATCAATCTGTGGGATTACATCTGGTACATGAGTTGTTAAAAGTAATATGGCCTAACAGTTAGCAGATGCCAAGAGGGTTTTCCCTTTTTCTTTCTTCAGGCTCTCTGTCTTCCCAGTGGATACCAGCTGCTGGAATGCTAGCATTACATTTTACTTGCTGGAGAATTGTTCTTCTGAGCTAACCAGCTAAAACAGCTACAGGCAATTCCTTTTTGGATTTTTTTTTTCTCCTTTTCAGAGAGATGGAAAGCTCAACAATACTCCAGTGATTCATTCAATTAATCTTAAACCAACCTGATTGCCAAATATCCGTCCTTAATCTGTCCTGGCTGTGGCAGTACACGACTCACACAAAGGCATAAGCACATCCAAGAACTACAGAGAGAGACTCCTCACCACACATGTGGTTGAGTGTTATTCCCATGAGGAGCTTTCTATCATCTTTCTGGTATTACTAAGACACTTTGAAATGGAATTTCTCTTGAGATCAGCCTTAGCAGGGGCCTTTATGAAGCAGGTCAAATTAAAGAGCTGACATAGGCTGTAGCTCCCTTGTAAATCTTCCTGAGGACCACATACAGCTATGGGCTAATATCCACTTGTGTTAAACCCTATCAGACATCTGCCTACTACCAGTTTTGCAATGTATGAAGATGGAAATGACCACTGTGGCTCTCTTCTGGCACGAGCAGTACTTGCTGTCATGAGCAACGCAGTCCCAGGCACTGAGAAGTGCTTGCATTTTGGTTTGGGCTTGGTTTTTTTTTCCCCCACAGACACCAAAAAGTACTTGGTGTGACCGAGTGCTCAACTGTTGCCATGTCTGGTGTGAGCTAACAAATACCCCCACAAGTGAGGATTGTGTTCAAGGTCTTGGCAACAAATCATCGACAGGGAGCTGCTTTCTCAATGCAGGTTGGCTGGCTCACGTGCAGCCTAATGTAATCAATCTGCTCCACACCCCTCAGCCTCTGTAGGTGTGAGAGAAGTTTGCAGCCCACAATGAAAAAGAGATTTAAAAACAGGGCCGGGGCTGGGGGGCGGCAGGGTTTGGAAACTGCCCAGTGGGGCTTTGCAGATAATACCATTTACAGATGTCCACGCATTCACCACATGCAAACCATTTGTGCTGCGCACAATGCAGTCCTAGAATCATAGAATCCTAGTCCTTACCGCTCCATTGATGCAGGGCACATCATCATAGTGCAGTGCCACTCCGCTGGGGCAGGCGTAGCCGTTGGCAGTGCCGCCCCGGTACGGGCTGGTGGACAGGCCTCGCCGGTTCATGAAGCTGGGCAAAGCAAAGGAACAGCGTTAGAAAACCTGAACCCAAGCCCAGCTGATGATTCAGTGGTGTGTCTTCCCACCCCTAACGTTCTGTGAGTCTGTGACACATTCAAAACCCACCTGGATGCCTTCCTGCTCTGGCAGGAGGGTTGGACTGGATGACCTTTCGAGGTCCCTTCCCACCCCTAACATTCTGTGATTGATTATGGAACCTGGGAAGCACACTGAGGGTAGTGAGACACAACAGCTTGCCCAGGGAAGTTTTGGATGCCTCCCTGCTGGCGGTGTTCAAGGCCAAGTTGGATGAGGCCTTGAGCAACCTGGGCTAGTGGGAAGTGTCTCTGCCCATGGCAGGGGGATTGGAACTGGATGATCTTTAAGATGCCTTCCAACCCTAAACCACTCTATGAATCTGTAAATCTCTTCTCACTTTCTGCAGAGCAGTTTTCCTTCTGTTGGTACACACACGTTGCCGGCAGCAGCCAAGTCTACAACACATGTTCCCAAGCCAGGAGGGCAACAGCTGTAACTGCTCACTGGCACGTTTACATGGGAACCTGCTGATCTGCATTATGAACCAGCTTGCCAGTGGGCAATAGCAGCTCCCCTGCTGTCTGCATCAGGGAGAAGCAGGTGTTCTGGGTGCATGCATGCCTGGAGGGGTGCAAACATAGGAACTGGGAGAAACAAGAATCAAATACAGCCAAAATACAAACACAAAGTGGAACGCTGATGAACTCTAACTTGTCATATCTATCATCATTTGCTGAGTAATTTCTTCCTCTAAATCTGGGAATTTTTCTTTTCCTTATCAGGACCCCTGGCTGGGTAGAGCGTGCATAATGGCATCAGGCTGGCTGGGTTAACTGTGCATGCACTACAGTTTTGCTCTGTGCATGCACTCACTCTTGCTCTGTTTCACACAGTGGATCTGAGTCCTCTGCAAATCTCAAAAGGGGTTTTACTGGAATTCTTCAGAAGATGTGTAGGACATCACAGACTACAGCAGACTTGCAAAGGTCTACCAATGCAGACAATGAGAGGAGCCTGCCCAGCAGTAGTAATGACCCCAAGGGTGAATTCTGCTGTGTAGCAACTGCTGAAATTGAATGAGGCACAGAGCGAGATCCCAAGTAATTCCCACAGCTCCAGGTGTAGGTGATTGGGAAAACAAAGCTTTCCATCCCCAACAATGGAACTATTCAGGCTCTGTGCTGATATTCATAAAATATGATAAAGCCCTACCAAAGCAAAGAGGGTCTTCTGTAGTACTGGCTGGAGCTCAAGAATGCTGTGGTTTTAACAGTTGCTTTCTTTTGGCTTTGGAATAACACGGAACCCACTGAATCTCTCATTCAGAGGGAGACAGACCTCATCCAACCTGGCTCACCTGAAC
Organism: Melanerpes formicivorus; assembly: GCF_026170545.1. NCBI lineage: Eukaryota > Metazoa > Chordata > Aves > Piciformes > Picidae > Melanerpes > Melanerpes formicivorus. The sequence goes on along the minus strand of NW_027142370.1, from coordinate 12,966,920 downwards.
CATGGGAGACCCAGGCTCACAGGAGGGACAAACCTACCCGGTTTGGTGTGAACTTTTCAGGGCAGTGTGGGGGTGGAATAATCATTAGACAGAAGCTTTTCTTACTTCAAACAACCAACTGAGAAAAAGCCCAAGATAAATTCCATGATAAAAAAGGCTTTAACTTTATCTTATCTCATACTTTATCAGACATTATTAAAGGGCTGCATCTGTTTACTATTCCTTTTAATGAAGAGCATTACTCAAGCGTTTCTGGTTAGTCTGAAAGGCTGCATTTGGAGTCATTATTGTATTTCTCTCTTTTGAAGTACCTTCAGCAAGAGTGATGCATAATAACCATGTCTGAAAACTGGTATATCCATTAGAGAGACCTGATGCACCTGCACCTGTAGTAACTATTCCCACCACCAAAGGAAGCTAAGATTTATCCCAAGTATCCACAAACACTTCATCAGCATTATTTCACTAAGCCTCATTAATCCTGCTTACAGATGTATCCACGTAAGTTAATTGTTTTCTGAAATTGCTGGAGGGGAATCGACATGGAACAAACCTGCCAGGAAGCCCTTTTTTTGTCTTCAGCCTTCCCTAGATACCTAATCTTTTAGATAAAGAAAACTGATGGAGCCATTAGTGAAGACTCGATTGTTCTACAAAGCACCAGGCTCAGGAAACAAAGAACCAATAGTCCTGAAGTGACTTCAGTGATAACTGCAGTGAAGGTGGAGTAGTGATACTCCTGCTATAAAGGGCAACAAGAGCAGCATTTAAACACTGAAGATCATCATAGTTTCTCCTCATTCTCTAGAAGCAGTTGAAAATCAGCAGGCTGAAACCCTAGCTGCTTATCAACAAGCTCTTCCAGCCTTTTAAAGACATCCAATGAATTTTAACTAATTCTTAATGGGGGACTTCTGCTATTTGGAAGTTGTTCGACATTCCTTTCTAACATGTGGTCTAGTTGCATATGTTTTTTCACTTGGCTCCAATTAATATCACATTTGTTCAGAAAAGGAAAGCCATGCAGGATTCAGGGGGAAAAGGTTTCCATTTTATTTCTGCTTTAAATGTGGTTATTGCAAGATGCTGACTAAAGCAAAAACACATGTCAACACAGGATAAACTTTTTGAGCCCTATTAACTTCAAAACAAATATTAACATAAGGCTAAGCTCAGTGCATTTTGATTCTACCAAAGTTCTCCGGGTTTCACAAAAGTGGGCTTGTGGCAACACTGAGTCACTTTGACTTCTATCAGAAGTCATTCAAAGCAGATCCTGAAGGAAGCTGCACATTCTTAGAAGCATAGAATGAAGATGGTTGGAAAAGACCTCAGAGATCATCAAGTCCAACCTGTCACCACAGACCTCATGACTACTAAACCATGGCTTCAAGCGCCATGTCCAATCCCCTCTTGAACACCTCCAGGGATGGGGACTCCACCACCTCCCTGGGCAGCACATTCCAATGGCTAACAACTCTCTCTGGGAAGAACTTTCTCCTCACCTTGAGCCTAAACTTCCTCTGGCACAGTTTGTGTGTCCTCTTGTTCTGGTGCTGGTTGCCTGGGAGAAGAGACCAACCCCCTCCTGGCTACAGCCTCCCTTCAGGTAGTTGTAGACAGCAATAAGGTCTCCCCTGAGCCTCCTCTTCTCCAGGCTAAACAACCCCAGCTCCCTCAGCCTCTCCTTATAGGGCTTGTGCTCCAGTCCTCTCCCCAACCTTGTTGCCCTTCTCTGGACACATTCAAGAGTATTCCTCCTCCTTAACGTTGTCTTGACACCTTGCTAACAGCAGGAGACTCTTCTTTTGGAAAACTGAAGCTTTTGCTTTTGGGGTATTTTTTTCCTTTTCAGTTTGTTTCAAGTTCTGATGGGGAGGTGAGGTGTTACTCTCAAATGTATTCAGCCACACAAAAACTCCAAACTTGGGTGGGGAGTCTAATTTTGCAGCAAGATGAGGGATGACGCTTTTGCCAGCTGTCTTCTCATGCCACCTACTTTCTAACCACAGGCAATGCTGGCAGCAGGGCATCCCACCTCCTAAACAACCTCATCTAGCCAAGGAAAAATGACAGACTTTTCCCCACCAAGGACTGCTTCAATGCCTAAAGTGATGTGACCCTGTAAATCACTGTCTATGCCAAGTGTGCCTTGCTTGTCTCAGCACAGGATCAGTAAAGGGGAATTCACAGCACTGATTTGCAATTTAAACAGTTTCCTTGCTGTGCCCTAGACACCTTCCCAATTTCCACCTCTGAAATTAAAACCCTGGAGTTAATTGGACTGCTGTGAGCTTGATGAAGTTTTTAATTAATCATAAAGAAATTGAGCACCTGGGTTTATTTAGGGTGGAAAAGAAGAGCAGACTAAGAGAGGCTCTTGTAAATGCATATAAATAGCTAAAGGTTGGAGATCATGAGGATGGAGCTGAGCTCTTCTCAGCAGTGCCCAGGGACAGGACAAGGTGCAGTGGGTACAAACTAGAACATAGGAAGTTTCACTTGAACTTCAGGAGAAACCTCTTTAGTTTGAGGGTGCTGGAGCCCTGGAGCAGGCTGCTCAGAGAGGTTGTGGAGTCTCCCTCTCTAGAGAGATTCCAAACCCACCTGGACACAATCTTGTGCAACCTGCTGTGGGTGACCCTGCTTTAGCAGAGGAGGTTGAACTAGATGACCTCCAGAGGTCCCTTTTAACTCCAACTGTGCTATGGGGAGGAAACACTGAGATCAAGACTTAAATTTGCTATATGTTGTTGGTGTACAGCTTGCTTTAGCTAGTGCATGCTGTAGATATTGTCTGTGTGTACCCCAAATACAGCCAGCAGATAAACATGAACTACACAGCTGCGTATTTCAGCACATTTGCCCTCTTCCAGGGATAGTTCTAAGTCTTCAGGCAAAATACAGGATTAAAATCTAGCACTTCACTCAGAGACTTACTGAAAAAAATAAGTTAAAACCTGACTCAAGTTGGATGGTGCCTGCATCTTGTACAGAACTCAGCAGGATGCCAAGAGGATAATCATAAAGGTGTCTAAGATGCTGCAATGCTGACACACTTGAGGAGTTCAGTATCTGGCAGAGAAGGAGGTAGACTTTGATATGCTGCTTTGGCACGAAAGTTAAGACAGGGATATCAGCTCTCAGAAAATGGAGAAGAGAGGGGGAGCTTGCTCTCTCTCACCAGAAGGTCTGCTTGGCAGCCTGGATGACGCTTGCTGTCATTTCCACATCGATGTAGTCGTAGTGCAGAGCTCCGGGGTCTGTGGAAGACCCTGTTTCTGCCAGCAGAATGCCTATCCACCTGCCCATGTCTTCAGAGGAGGATGCCTGCAAAGAGAGGGCAAGAACAGAGGTCAGGTCTTCACTCTTCCACCGAGCTGAGCACTGTTGGAAAATGTTGCATTCCTCCTGCCTGACAAATTGCTGCCACATTGTATGAGAGGCTCTGGCTTCAATCTGCTGAACTCCTAAGAAACCAGGATTAAATCTGCTTTGCTAGATGGAGTCCACTTTAAGCAGGCTATGTGCTCATCACTTATGATGTAATACAAAGTGGGCAGTCTCCAAAACAAAAGAACTGAAATTAACCACTTAAGGCCAGTGGATTTAGATTTAAGCCATGCTTATTTTAGTCCTCAGAAAGCTGAAAGCTGTATCAGAATTAGTTTCCCGTGCTAGGCTGGGGGACTGGAGTTGGCATGAGGAGAAAATTCAGTGCTAAGGAGAAACAAAGCAGGGGTTGGGAATAAAAGAGCAGAAGAGATTTTGATGTTGCTTTTTGAAAAACTCCATGGCATTTGCCTAGCTGCTGGCATTAATTTTCCTCATGGCAAAAGGACAAACATCAATACTATTAAAGTAATTTTCATGTTTTCCTATTTTGCTTCCAGTTACCAATTGCAAAGTTAACCAGTTGCAAACTAAGTAATAATGGAAAACTGGAGCAGGGAAGGAAAGTGTGTGGTTTCTTCTCAGTTTTAAGTATTTCATTGCCATTCACTGTTCCTTGAGCTGCTCTCTCTAGTTTTCCAGCTTCTATGAACTGCTCACATACACCAGGCCTTGTTGCAAGGATGGGAGACTGATGTGACCTGCAGTTGGAAGTCCAAAGTGGTCACAGTGATCACCCTACTACTGAAAGCAACAAGTTGCCTCCTCCTATCTTTGTTACACTTGGCTTTTCCTTTCAGCTTTCAAAATACAGTGAATAAAGCCCCACAAAAAACTCTCAACCCACCTGACAGAGATGAAGGTGTGACCTTGATAGTGCCAGAAGTATGTCAATGAGTACATGATGATTATTCATTAATTGAGTCAGAAACCATGCCCCCCACCCTAGCCTGCTGGCAAACTGCTTGCTTTCTGCAGCATTACCTCACTGCAGATACAGACTGAGCAAAAGGAGTCCACCTCAGTATCAGACAAATGAGAGCTAAGAGCTCTAGAGGTCTCATCAACAGTGACCCATGATTTAATTATTGCTGTTATTAAGTTATTTACTCAAAGTAATTATATCCCTCATGTAAAAGTGTGCCTAGAGAAGGAGCAGAGATATTTTAGTAGCAGGTCAAGGGAAGGTCAGCACAGAGAAAAGCATCTCACTGAGAGGCTTTCTCAATTGATTTAAATCGCCGTTCTCTCTCTGCCTGCAGCTCTTAACAGTTATTTTTTGCCTCTTACCAGTACTTATTAAGCAGCTCTGCAATAATATTATTCCAAAGATGATGATTATTATTTTTTCTGACTGCCCAGGTTGTATGGAAGTGCTGCTCTAATGTAGCTTGTGGGTGTCCCTACAAATCAGAGCCATTAGCGAGCACCGCACCTCGAGCACAGCGACCTCCTGCCCGTTCCGGAGCAGGCGGAAGGTCAGGGGATGCTTTGAATCCAGTCCCAGGATGACTTCACAGCCACGGAGAGGGATAGAAACAATGTGTGTCTTCAGATCCGTCCTGTCCTTGTGGAAAATGAGTTTATTATCTTTCACTCTGCACCAGCGCTCACGCCAGCGGTTGTTGGAGAGCACGTTGAGATATCCTGCAATAAAACGAAACGTGAGACACTGCACTCCTGATTTCTTTTGAAAAGAGAGAAGGGGGCGAGGGGGGAACCAAAACCAAGAAACTTGCTTCTCAATGTAATGCTAGACCAACTTTTTCCTCTTAAAAGAGAAAAGTCCAGGTGGATTTTAGAGCGACAAGTAAATGATCGTGCCCCACTCCTCCCGATGAAAACCTCTGCTGTGCCAAGCAGCCTAGGCAAAAAAACCAAGCAAAGAAGCGATCCTGCTCACGTGTGTGGTGGCTGCTGTGAGTCAGGCACTGCACAGCTGGATGAGCAGGAACACAGCCACCCCCCAAGGCTTCAGTGAGAATGGGAAAAGGACAGTGATAAAAAGGAACAAGCTGATGGGCTCACATACACGGTTCACCTTGCCCATTTGCTTTGATCACTGTGGCTGTTGCCTGCCAGGATAAAAATCTTCGGGGAAAGTGACAGCTGACAGAATTAGGTGATGAGCTACAGAACCACAGAATCACCAAGGTTGGAAGAGACCTCAAAGATCATCAAGTCTAACCTGTCACCACAGACCTCATGACTAAACCATGGCACCACATGCCACGTCCAATCCCCTCTTGAACACCTTCTACAGCATCCAAAATCAGTGGTTTAGGGACCTGCTAAGCACTAATGTCACATGTTCTGATTCCATTTAGAAAGCAAGGGTGCATCTTTGGTGTGCAGCGCTTTTAAAGTAGAATTTAAAGGGGTGCTACCAATGCCAAGGAAAATAAAACTCATGCTGGCTTAAAATTCAGAAAGTAAATGCATATGAAGCTTAGCCAGACCATCAGACAAAGCTTTAAACAAAATGTATATTTTCCTGAGGATAAGACAGTACACTCACACCCAATCAAAACTCCAGGAGCAAACTGCCTTTCAGAAGCTCCACTTCTCTTACCATGCTCTACACTGCATACCGTCTAGGCATAAAATGCCATTCACTGGGCAATGCTTTCCTTCTCTGCCCCACACATTCCAGACTCCAACTTTAAAATCCAGACAAACCCCCATTTTCCTGCTTTATTTAGTTTGGGAATAGGGGGAAAAAAAATCATCATCTTTTACTTCTGCTTCCACATTACAAACAGTCCATGAATTCACCGTGCTGCTGCTTCCAAACAGGCTCTGAGGAAGGAAACAAATGATACCCTGCACAGGCCAGAAATGATTGTGAAAAAACTGTCCTCTATGTCAGGTCTGATTTTCATTTAATCTTGTTGGATAGCTATCTCTTTGGTTTCCATTAAAGCTACGACTTATTAACTTTTTCTGGCTTTCCCTTCCAGCATTACAGCTCCAATGTCAGAGCTCGATCCAACAGGATACAGCAGATCAGAACTGCACACATCTTGGAAGGTGCCATAAAAAAGGAGGATGTGTGATGATCACACTCTCCAGCTCCTCTCCCCCTCCTGTAACAAAATCCTGTATAGCTGTGTGTTATGCCATAATCCCTAGAAATGGAAAACCCTTCACATCCGAGCCAGCTGGCTTGTCAGGGAGTGAGAGCCCTTTTGTTCAGACACTTCTTGTTTTCCCCTCTGCTCCCAATGCACCTCTCAGAAAAGCACTTCCAAACCCTCCTCCTTCAGCTGAACCAAGCAGGATCTCATGCTTTTCCTCCCACATATCCCCACTTAAACCTGCAACAGTTGACATGAACAAAATGTCTGGAGTGTGATTCCAATTGGGGCATTAGCACTTCACCTTAGCCCAGCTAGTCAGGGACCAGTGATGCTTCAGGGAAGAGCTCTGCCATGACTCCAGGTGCAGGTGGGCTTTAGTTTCTGCTCTAGCTGGGTGTCACTTGTGGCTCTGCTGGCATTTTCCCTTTGTTAGAGGTAGAGCCTTCTACAGTGTAAAAGCCTTTGCCTATGGAGAAGCCTCCCAGAGGACATTGAACTAAGCCACATTTCTGGTGGTGAGAAACTCCATCTGCAAAGACTTCCTGCAGCGACCAAAACCTAGACACTTAAGATATTTGCCTATAAAATCTGCAAGTGGTGTCCAGCAGAGCCAAGTGCAGGCAATAGTAATGGCTATGTTTATGTCCATATCTGAAGTAATGGTAGAAATACCAGGAATTAGCTTGTACAGCTGTGGGTAAAATCTCCCATAACACACAATAATCAGCAGAGCATGAGACCTCGAAGTTTGAGCTTTAGGGAAGCCAGATGCTTCAGACAATGCAGCTGGCTTGGGACAGCTTTTCCCAGCTGTTCTTTTGCTTGACAAATCACCTCTGTACTTAGCTGATGTATATATATATATATATATACACACTTATTTAATCAAAGATTGCTTGTGTGAATGAATCCCAAAGTGTGGCTTGAGAGCCACCTGTGATCTACAAAGTTCTCACTGGTGGTCCTTGGATCTGCTTCTTTCACACGGGGACAGTGTTTACCACTCTGGGCACCAATGAGTTATCATAGTATAGTATCACAGTATCATAGTATCAGTCAGGGTTGGAAGGGACCACAAGGATCATCTAGTTCCAACCCCCCTGCCATGGGCAGGGACACCCCACACTACATCAGCCTGGCCAGAGCCTCATCCAGCCTGGGCTTAAACACTTCCAGGGACGAGGCCTCAACCACCTCCCTGGACAACCCATTCCAGGGCTTCACCACTCTCATGGGGAAGAACCTCCTCCTCACATCTAGCCTGAATCTCCCCACCTCCAGCTTCATTCCATTCCCCCTAGTCCTATCACTCCCTGAGATCCTGAGAAGTCCTTCCCCAGCCTTCCTGTAGGCTCCCTTCAGATACTGGAAGGCGACAATTAGGTCACCTCAGAGCCTTCTCTTCTGCAGACTGAACAGCCCCAACTCCTTCAGTCTGTCCTCATAGGAGAGGTGCTCCAGCCCTCTGATCATCCTCCTGGCCCTTCTCTGGACATGTTCTGCCACTGGCTGCCTCATCACAGATTTCTGGGGTTCCCAAAGCTTTCCTAATTGATTTAAAGGGGAAAATCCAAATCCAAATTCAGAATCCAGTTCAACTGCTTCACAGTTTTCTTTCTATGGACACTTATTTTTGGAAGGGAGTTGGAGAAGGATGGATTCAAATGTTCATCTATGGAAGTGCTACTGAAGACCGAAGCATGACAAGGAGGATGCAAAAACACTGCATTGTTTGAATATACCAGAGTTGTGAGGACTTCAGCTAAGTGCACTGCACAAAGTCCTACATTGTGAGCAAACATTACAGCTAAGACACAAAAGAGGAGCATTTTCTGCGTGCCTTTGCATGTGCTTCCTTGGTGCTGCCAAGCACTGCAGCTGTCCTGTGGAGCGATCAACATCAGGAGCCAAAATAGCTTACTAGCAATTTGTTACTTCATCAAGTTTTGCCCAATCTGTCCCACTTTAGGAACCCTCAATTAAATTCAAATCGCTTTGGCTGAGGCCAGGCAGCTGCTGTCTTGATTGCTATCCCATAAAACCTCACCATGATCCACCATAAAAGACCTGATCCTTTCCCAAGTACCTTCTTTTGCTTTCTAACCTAAGTTTCCCTCATATCCCAGCCCATATTCATTTTATCTGCATTTGTTTGCAGATGGTTCTTGTTTCTTTCTGCTTTTTGCACATACTTCTCTTCCCCCTCACCTCTGCATGCAGCAAAATTCCTTCTGAGCCTGTGCTACCATCTTATTTACAAAATCAAGTACTTTTAGCCTCCTTTCAAATGATAAACTCTTGATTCCCTATTCCCTATTCCCCTTTCACTCTTGAGAGCATCACTCTGCTATTGAGGGAAGTATCACGTGAGTGCAAGCAATTTCTGGGCTAGAATTCTATAAAGTTTTATCTGTGGTGTGCATTTCAAACTCAAGGAGAGAAACCACTTACCACATGTTGGCACATCTTCTTCAGCTGAAGAGGTCTGTTCATCTGTTGATGGCTTTTTCTTTCCTAAACCAATGATCTTCGTTATTTTTTTCCCTGTTACTTTAGTCACAGTGCCCTTGGCTTCTGATTTGGAGCTTTTTTTCCTCTTGACTATTAAAAAAGCAAAAGTGTGGTGTTTGAGTATGTTTAAATCGACCAACAGAAGGAGATAAACTGAATGCAACCAGTAGTTCAAGACAAACAATTGAATCCTACTAAAAACACCCAAACCCTGCCTATTTTAAAAGACAAAAGCCAGGTGCTTGATTCCTACCTCTCCCTACGTGCAGTTTTCCTTTGCACCAAGCCTCTCTGGATCTGACACAGACATACCTTGCTCTTTGCCATTGCACATGGCAGTGATGCCATTTTCCACAGCGCCTTCCCCATCAGAGCTTGGCCTCTCGAGCGACAGCTTCTGCAAGAGCAAAGAGATGAGCTGCTCTACAGCCTGGGCACCTCTTGCCAAAGGAAGGGTCACAAATCAATTTTAAAGTGTCATTGTTACAAAGAAAAGACACATTTCAAACTCTCACCCACTTGGAGGACAAATAGAAAAGAGTGAAAAATTCCATGTTAGAGGCACAGAAGCCACAAAATCCTGCCTGACAAACCTGGTGGCTTTCTAAACAGGTGACAACATTAATAGATGAGGGGCAAGTAACTGATGTCCTTTACCTGAACCTGAGCAAAGCCTTTGACACTGTCCCACACCACATCCTGGTCTCCAAACTGGTGACACATGGGTTTGATGGGTGGACCACTAGATGGATACAGAACTGGCTTGATGGCTGCACCCAAAGAGTGGCTGTCAATGGCTCCATGTCCCAGTGGAGGCCAGGGACAAGCAGAGTCCCTCAGGGATCAGTCCTGGGACCAGGCTTGTTCAACTTCTTTGTGGGTGCCATGGACAGTGGCATTGAGTGCACCCTCAGCAAGTTTGCTGATGACACCAAGCTGTGTGGTGCAGCAGACACGCTGGAGGGAAGGGAGGCCATCCAGAGGGACCTTGACAGGCTGGAGAGGTGGGCACAAGCCAACCTCAGGAGGTTCAACAAGAGCAAGGGCAGGGTCCTGCATCTGGGTCGAGGCAATCCCAGGCACAAATGCAGGCTGGGCAGTGACTGGCTGGAAAGTAGCCCTGAGGAGAGAGACTTGGGGGTGCTGGTGGAGGAGAAGCTCAACAGGAGCTCTCAGTGTGCACTTGCAGCCCAGAAAGCCAATCAGATCCTGGGCTGCATCAGGAGAAGTGTGGCCAGCAGGTCAAGGGAGGTGATTCTCCCCCTCTACTCAGCTCTGGTGAGACCCCACCTGGAGTACTGCCTCCAGTTCTGGAGCCCCTATTACAAGAGGGATGTGGAGGTGCTGGAAGGTGTCCAGAGAAGGGCCACAAGGATGATCAGAGGGCTGGAGCACCTCTCCTATGAGGACAGACTGAAGGAGTTGGGGCTGTTCAGTCTGCAGAAGAAAAGGTCTGGATGCAGGGAGATTCAGGCTGGATGTGAGGGTGGACTTGATCTTGGTCTTTTCCAACCTGGTTAATTCTGTATTCTATATATTTTAATGAATTTATAGACTGTAAGTGTTGCTTTTAATAAACCTTTTAAGCAACAAACATTGGCATGGACCAGGTATGAATAATTTTTCAATCATTTCTTGAATTAATGCCTCATATATGCATTTGCAACACCAGAAGACAGTGCATCCCCACAGGGTGCTTTGATACCTTCAATGTGTGAAAACAGAAAGGCCTTTGAAAAACATTTTCAGCACTCATTACTCCATCGTGGTTGTGCTTGAGATACAGGATGAAGCAGCACAGAGCTTATGGCAGCAGAGTGCTGGTACCCACATTAGTCATGGGAAGTGAAGGCAAGAAGCAGATGGACAGATTGTCACAAAAAGAAAGAGAGTGAAGGTTTGCTGCGCTGTTTTCTGGCACACATCTTACTTTGTGACACCCTCAGTTACTTTGTCAATACTGTGCAGGTGCCTGCAAGCTTGCAAAGACAACAGGTTTGTCAAATCAGGAGATCTGAACTGCTGTCCAGCATAATCTTCCCTTAATTTCCCAGGTGTAGAGCAGCATAAGACCACTGGCAGTGGGGTCCTTCCACCAGAGGGGCTGGATTTTCTATTAGGAAGCTGGTGACAAAACTTTTGTCAGTGGAACTTTAAGCAGTGACTGCAGAGGGCTCTGCTCCCAGAGCAGGAGTTGGCAATGTATTGATTGATCACTCACTGCACAGCTGCTCTTTTTCTTAATTCTTGCTCTCATACCCTGCAGAGTCAAGGCAGCAGAGACAGCCACATATGAATAGCCAAGTTTCTGTACTCTGCCAAACAGTGACCTCAGCATGCCCAGGGAGCTCTTCAAGAACTGGACTCCCCAAAACAAAAGATTTTCCTTTAAAACTTTTGCACAACCTTCAGCTCTTCTCTGAGAGTCACATCCCTGCCTGAAGCCTTCACTTGATGGAGAGGGTCTCCATATCCTGGGAGTGGTATCAAACCTGCTTGGTCTGCATGCAGCCTTCTATATGGCTGAAGAGAAGCTGCTCATTGACATGAACCAGTCTGCTGGCTGTTTCACAGTATCACAGTATAACTTAGGTTGGAAAGGACCTCGAGGATCATCGAGTCCAACCTATCAACACAGACCCCATGACTAGACCATGGCACCAAGTGCCACATCCAATCTCCTTTTGAACACCTCCAGGGACGGTGATTCAACCACCTCCCTGGGCAGCACATTCCAATGATGAATGACTCGCTCGGTGAAGAACTTTCTCCTCACCTCGAGTCTAAACCTCCCCTGGCGCAGCTTGACTGTGTCCCCTTGTTCCGGTGCTGGTTGCCTGGGAGAAGAGGCCAACCCCCTCCCGGCCACAACCACCCCTCAGGTAGTTGTAGAGGGCAATGAGGTCACCCATGAGCCTCCTCTTCTCCAGGCTAAGCAACCCCAGCTCCCTCAGCCTCTCCTCACAGGGCTGTGCTCAAGGCCTCTCCCCAGCCTTGTTGCCCTTCTCTGGACACATTCAAGTGTTTCGATGTCCTTCTTAAACTGAGGGGCCCAGAACTGGACACACGACTCAAGGTGTGGCCTAACCAAAGCAGAGTACAGGGGCACAATGACCTCCCTGCTCCTGCTGGCCAAACTATTCCTAATGCATGCCAGGATGCCACTGGCCCTCTTGGCCACCTGGGCACGCTGCTGGCTCATATTCAGGCAGCTGTCGATCAGCACCCCCAGGTCCCTCTCTGTTTGGGAGCTCTCCAGCCACTCCGACCCCAGCCTGTGACCAAAGGAACAGACATGGCAGAAGGCTTCCCTGGGCAAGATGTGTGCACATATCCACACAAACCAAACCAACAAAGGGACTAAACCAGCAACACAAGGCAGCAGGTATTTACAAGCCCTGTCTAGGAATTTTGCATGCACTGTATGGATAAGTTTACCTTTTCCAGCTCTGTTTTGTGCACTGGAGAACTGGACAATGGCCCATCAGAGTCTACAGCTCCCGTGCAGTTGCTGCACACATCTTTTATAACCTTAGGAGACAAGGCAAAATTCATTAATGATTCACAAACTACAAATCAGAAGAATTACAAATGAATGGGAAGGGAGGTGAGAAGGAGAATCACACAGACATTTACGAGGCTGGCAGGTGTCAGGCAGGCTGCCACTATACTGAGTTCTCCACACTGCTTCCCTAAGTCATTTCACAGGCAACCTGGAGGAGACAGAATGTCTAGAGGTGGAAGGGTTCAGTTTCTAGACAAGCTAAGCTCCAAGGCTCTCCTGAGCAGAGAAAGCAGCAGTGCTGCTGACTTCCATGTGCAAGTTTTGCAACATGAACTCGTCTGGCACCACCAAATTAATTTCATCACAATGACAAAAAAGTGGGATTAAATCCAAGGTCCTGCAAGTCAAAGGACAAGAGTTTTGCACAGCACACTGCCCAGCTGCTCTTTTTTTGCCACTGGAGAACTAATGAGGTGCTGATCAACTTGCAGCTAATTCTGCACAGTGGCATTGTGTAGCATTTTTGTATTATACTTGCACAGTGACATAAAGGTATAGGTCAGAGCACTTGTAAAAGTGTTTGTAGGCAGGGGAATGGTATTGTCTGCTTTTAAAGGGTTAAAGAAAAACTCAGAGCCTGGGATTCAGTGAGATTTTGATAGAATAAAAGAACTTACAAACCTGAAACTGCAGAAATGTGTAAATACCTGTTGAGTCTTTACTCCCCATAGGCATAATTCATTTTGTTATCTCTTGTGAGGTTACCACTAGCCCATTACCAGTCTGAAACTGCTTGTGCTGATGAGAACATGCCCTGACGCTCCACCCAGACTCATGCCAAGGGGGGTGCTGAGCTCTACATAGCTGTCTACAGCCATGCAAGGATGGCAGAGCCAAGCTGTGAAAGAAAGGCTCCCTACTCTGCCGGGAGCAGTACCACTAGACATGCAAAATTCCCCCTGGACATGCACATGGATGTGTTTACATATCGAGCTCCTCTCTTTACACAGTTTACAGCAAGCCTGGCTGGCAGAGCAGAGGATCTGGCCTGAGAACTCCCAGTTCCAGGGAAAACAGCAATTAACTCCTGTCAGTATCCAGACTTCCTTCAAGAAGAGAAGTAAACCAACAGACAATGTCCATTTAGTTTTGAGCTGAACAATTTTGATGTGGAAACTATCAAAGAGCTAAAGATGGCACCAAACAGCCCTTGAACAACACTGAGGTTCCCTTTCTGAGGCCACATCTGGAATATTGTGTCCAGTTCTGGGTCTCTCAGTTCAAGAAGGACCTCAGAGAGCTGCTTGAAAGAGACCAGTGCAGAGCCACAAAAATGATTAAGGGAGTGGAACACCTTCCCTACGAGGAGAGACTGAGTTCTTCACAGAAAGAGTGTTTGGCCATTGGAATGTGCTGCCCAGGGAGGTGGTGGAGTCACCATCACTGGAGGTGTTCAGGAAGAGACTGGATGGGGTGCTTGGTGCCATGGTTTAGTTGATCAGATAGTGTTGCATGATAGATTGGACTCAATGATCTCAAAGGTCTCTTCCAACCTGGTTAATTCTAACTGTAGGTCTCTTTCAGGGAGCTGGGGCTCTTTAGCTTGAAGAGTAGGAGCCTGAGGGGTGACCTCATTCATGTTGATAAATATGTAAAGGGTGAGTGCCAACAGGATGGAGCCAGGCTCTGCTGGGTGATGCCCAATGGCAGGACAAGGGGCAGTGGTGGAAGTTGAGGCATAGGAAGTGCCATGGAAACATAAGGAAAATTTTTTTCACAGTGAGGGTGACAGAATCCTGGAACAGGCTGCCCAAGGGGGTTGTGGAGTCTCCCTCTCTGGAGATATTCAAAACCTGTCTGGATGTGTTCTTGTGTGATCTGCTCTATATGATCCTGCTCTGGCAAAAGGGTTGGAGTGGATGAGCTTTTGAGGTCTCTTCCAGCCCCTAACTTTCTGTGATTCTGTGAAATGAGCCCAATGTTTATGGGCTTACAAAGAGCCCACATCTCATCTCATGAGCACATCAACTACAGGCCCTTTCTTTACTCTGAACTTGCCTGTATCTTGTCCCACAAACACGAGCCCAGTATTTCACAGCAAAAAGAAAATTAGATCTGTTGCAGAGCATTTGCACCTGAGAGTTAAATGCAGCCCTAAACTCCACAACATCATCAGATTTGTTTTCCTGAATGGGTGTTGTTTTATTTTGAATTGCTGGCCCTCAGCAATGGTATAAATACACTGCTGTGTTCCTCCTAGAGCAGTGTGACCATACAGAGTTTCTGGGAACAGTCATTTGTGTCTCCTGCATGACCCTGAGTCAATGGCTCATGTTTTCAGCATCTGCTCACACCACACAGTTAGTTAATTTTGGCAAAGGCAGCCACTAATGGGAGTTACAGACAGAACAGAGGGAAATGATTTGGCAGCACTGCCTGCAGAGTATGTGCAAAGTCATGCACTCCAGTAAATCCGGTTCTTATCATACCTCACATATTGAAGGAGAAGTTAAAGTGGTTAATTGGGCTGTAATTAAATTTTGATTACAAACTATGACACACTGTCAAATGGAAGTCTGTCTCAGGATCTGAAGTAAATGCATATTCAAGGCTCCCACACCTCATCTGGGTTGAAGGGGTTCAGTGGCAAAGCCTTGCTCATCACCTTCCACGTGCAATGCGATGGTGTCTGATGCACAGCAGCAGCTCACTAGGCTGAAATGCCTTCCTCACAGAATGCCTGGATGTGCTCTCTATAATTATGTTTGCAGACAGCTGCCATTAGAAATGTGGTTTTCACATGCTTACAGCTCTAACTCAACGTTTTGAGGATAAAACATTCCACCAGTGCTGCCAACTTGCATCATTTCAATCACAGGCTTCAGAGTTCTTGTCAATTTTTTTCCTACATCCCATCTCCTGGAGTCATCTGAAAACAAAAGATTCCTACTTCCATTAAAAAAAATAATGTTTGTGAGAGAGAGTGGGGGAAGGAGGGCAGCAAACTTCTATTCATTTCAAGGAAATGTGTGAAAACATACAAAATATCTTCCTGGCCCCCAAAAGCAGAACTCAAATAAAAGGAATCCCCAAATGTGTTACTTCTAATGAACTGGGCATCACCTGGAAGCCTGGAGGAGCATACTCCATGGCCAGCTGAAGTTTTCTCACTCATTAGAAAAAGGAAATCATTCTTCTATTTTTTTCCCTCATCACAAATGCCTTTGTACATTACACACACAGGGTGACCTGCCAGGAAAACCAAGCTGAGCTCATAAGCAGACTGTGTGTTCAGATATTTGCCATATAGGAGCAAATGTAATCAGAAAAAACTGCAGGTCTGTCATTTCTTTGGATAGCCTCAAGAGTAAACACATTGAAAATAATCTTCTGTTGTTCCATGGCAAGGATGTTACATACCACAATTAGCATTGCAGTGTTACAATTAGCAGACTCCAGAACTGCCTCTTTCAAATGCAGGCCTGGAAGGGTTGTGCAGCCTGAGCTATATTCTCGTTCCTTATTTGTCTTACAGAAAAGCCTTGAATCCCCAGCTGGATCCACACCAGTGTCTCAGAGAGTGCAGTGACAGGAGGAACAAAAGGGAAATATTTGCAGGTAGAAAGCTGGGAAGATTCCCTCCCCTGGTTTAGTTGATTAGATGGTGTTGGGTGATAGGTTGGACTTAATGATCTCAAAGGCCTTTTCCAACCTGGTTAACTCTATTCTATTCTATTCAAGCCATTGACAATTCCACAACTCAGTGGAATTTATGATATGTGTCTGGAGTATTTCTCCCTGTGAAACTATTTTACTACACAAGCACTAACACTGACTATAAAACCTCCATACCTGCACTCAACTACAAATGTCTGTAATTCTTGCATCTTGTTTTAAATTGCACCCTAGGACTGGAGGCAAAATGCTTGCCCTACACTTAACTCTTTCTACATGCAAAGGCAGAAGCAGCAAATCAGATTTTTCCAGCTCCCTTCAAAGACCCAGGCTTCAGATGAAAAGCACAGGCATTGCAGTTTGTCTGAGGAGACTGGGGATGGGATTCTGGCAGACTTAGCAGCCAAGCCTATCTTTAGAGCCTATATATCCCCTTAACAATACTTTCCTGAATACTCAACCAAGACAACCCTTGCATCATTTCTCCTGCATTACTACCATGACTACAGTCTATATGTGGCCACTTGACTGGGTAGAGCCCAGGGAAGGAGGTGCTGGGTGACTGGGGAGAGCAGCTGGAAGCACCACTGCTGTGAGGGCAGAGGTGCCTTGTGCATCCCCAGCCCAGGCAGTGCAGAGAAGCAGATTGTGCTTCAGGCTGCACGTCTGAGCTAGGTATGACTTAAATAATTTTCCATCCAAAGTTGTGAGTAGGAGACAGCAGAAATATTATCCAGTAGTGAAAGCAGAAGGTCAAGCCTCAGTCTTCCTGGGTTCTGCTCCAAGATCCTGCTACACTTGTGATTTTAGCCAGGAACCTAAAGAAAACTCATCCCTGAGGAAGCAGGCAAGAGGGATGTTTGTGGGCCTGGATACACTGGGCAGGTTGGTACATATGCATCTGGTTTGTGAAAGTCTCTTGCTGCTTTGCATGGTGCTAGTCACACACACACACACACACACACTGGTTCACAGCCAAACTGGGGTCTTCTGGCTCTCACCCTGGCAGCAGTCCTGCAGGCTAGTCAAAGCTCTCACATATACCTCAGTCCATCATGTCTCCAGGTTAGACCCTCAACAGCTCTTATGCAAACACACTGACCTTGTGATTTGAATGCAGGTATTGCAAACCATTTCTTTGAGACAACAGAAGTCTAAATCCTCAGAGGTTTCATCTAGTTTGCAAAGCCTCCACTGCTGGTGATGATGTGCAGTGGAGAAAGAGCCTGGCCTGTCTGTCTTGGGCCACAGCATGTTCTTGGAAGTTTCTTATATAGTAAGCAATGCTCTGTGGAAATCATTTGTCTGGAGTTAGCATCCCTGACCAGCGTATTTCCAGTCAGCTTGAAGGCATGATCGTTCAGCACTTGACTCTACTCAGCTACAGAAAGGAGGTAATGACCTCTTTGGGGAACATGACTTAAGCCAATACAGCAATGTCTGAAGAGTTTGGAGCTCTCCAGCTGCAAATTCCCATAGAAAATACAGCCAGCCCTACAATGTTTACAGTTACAAGCTCACTTCTGGTGAAAGAAGAGCTCTGTCAGTAGTTTATACTTCAGTAAAACTTAGTCCACATTAAGACCAAAGCCCAGAAGTTACTTGACTCCCTTCACTAAGCTCAGGGCAATGGAAAAAACAAACAAAGACATTGTCAAGGACTTCTACAAGAGACAACATGCAGTTAACTGAGATGGAAGCTGGGTAGAACAACTGGATTAAGAGCCTTACAAGGAGCATTGCAGGGTCTTTGGATGAGTGGATGCAGCCACAACCTTGATTTACTGCTCTCTTCAGGGCAAAAAAGTCCCTCTGACAAGTTCAAAACTGACTGAAGGCTGTCAACGTGATGGATGCAGAAATGCCTGCTTATGCCTGCAAGATTCACTGCTCATCTGCAGCCCCTCAGCTGAAGAGACTGCTTCAGAACAGCTGCACACTGTAAAATGAAGCAAAGTTAACAAAGGGTGCCTGAGGTTAGGCAGGAAGGCTAGCACTCCAAGATGACAGATCACCTCTCATGCATGATCAACCTCTAATAATCTTTGCAAAACCATGACCATTTCCTCCTACAAGAATCAGCTTCAGAACATGATTTCTTTGGCATCCATGTACTTTTAAGACTGAAAGCAGTTTTCAGTGGCCTAGTCTGAAGGTCCTGCATACAGAACACATTCATCTGTATGAATAAAGCCACTAAACAAGCATCCTCTTGTCCTGTCATGTTCTTAGCAGTCCTTTTTATTTCCAGCATGGCATTTCCCTGGGCTGCCTACAGCTAAGTGTAGTTCCACCACTCTGTTGGATGTGCTGAGACAAACACATGACTGTAAGGCCTTGCTTGACCACAACTGCACAGAAGCTCACACAGATGCTCCTATACTCTGGCATGCATGGCAAAAGCTCATTTCTGGATCAGAGTGTGCAACTGCACACATTTTTTAATGTACATTTTTGTGGGAACATTTTTAGGACTCAGCTCTGGAAAATTCCACCACTTTCTGTTGCTCACCATATGACTGCTATGAGCTCAGCTGTAGGCTGAAGCTATACTAGGTCTGCTCCTTGCTCTGAGAGCCTGACAGGCTCTTTGGTGACATCAGCTATCTTTTTTCATCGAGCATTTGTTAGCTGGTGAAACTGAAACTCCCCTTGTGGTTTCCAGTCTAGACTTCAATTTGCACTAGGTTTATCAGCTGGGGGTTTTGGTGTCATCTTTACAAATAACTGTGCATTTATTTCACACTTATCTTCCAGTAGGTATTTTCCATTTATTTGCTTAAGTAGATGTATTTTATATTGATTACATCTGACTCACAAAAAAAAAACCCCAAACCATCTGGTTTAGCCTTCATGGGAAAGTCTGGCCTCTAAAGCCATTTTAAGCTTTTCAGGCTCAGGAGTTAAACTTTGACATTAAGATATAAATCCATGAGATCCCACTGCTCCTGAGGGATAACCTGGCTCCAGTGGCACACAGTGGTGCAGTATCTTTGACAGACAATGCATCTCATGATTGAGAAATCATGAGAGGTACTCATGAGAAAGTGTAGGAACTTCCAACACAAAGCCACACAGCATTTTCAGCAGCTCATTTCAAGTAAGGCTTGAAGGAGCAAATGATGATGATGATACTGATGGTGATACTGATGGTGATACTGATGGTGATACTGATGGTGATAATAATCCCTTGATATTTGCTACATGTAAAAGAAATACAAAACCCAGTGCTCTTTCTTCATCATCATAAATTAATAAATAGAATAGAATAGACCTTTGAGATCATTGAGTCCAACCTATCATCCAATACCATCTAATCAACTAAACCATGGCACCAAGCACCCCATCCAGTCTCTTCCTAAACACCTCCAGTGATGGTGACTCCACCACCTCCCTGGGCAGCACATTCCAATGGACAATTTCTCTTTCTATGAAGAACTTCTTCCTCACATCCAGCCCAAACCTCCCCTGGCACAGCTTGAGACTGTGTCCTCTTGTTCTGGTGCTGCTTGCCTGAGAGAAGAGACCAACCCCCACCTGGCTACAACCTCCCTTCAGGTAGTTGTAGATGGCAATGAGGTCTCCCCTGAGCCTCCTCTTCTCCAGGCTAAGCAACCCCAGCTCCCTCAGCCTCTCCTCACAGGGCTGTGCTCCAAACCCCTCTCCAGCTTTGTTGCCCTTCTCTGGACACCTTCCAGCATCTCAACATCTTTCCTAAACTGAGGGGCCCGGAACTGGAGACAGGACTGAAGGTGTGGCCTAACCAGTGCTGAGTACAGGGGCACAATGACTTCCCTGCTCCTGCTGGCCACACTGTTCCTGATACAGGCCAGGATGCCATTGGCCTTTTTGGCCACCTGGGCACTCTGCAGGCTCATGTTCACCCTACTATCAACCAGTACCCCCAGGTCCCCTTCTGCCTGGCTGCTCTCAGCCACTCTGACCCCAGCCTGCATCACTGCATGGGGTTGTTGTGGCCAATGTGCAGAACCTGGCCCTTAGATGTGTTCAATCTCCTGCCCTTGGACTCTGTCCATCTGTCCATCCTGGCAAGGTCCCTCTGCAGAGCTCTCCAACCCTCTAACAGATCAGCTCCTGCCCCCAGCTTGGTGTCACCTGCAAATTTACTGATGATGGTCTCAATCCCCTCGCCCAGGTCATCGATACAGACATCACAGAGCATAACACCTTTACATTTGCTACATTAAAAAAAAAATACAAAATCCAGTGCGTTTTTTTTTTCCTTACAAAGCTTTACATCCTGACAATGCTGGAGCTGTTGTTGAAGAGCTGCAGAGCCCATTTTTGGTTAGCTGTTGGACAGGCAGTTTGCAGTGAGCAGAACTTGGAAGCTAGGCGTACAGTAGTGTTGCCATGTGCTTGGAAGGGCTTTTTTTTATTAATAGAGAGCTTTGCAGCATGAAGGAACTAAATAAAGTGCTGTCAGGCTGTCTCCAAATGCTTTGCAGATAACATAACTTTGTTAACATGCAACTGCATAAAATCTGATTAATATATTTTTTTTTTTAAACACAGCAGGAATGCATCTGGGATATGGAAAAAATCCAGCACTGCTCTGCCTGCCTGTGTGGGGAATGCTTCATGTGCAATCTAAAAACAAAAAGCAAACCCAGTTCTGGAGCCCCTATTACAAGAGGGATCTGGAGGTGCTGGAACGTGTCCAGAAAAGGGCCATGAGGAGGAGCAGAGGGCTGCAGCACCTCTCCTATGAGGACAGACTGAAGGAGTTGGGGCTGTTCAGTCTGCAGAAGAGAAGGCTCCAAGGTGACCTCATTGTGGCCTTCCAGTATCTGAAGGGGGCCTACAAGAAGGCTGGGAAAGGAATTCTCATGATCTCAGGTAGTGATAGGACTAGGGGGAATGGAATGAAGCTGGAGGTGGGGAGATTCAGGCTGGAGGTGAGGAGGAAGTTCTTCCCCATGAGAGTGGTGAAGCCCTGGAATGGGCTGTCCAGGGAGGTGGTCGAGGCCCTGTCCCTGGGCGTGTTTAAGCCCAGGCTGGATGAGGCTCTGTCCAGCCTGATCTAGTGTAGGGTGTCCCTGCCCATGGCAGGGGGGTTGGAACTAGATGATCCCTGTGGTCCCTTCCAACCCTGAATGAAACTATGAAACAGTTTCCAATGGAAGAAAGTCTGATAAATTCCAATGAATTCAGCATTGCTGAACCCAGGTTTAGAACAAGACAGGAAATAACGCTGCAGTTCCAACGTTCTCATTGCAGCAGAATTCCCCTGGAGAAGAACAAGGCTGATGGATTTCATTTCATTCCAAGCAGTGGTTTTGAAATTCCAGGTGAGCTAGTGGGACACTTGGATGGTGCTCCATTTTAAAACTTCAACCAAGCTACTGATGTTAGAAGCAGCCTAACATCTCCATGGCTGTGCCTATTCTCCACAGTATCACAAAGGTTGGAAGAGACCTCTAAGATCATCAAGTCCAACCTGTCATCACAGACCTCATGAGTACTAAACCATGGCTTCAAGTGCCACATGCAATCCCCTCTTAAACACATCCAGGGATGGTGACTCCACCACCTTCCTGGGCAGCATATTCCAATGACTAACAACTCTCTCTGTGAAGAACTTTCTCCTCACCTCCAGCCTAAACTTCCCCTGGCACAGCTTGAAACTATGTCTTCTTGTTCTGTCACAGGTTGCCTGAGAGAAGAGACCAACCCCCTCCTGGCTACAACCACCCTTCAGGTGGTTGTAGACAGCAACAAGATACAAACTCACAGTCAAGCCCAAGCCCCCATAAGGTGCATTCAAACACTGCAGACCAGGAAATTAGAGATTCATTTTCCCTTCAGTAAATCAGCCCACAGCAGAACTTGTACCTCATCAGCTGCATTTTATGTCTCCCACTTCTGCATCAAAACTGTCTGCCATCAGGAAATTCCTTTGTGTTTAATTTGATTGTATTTGGGGAAAACCAAGAGTTTGTTCTTAGAAAAGCAAGCACCATATAAGGCCAGAGCAGAGCACTGTGTAGAGAAGGCCTGATGAGTCTTAGACATTTAGACTTTTACATGCATTTAAAAGGCTGGATTTCAAGGTCTTAAAACAAGCCACACTGAAACTGCAGTGATAGTTTCCCACACTGCTTCACTGACCTCCACATGTGAGGCTAGCAAAGTCCAACATAAATACTTAGTAATCTGGTTAGGATCTACACCTGCAGCCATTGCCTTGAGATTTTCCACATTAGCAGACACCAAACAGAAAGGAGTGGAACATGAAAATAATCCCTCTTCCAGAAGTCTTCATTCCCAGAACAAATCAAAACAGATGATACCCTGTTAAACCAGGACTACCAAACTCAAATTGACTTCAGGAAGCTGAAGCATTTTCTCTCCATTCAGAGCAGTTCAAACAGGTACCTCCTCAGAGATCCTTCTTTTTAGAAAGCTGGCAGTGGTGATGGTACCACAAGTTTTGCAGGGTAACCTATGGCAGCTATGCATGTACACCACTCCCAAAAGCAGCCTGGGAGCCAGCCCCCTCCCCCTTAAGGAATCAGCTCACTACCACCATGCCCTAACCACTAGAACCAAAACATTCTGAAAGAAGAGCTGAAGATGGAAGTGAGCAGGCAAAGGAAGCACTGTGTGGGTGGAAAAGTTCCTGTCCAGAAATGCCCCCTTACCTTTAGCCACTGTTCTGCCTGCTCTTTGCTCTGCACTGCCAGAACCAGGGCATCTGCTCCTTGGTGTGAGATTTTCAGCTCGTGCTTCTTCTTTTTGCTGTCTTTGGGAATGTAGGTGATGCTGCAGTCATTCAAGAGCAGTTCCATCTGGGGCTGCTGGTCCTTGGAACTTTTGTAACACTAAATAAACATAGGAAAGGTCAAAAGTTACACATCACCTTCCTGAACCTTGGGGCAAAGCTGCTTTTATATAGAAATACAGGCCTTGACCACAAACTACACAGTGCAGCCAATGGTAACTTCACATTTCTCCTTCTCCTTTTCTCTGTAAAGCAAAATCACTTCCAGACTGACATTAAGAGATATCTTTCATTACAGGACAGGTACAATACATGGAGAGCATTGAGCTTCTCTGTCTTATCCTTATGCCTCAACCCTGACCTCAGTCAGCTAGGAAAAGGGTGATTTAGGGTATCTGTTCACATGGAGCAGCCAAACATATTAGGACACTGGCACATGCCTCACTCAGCTCTTTTCTTCCTTTGAGATAATAAAAGTCAAGTCACCATCCCTGGAGGTGCTCAAGAGGGGACTGGACGTGGCACTTGGTGCCATGGTCTAGTCATGAGGTCTGTGGTGACAGGTTGGACTTGATGACCTTTGAGGTCTCTTCCAACCTTGGTGATACTGTAACATCTATTTGTTTTACCTGCATATCTCAAATTAAGTGTCCAAATCTCCCTTCAAACAATGAACCAATCTTGTGTAGCTGGTCGTTAAGACTCCTATTGGGATTTTTATTTTCTTAATCCCCATTACAGAATTAGTGAAAGACAATCCCTAAGAGGAAAAGAGAAAAAAAACCCACCAAACAAACAACTTTTCAGACCACACATGTGGCTAAAGGAAATGAAAGTAGAAAAAGCCAACATATTTCTATACAGAACAACAAACATAAGTGCACAAGAAATATGGTGTGACTTCAGAGAAAAAATCTGTTTCTTTCCCTCTCTCTTTCTTTTCTTCATGGCTGTTACCAGAGACTCCCAGGCATCTGATATGATCCTGGTTCATGGTGATAAAAATGCAGACTAAGTAGAATGGCATTACAACAGTATACTGAAAACAGGGCGAGAATCAACATTCTAGTCAACATTTAAACAGATGTTACAAATATTAAATCCTCCCCAACCACTGAAAAGTAGTAAATTAATTCCACCTACATTTTCAGAAATCTCCTTTCTCTATTTCATGCCCCGCTCTTTCTCTCCCCTCTGACTCCATATTCCCCTCTCTCTCTCCCCTCTGACTCCATATCCCCCTCTCTCTCTCTCCCCGACTCCATATCCCCCCTCTCTCTCCCCTCTAACTCCATATCCCCCTCTCTCTCTCCTCTCTGACTCCATATCCCCCTCTCTCTCTCCTCTCTGACTCCATATCCCCCTCTCTCTCTCCCCTCTGACTCCATATCCCCCTCTCTCTCTCCCCTCTGACTCCATATCCCCCTCTCTCTCTCCCCTCTGACTCCATATCCCCCTCTCTCTCTCCCCTCTGACTCCATATCCCCCTCTCTCTCTCCCCTCTGACTCCATATCCCCCTCTCTCTCTCCCCTCTGACTCCATATCCCCCTCTTTCTCTCCCCTCTGACTCCATATCCCCCTCTCTCTCTCCCCTCTGACTCCATATCCCCCTCTTTCTCTCCCCTCTGACTCCATATCCCACTCTCTCTCTCCCCTCTGACTCCATATCACAGCATCACCAAGGTTGGAAGAGACCTCAAAGATCACCAAGTCCAACCCATCACCACAGACCTCATGACTATATCCCCCTCTTTCTCTCCCCTCTGATTCCTTTCTCTTCCCTCTAATTTCATATCCTCTTCTTTCTCTTCCCTCTTATTTCATATCCTCTTCTTTCTCCCCCCTCTTATTTCATATCCTCTTCTTTCTCCCCCCTCTTATTTCATATCCTCTTCTTTCTCTCCCCTCTTATTTCATATCCTCTTCTTTCTCTCCCCTCTTATTTCATATCCTCTTCTTTCTCTCCCCTCTTATTTCATATCCTCTTCTTTCTCTCCCCTCTTATTTCATATCCTCTTCTTTCTCTTCTCTCTTATTTCACATCCTCTTCTTTCTCTTCCCTCTTATTTCATATCCTCTTCTTTCATAGAATCATAGAATCAATAAGGTTGGAAAAGACCTCAAAGATCATCAAGTCCAACCTGTCACACAACACCTCATGACTACTAAGCTATGGCTTCAAGTGCCACATCTAATCCCTTTGTGAACATCTCCAGAGACGGTGACTCCACCACCTCCCTGGGCAGCCCATTCTTCATATCCTCTTATTTCTCTTCCCTCTGTTTCATACCCCCTTATTTCCAATACCACCACAAGCACAAATGTACATGTAAAGTGAGCACACCTTAGCTACATGTAAAGTGAGCACACCTTAGCTACACTGTACCAGTGTGGAATAAAGAGATTCTATGGGAAATGTTTTACACCCTGTCAATCAGCTTTTAACATTGAGGATAGTGCAGGAATTATTAGTGACAAAATTAGTTATAACTGTGGGAAGCACCAGAGAGCAAGGCAAGGAGTGTCCAAGCTCCCAAGGTGTTTCTTGCTGTGAGCACCAGCTCATTTACAGTGACACAGAAATCTGTGCTTGCCTCAACTGCAGCAAATAAAAGGACATCTATGAGCAGATAATTTACTTCCCTGGTGCCTCCAATCAGGAAACATAACAGATTTGCTTAAGGAGCAAATCCATCCACTTGTTTCTCTCCTCTCTACACTGCAGCTGTGCATCCTGTGAATGCTGCATCTGTACTTGCTGCAGAACAGATGGCAAAGGTTTAAAGTGCACACATTGCCCCTGCATCTGCTGCCAAGGCAGAGCTCAGCCTAACAAGGGACTTTTCTCTCCAGCAGTCTGATCCAGCAGCTCATGCACAAAGCTCCCTAGGAGAGAGGCTTTTTTTTTCATCCACAGGGAATGAAAGACTGGATTTACAGTTTTAGCAGTTTTTTTATCCCAATGAAATATGTTAGATGATGATAATAGGCCAGATTTGCTCTCTGCTATCAGGAAATTGCCTGGGTTTAAGTTTAAGTGCATTAAAAATCAAAGTTCTAAGTGGCTAAATTGTAATTGCAGTGCTTCTCTGCTTCTTGGGTAAGTCACGACCAAACTCTTTGGTAAGGTTACCCTAGGCTTGGACACTGTTTGCAGAACATATTAAGCCCCCCAAATTCCTGTGAAATTGAAACACATCATCATCAGAAAGGGAGAAGGGAGAGAGAAGCAGAAATTACCAGTAGTTTGTTCTCTTTGATAACACACAGCAGTTTGGTCCATTGCCCAAATCGTTTCTTTCTCAGGAGGAAGGCACAGATTTTGGCATCCTTCACCAGATCCATAGAGGCCTCCTCAGAAGGCCACTGATGTCTCATTTTTTTCCCCTTTCCATCCTCCTCCTCCTCGTCGTAGGATTCGTAGGAGCTGCTCATCGCGTCCGAGTCGTAATCTTTGAGAAGAGCATCCAAGGGGCATGTTACAACAGGCAGCCATGAAGCAACCTGGAATAACTGAGAATCTCAGCAGGGCTCATTTTAAGTCAAAGCTTTTGGAAAAGTCAGCCAGGACCAAATCACTCTTTCTGTGCTTACTAGCACCAATACATCAGCCTAATTGAGCTGATGATGCTGTCCCATCAGGAAACTTTAGAGAAGACTCATCCTGACACCTTGGCAGTTTTGACTGAAAGAATAAGCTGGGAAAACCCAGGTAGGGTTTTGTTATCTTCAAGATGTGAGTCATCTTTTGTCTACAGTAAGCATTTGGACATGAGGCAGAGTGGTCTGCACTAGACAAGCAGTCACAAGAACATCATCATGTGGATGGTTCTTAGCTCTGGACTCAACGCCCCCACCACGCTGGTGGTTCAAAGCTGTCCAGAAGACTAGTGGTTGAGTTGGATCCTCTGTCTCCATAGCAGCTGAAACATGTTTATATGCATCCAACTTGATTTACAAGTTCAGATTCCTCTGAAAGGAACCTGGTTTGGCCACACCAAAACTATTCTGCAAGCCAAATCAATGCATGGCCAGTGAGGATAAGCAGAGCTGGCCCCAAACGGTCAAAGCCATCCTTACGGCACGTGACCAGAGCACCACCAGAGATGCAGAGACAAACACAGAAAAAGTTGATGCATTGGCTGCAATTGCCAATTGCTCTGAAATTGCTCTAGAACTCTGTTACTCACTGGAAGTGATGTACTCAGGAGCCTTCCCAGGACTGAGTGGCACTGCCTCTTCATAATAGCCTTCAGGAAGGGAAGATGTTGGCAGTGGTGGAGGCCCATTATCTGGTGGCTAAAACAAAGGGAAAAAGGAAGAAAAAAGTGATTACAGCCCACCAGGTGAGACATTAGACATGGTCAGAACACCTGTTCATGATCAATGCTAACCTTATCAGGCTTATGCCCAATGGCTGCTCTCTGACTGTTTCTTATGTTAACCATCTCTAAAGGCAAGGCTCTGGAGGGGTGAATTAGATGATGTCCCTTGAATAACATGTGTTCTTCAGGGCAGCAGCAAAGACACTGAAGTAAGAAACTACTCGAGGTTGCCTTCACTCATGGTCACATACAGACACTTTCTGCACTGCAGCTCTGGTGGGCTGAAAGAGTCTGGGGTCCAGCAGAGGCTTTGAGCTTTCTCCCACATGATATAGAGTGAGCTACAGTGACTGTGCTCCTGCTACAGAGCTAAAGTCACCTGGGAGGAGCCTGAGCTTTACTAACATGTGGCATTAGCTCTAAGGAAATTACTGCTGGGAGCATCTCCAGGGCTTGGGTCATCCTTACAATTTCAGATCTCATTACTGATAGCACACCTATGCTAGACACCTAATTAACATCAGCAAGACACATCCCACCCTCAGAGTGCCCTTTTGTGCCATCTTGCAGGTAAGTGCTTGTGTCTTCCCAATGTAAAAGAAGGCAAGGAGCTCATGCCCTGCAGCCCATCCAGCACTGACTTCCCTTTGTGCACCAAGCAGCATCAAACTTCCTCACAACCAATGCTCCAGTTTGTGCCTAAAACACAGAAATTCTTGGTCTGATAGAGATTTACACTAAGAGCACTCCTGTATCAAATGACACAGCCAGCTTCATATGGCACACTCCATTACAGATAAGAGATGGCAATTAATGTGATCTACATGGTGAACCAAAGGAGTTTTATCTCACAGTTCTGCTAGAGGTATTATCTCTCAAAGAAGCCAAAGAAAGGAAAACCCACAATTTTTTGTGTAGTGTCCCTAAAATGCTGTTTAAAAACAGAATCACAGTATAAATTAGGTTGGAAAGGACCACGAGGATCATCGAATCCAACCTATCAACACAGACCCCATGACTAGACCATGGCACCAAGTGCCACATCCAATCTCCCCTTGAACACCCAAACACCCAAATTGCACTTGTGCACATCACCACAGAATAAATGATGCTTTCTGGGTGAGCTGCTGCTGTACAAGCAGCAAAAGGGATGTTAAAAAACAGGACATCTTTGTCAGTATTGCAAAATTGACACCATTATAAGCTGTGCCTTCCCACAGCAGCTCTGTGTGGCCTGAACTGAGAGACACCAGCAGGGGAACTGCCTCAAAGAGTTGGCATTTTCTTCCTTCACAAGCATGGGCAGAGCCTTGCTCAAGTGAGTTGGGGTCAAGATTTGCTCCTGGGGCAGCACAGCTTCATAGAACCCCTTCATCAGAATATATTAATATCTTGGTCTAGCCTTAAACCATTTTTCCTGCCAGGTGTATATAGAATATCACAGAATCACCAAGGTTGGATGAGACCTCAAAGATCATCAAGTCCAACCTGTCACCACAGACCTCATGACTAGACCATGGCACCAAGTGCCACATCCAATCCCCTCTTGAACACCTCCAGGGATGGTGGCTCCAACACCTGTCTGGGCAGCACATTCCAATGGCTAACAACTCTCTCTGGGAAGAACTTTCTCCTCACCTCCAGCCTAAACTTCCCCTGGGGCAGCTTGAGACTGTGTCCTCTTGTTCTGGTGCTGGTTGCCTGGGAGAAGAGACCAACCCCCTCCTGGCTACAACCTCCCTTCAGGTAGTTGTAGACAGCAATAAGGTCTCCTCCTGAGCCTTCTCTTCTCCAGGCTAATATATATGAATATATGAAATTCCTGTCCTGATTAAACCTAATTCACCCAGGAAATACCCACGCCAAGAGTTATTCCAACTCCGACTCGACGCAGCACCAAGGACTCAAAGCTATCTTTCCTCCAGAAACAAATAAGAGGTTGCAATAAAGACTGGGGGAAAGGGGGGAAATTCCTTGTTTTCAGACAAAATGTTATTCAGAAAGAAAGAGGGGAGGGGAAAGGTAAAAAAAAAAAAAAAGGAAATGAAACACAAATGGTGCTTGTCTGAATTCGACCCTGCTGGAGCACCAGTTACTCCATACAGCTGGGGCGGGCTGAGCTGCACAGCCAACGTCAACACAGATGGAATCCATTGCTGAATGAACTGGGCCCTCCTCTCTGAAATGCATTTTGCAGTGCTTGCCATAACAAAGTTGAAAACAAATTTTTTAACATATATTCAGGGTTGGAAGGGACCACAAGGATCATCTAGTTCCAACCCCCCTGCCATGGGCAGGGACACCCCACACTAGATCAGCCTGCCCAGAGCCTCATCCAGCCTGGGCTTAAACACCTCCAGGGACAGGGCCTCGACCACCTCCCTGGACAGCCCATTCCAGGGTTTCACCACTCTCATGGTGAAGAACCTCCTCCTCACATCTAGCCTGAATCTCCCCACCTCCAGCTTCATTCCATTCCCCCTAGTCCTATCACTACCTGAGATCCTGAGAAGTCCTTCCCCAGCCTTCCTGTAGCCCCCTTCAGATACTGGAAGGCCACAATTAGGTCACCTCGGAGCCTTCTCTTCTCCAGACTGAATGATACTATGATAACTAACTAACTAACTAACTAACTATTAGGAGAAGCAGAAACATCCAACTTTAAAAACTTTCTGATTGAAGCAAGCCTGCTTGAACCCGGCAAAGAAATCCAAGGGATGAAATGCGAAAGGAAAACACCTCAGCCAAATCTGTGCCACAAACAACTGCATCTTTTGGGAGCTATGGAATGGTTAAGACGACTTTGAGCACCAGGAAGTGTGAAAACTACATCTGAGCATTCTTGGTCTGACTAATACTTGCAGAGCTTGCTTGCTGGCTTTATTTTTATCGTTGCTGTGTTCTTTCAACTTGGCAATTTTCAGCAGAAGAATGTTGATAAAGTCATGAAATATGAACTGAAATAATTCTTGGGTTTTGCAACTTTTCATTAGTTTGCCTGAAAACATAAAAATGCCCTAACCCCACCCCCCCCACCCCCCCCAAATCATGGATACATTCTGTAATAGGAATACAGCTCACAAACCCCTAGAACATGTGGTCAGAGGGGGTAGAAGCAGGCAAGAGGTGGTGACCTGCAAAGAAGGCACTGGCATGAATTTCTGCCTTTACTGTTTGGTTTTTACAACAGGGCAACACATCAATGCTGCCTTTCAAAACAAATAACTTTCCACAATCACAGGAATAATAAAGGGGTTAGGTTAAAAACAAACAAACCAACCAACCCCATTACTTTTATCTCATTGGAGGAGAAGGAACAAATATATGACTGAGATATCGTTGCCCAAAATCAATGTCATAGTGCAGGGGCATGAGGATATAAAACCCCTTTACACCCCAAAGAAGACTTAGCCTCTGTAAGAAATAAACACCTCCTTTTATGCAGAGGTTAGGATGTGGAGATTGCCAGTGAAAAGCAGTGACTTCAGCACACTGTCAGTGCATCAGGCTGCAGGCAAGGGCTGCCATGCTCATGTGTGTGGGGCCCTCAGTTTAAGAAGGACATTGAGACTCTTGAACGTGTCCAGAGAAGGGCAACGAGGCTGGGGAGAGGCCTTGAGCACAGCCCTGTACAGAGAGGCTGAGGGAGCTGGGGTTGTTTAGCCTGGAGAAGAGGAGGCTCAGGGCAGACCTTCTTGTTGTCTACAACTTACTGGAGGGAGGTTGTAGCCAGGTGGGGGTTGGTATCTTCTCTCAGGCAACCAGCACCAGAACAAGAGGACACAGTCTCAAGCTGTGCCAGAGCATGTTTAGGCTTGAGGTGATTGGAAAGTTCTTCCCAGACAGAGTTGTTAGCCATTGGAATGTACTGCCCAGGAAGGTGGTGGAGTCACCATCCCTGGAGGTGTTCAAGAGGGGACTGCACGTGGCACTTGGTGCCATGGTTTAGTACTCATGAGGTCCTGGGTGACAGGTTGGACTTGATGATCCTTGAGGTCTCTTCCAACCTTATTGATTCTATGATCAGAGCAGCCACCAGCCTGGATCCAGCCACACTGAGGAGCCAGCTGCTGTGGAATCCCTCCACACTGAGCACAGCAACACCAGGCTGGTCACACACAGGTGATGCATAATGAAGCTATTCAGAAGCCAGCAGCCAAGTGTGGGCTGTTGAGAAGAAACCTTGGCACATGCACATGCCATTTGCTTTGGAGTAAACTCAGACCTGACCTCTTTACAACCCCACTGCATCCTCAGCCTGCAGAAGGAACACTGCTGGCACAGTTATGATCCCCTTCCTCATCTGTTAAAAAAATACATAAAAAAGGATGCCCAGAAAGCAGAATGAATCCATGAACTGAGAATCAGTGCAGCTGGCAAAACTACTGACTGCATTTCAACCAGGCTTTGCTGTACCCATCTTTCTGATTTATATCTACAGGGGTTCTGGCATCTTGCTGGACACTTGTTGCAGTTAAACAATTACTGAATTGTCAATATTCCAAGAAAAACAAAGCATAGGCTCAATTTTGCTGTGAAAACCATGTGTGCTGTTTGTGTTTGATTTTGTTGAACTGTGCAGAGCACTGAAATCACTGTCAGAGGTGACATGGCAAGCAAATGCGTAGAGGCCAGAAGCATTCTGTCACTGTCATGCTGTGGATAATTTACAGCAGTGATCCCCAGGCACATCTCAGCAGCAGGACACACTGGATGTTATCCTCCTGCCTCTGTGGAAAATGCACTTCAGGGCAACTTGGTGATAGTGCAATGATGGGATCCCAGGTGCTGAACCAGCAGCGGCACTTTGAGGGGTGCATTGAACACTGACTATTATTCCTCCAGACTCATCATCTAGCACTGCTTCTTGCCTGTCAAGAGCAAGGAAATCTCATATAAACAGCTGCTGATGGAGAAAGCACAAGAAGCAGATTCAAAGGGGAGACCCATTCTGACTTCCTCTCCTCTGCTGCTGACCCAGGCAAAGCTTCCCTAGCTGCTCAAACCATACTCATGTGAGCATGAACATATGAATGCACCCAGGCAAAAGCAGGACTCCAAGGTGCCCTTAAACTCACATCCTTAATCTGCAGTTTTTGCTTTGCTGGCCATCTGAAGGAGCTGCATGCACAGCCTAAAGCAAGGAGGATTTGTGCTTTCTAAGCCTGACAGAAGTCTCCTAGACCAGGTGTAGGCAAGGGAATGCATAGAGAAAAGGAGCACTACTGAGAGACTGTATGCTTAGTGATTGGCTTCCATCAGGTGTATGCAGGGTCTAACTTTGTCCCTCAGTTTAAAGACCTGGTCCAAAGCCCACAGAGTCCAGGAAAAGCCTCTGGGCTTTAAGGTGCTTTAATAACTGAAGAATTCATTTAAACTGTTAACAGCATGTCTCCAAATCAAATGAATTTTATACTCTTTGTTCATGGGCTGATGAATAACAAAACTGACACAAGATCTGGCCTGTGCAAATATGCAGGTTTACAGATTTACAAAGGAAACCCTGCACAGCACCTGCCCACACATCATTCTGGCTCCTGGCACTACTTGAAGGAGTATTGAATTCCTTCCCACCCACACATCTTTACATAAGTAAAAGCTTAAACATCAACTCAGACTAAACATTTTTGAAGGTGGAATCCCTTGAGTGCCGTAAAGAGGAACACTGGTGTAAATGAAACTTTAATTTCCATCACGTTCAATAACTGATGTGCTAAACCCATTGATTTTAAAACTGTGGAGAGTTTATTTAAAGTTATTGATTCCCACTTCTAGATAATTCCTATGCCCCAGCAGCAGGCTGTGCTTCCACTGCAGGCTGAGGCCACCAGGAGATGTTATTCAGCAAGCGGGAAATGGTTTCTGCCCTGAATGGCTGGCAAAAAGAGGTGCCATACAACAGGACTTGCACCTTGCCATGTGAAGAAGGGGCAACCTGGAGCAGAAGGTCCTATAGCTCCTGGTGGGCCCTGGGGTTCTTCCACTCAGCTATGAAAGTGCTGTCTATGAAAAGTGGCTGGGCAAGG
The DNA here is from genome assembly GCF_026170545.1 of Melanerpes formicivorus. Classification (NCBI taxonomy): domain Eukaryota; kingdom Metazoa; phylum Chordata; class Aves; order Piciformes; family Picidae; genus Melanerpes; species Melanerpes formicivorus. Next base: position 12,933,659 of record NW_027142370.1, on the reverse strand, counting down.
CAGCTCAGTATTTGAGCACTGTAAGCCTGTACAGGTTTTACAGAGACTGCCTCTGTCAGCTACATGTTTTTAGGAGTCCATTCTTTCAGGGTAGGTTGAAAATCTCTGTGCAGGAGCATGACAGTGAGGGAAAACTACATCTTGGACACTGCCACTGATGTCCAGCCTCTGCAAAAGACAGATGCTATGACAGTCTCTGACCATACCCAATAAGGGGGTAGCAAAGAGGCATCTAATAGAGAAAGGTTCCCAAAAAACAGCTCAGCATGACTTCAGGAGAAGTCTTTAACAGTCAGACTGGGCTTTGAGTTTGCCCCAGTGTTCAAAAGTCAAAAAGCTGATGGTTTTGTCCTTCCTTTCTGACTCCACCTGGTCTTTTGAAGACAGCAGCAGTCTGTCATCTTTTTCTCAAATTACGGTGTGCTTCCGCCTTAACACAGCACCACTCCTAACCTGTATTTGGGTAATACAAGACAATGAGAGGCTTGGGACGTTTCCTGGCTGATCTCAACGTGGCAACACCACCAGAAAGGGAACTAAAAGCTACCACTGCCTGACAGCAGCAACAGAGTTGCAGAAAAACTGGCAGAAATCAGCTTCCTCAACTATGGAAAAACCATCTCAGCTTGGTGACTTCACTGGGACGAGAGCATCCACATGTTATGGGCAGGTCAGAGGGCAGGGATGTGCACAAACTCCCCTTTGCCAGGCTCAGCATGGGAAAATGGCGCTCCAGATCAGCCTGCTCTGTGTCAGCTTCCACAGCAATTCTCACTGTAGCTCAGAGAAATGTTTGTTAGCCAGAAATCCAAACTGAGCTACTGCAAACACCAGTGCTGACCTCCTGGACCTAACTGGTACTTCACACTTTCACTTGCTGCAGCTGTACCAGCTCTAAGGGAATTTACACATTAGTGCATGAGAGAGGAAAAGGAGGTCAGCTAGCTTTAAAAAAAACCCAGCCTGAGTCCTGGGAGCCAGTTTCTTAAACTGAACCTACAGAAATATGTACAAAGGTCTCAACTGGCTTCGGTTTATGAAGCTAACACCTGGAGCCTGTGCATTCTGCATCACTTTCCTGCCTCTCATTAACTCCATCCCTTGTAATTGATGCTATATGCATCTTGAATTAAAGAGGAAAAAATAACTTCCAGGCACTGCTGACCATGAAATGGATTCTCCAGGTTTCCCTGTGTATTAATAACAGCAGTTTTGCATCCATTCAAATCTATGCAAGATTATCTTACAGCACCCCTTTTAGCTGAATCTTGCTGCTGCATATGCATCAGCTCTGGATAGGAATGTTTCTAGGATAAACACTCCCTTCCTATAATGATCTCAGCACCTCTCATTACAGTAGATAGAATTAAACTTGAAAAGCTAAGATAAAAAACCCAATCTTTTTCAAGCCACAAGCCAAAAGCTGCCAATGCTTAGGGAGAGATTCTGCTTGAGGTAATCCCTGTAATACATTTGTCGGGTTTTTACCTTGGTCTGCAATACACAGCATTGTTCACCATCAAAGAAAAGTTATTCCAAAGAAACCCCCCCCAAGAGTTTGATCTGATAAATCAATTCCTAAAATGCTACTGGGCACAAATGGGATAACAAAGTAACACACTGAATTGAAGCAGCATCAGTCATCCAGTTGTTCTGCCCCAGAAAGTGTATCTCTGCTTCCTGCTTCAAACCTGCAGGTCTCCATGGATTGTCCTTATCACCATGCACTAAATTTCCACCAATTAATAAAAAGATCATAGAATCAATAAGGTTAGACAAGACCTTAAAGGTCAAAGTCCAACCTGTCACCACAGACCTCATGACTACTAAATTATGGCTTCAAGTGCCATGTCCAATCCCTTTCTGAACACCTCCAGGGATGGTGACTCCACCACCTCCCTGGGCAGCACATTCCAATGGCCAACAACTCTTTCTGTGAAGAACTTTCTCCTCACCTCCAGCCTAAACTTCCACTGGCACAGTTTGAGACTGTGTCTTCTTGTTCTAGTGCTGGTTGCCTGGGAGAAGAAACCAACCCCCTCCTGGCTACAACCTCCCTTCAGGCAGTTGTAGACAGCAAGAAGGTCTCCCCTGAGCCTCCTCTTCTCCAGGCTCCCTCAGCCTCCCCTCATAGGGCTTCTGCTTGAGGCCTCTCACCAGCCTCTGGATATTTGATCAGTATTAGGGCTAAGGATGTGTTCACCTTTCATTAGGCTAAGCTACAATCTGCTTATGCAGCTCTCAGACAAATGTGGAAAATGTTTTCTTCAAATCCACTGCAAAGCCAGCAACGGAGGAGCATCAAAACTTGGTGGGAGTTTATTCTGTAACAAGACAGCTGCTCCCAACTGGGGGCACTGAATTACAGACCTCAGCCAGTATCTTTGCTATAAACATCTCCAAGAACATGCACTTCCACTTGTTCTGAAGGGAATTTCCCACCCAGAGGCTGAGCACAGCAAGGCATTGAAGACTCTAAAAAATAAAACACCAAGAGAGTAGAATTTCTTCATTTTCAAACTGCCCCTCTGTTTTTCAGCTATCAGGAGGGAGCCTTTCCCATAAGGATCATGCTCAGGAAAAGCTGAGTGTGAAAACTGTATGAAACTGGCTGGAACTGTTGCCTTGGCCAAGCCAACCTCCACACAAGGCAGGACAACCTTTGAAGTTAAGGTTAAATTGCTCAGGCTTTTGCCACTAGAGTTTTGGAACTTGCCAAAGGTTACAAATCCACAGCCTTTGTAGGTGGCTTGTTTCACCAGAGAGAATTCTGCATGTGGAACCCAATTCCCTTAAGTAGATTGGAGGTGAGAGGAATAATCGTTTCCCTGAACCTGCAGGCTCCCTCCCCTTGTAGCCATTTGTTAGTGCTTATCATATTCTCTCTTAGCTATCTCTATATATTTACATTAACACTCACCAGCCACTGCTGAGGTATTTCTGGCAGAGGCATTTGAGGAGGTGCTGGCAAACTGTTGGTGACTTCTTGCTTCTGTACATGTTCTTTTACTTCAAAACCTGTGGAAGAGCAAGAGACATCAATCCATGCTTTTGTGAGCGCAGACAGGACGTTTCTTCCACATGGACACCAGCATTCAGCTGTTCCACACCAAAGTCTGGCTCCAGTGCTGCTCACAGCCTACCCCCCAAGCACAGTTACTGAGGCAGGACTGGAAGAATGCTGGGAATTCAGGAATTTAATCAAGCAGAACAAACACATACTTACCCTATATGATAATGACATATATGCTCTTTGGATCAACAAATACCAGACACTGAAAACATTTTCAGGAAATCACTCTGCACTGTCCATCCATCTAGAACTGAGAGACTTGAACAGCTGAAAGTCCAACCCTGCTGCCAGGCATCTACCACACAGACAAAACCATCTATGAGGAGGAGATACCACACTAGGGACCACACAGGGCCTTCAACCAGAGGAGATGAGCAACCCATGTTCCCGTGGCACATTTTGGGTGGGCAAGGTCATCATGTAGAATAGAGTCCAAAATCATAGAATCACAGAATGCCAGGTTGGAAGGGACCTCAAGGATCATCTGGTCCAACCTTTCTAGATAATACTAGAGCTAGTTTCAACTCTTCTGTGAGCTGACCCAGCACCATGTCAAGCTGAATCTTAAAACTGTCTGATGAGGGGAACCTTTCGTGGCACAGGAGTGGGAGAAAGGGCAGAAGAAGAGACCTGGCCTGTGTCTCTTCCTGGCAGAAATGGTGGCAGCTATTTAGCCAAGTCCATGGGGCCCATGTTCCCTGGGCTCCCTGCTGCCACCATCACCTCTGACCCTGCAGCTGTTTTCCTGCCATTTCCTTCTTCCTCTCATTTTTTTTGGTTACAGACGGATCTGGAAAGGGGAAGGGAGCTGTAAAAGCTGCCTTGAGGGTCCTCTGCATCACTATCACATCTCACTCCCAAGGGAGCAGAGGTTCTGACACAGCGACTGAAATCAAAGCTGAACTCACAGTGAACATAACAGTGTTTATTTTCCTGAACATTGAAAGGGAGATTAGGATGCAGCCCCTGAATGTCCTGGCGAAAATTCAGTCAATGGATTGTAGCCTGCTTACCCCTCCACTGAATTTAGCTCCTAGTGTTTAGTTTACTTAAAATATCTATTTACATAGTCAAATGGATGTCTTTTGGTCAAGACCATGTAATTCTCAAAAATGCAACAAATGATGAAATGTTTCTTGTCATAACACTGCAGTCCCACTGGCTGTGAAGTCATGGACTAAAAAACAACACTGATAAAATAAACTGGCTCTAAGGGCCACGGATTCTTCTTTCCTTGTACAAATCAAGAGGGGAGATTAGTCTTGGAAAACATTCCAGTGTTGGTTGTTTTTTTGGAGGGTTGTTTTTTGTCATTTCCTCCTCTTTATGTAGGAGGAATCCACATTCTCACTGATATCCCTACCCAAGTCTGCCACGCTTTCCCTACCAACCAGGAGTCAAACACGAAAGGCTTTTAACTGGGGAAAAAAACACCACCACAATTGCAATACTCCAAGTGAATTCTACAGACTCTATAAACCTACTTTTTTCCTCACTTTTAAACTGTGTGTTTAACTAGGATCCTGCTCCAAGGTGCATCTTCTCCTGCCAAATGACACAGCGAGGTGAGCACCAGAGGTTTCTGGCATAGGCACCTCTGAAGGGAACAGGCATTGGTGACACTCCTGTGCAGTGACTAAATCCAGCAAAGTTCTTACTCCAAAACAAACTGATTGTGTCTTTGTTTTTAAGAAGAAAGTCTGAGTTTCAGAAGGAAATGCCAAGTGTTTTCTTCAGACCTACAACCCACTGGGCAGGCCAAGACTCAGGAAGGAAGAGAAGCGTCCACTTTTGCCAGCAGTTCAGAGCCAACCACTGGTTTGGGCGTGCGGCAGGTCAAGGCCAGGCAGCTATGACCTAAGGAACAAAGCTGCCTGGCCCAGTTCCCTCTGCTTGATAGCCACTAAATGAAGGGGAACTGTGTGTGCTTGGGAGGAGGAACAGAACAAGGCAAAAGAGCTCTAAAGAATTCCCCAAGTAAGAACTTACTGAGTTTAAAGAGTTTTACTAAAAGCCAACCAGCCCATTATAACAATTTCCACACCTTTAACAAAGGAAAACATCGTTCTCCACTTCCAGATGTTACAAAGAACCCGGCCAGTTCCCAGTTGCCCAGATCCTTCATTACTGTTCCCCCAACTAATCTGAAGTGGGTTTGCTCTAGCAGCTGAAATATCCTGTTGGATTCACACAGTTGATTTTTGCAAACACATACAAAGGGTCTGACCTCGGCACAGTCCTCAGGTCTCTTCAGCTGTGCCAGTGACCCCAGAGCTCTCCTGGAGTTGTGTGGGTGGAGTGAAACAACACTTGGAAAAACAGCCTGCGAAGGACAGTTCGGCTTAGTTACAGCGTGCTGAGGGCTGTGCAGCTTTTACTGCTTCTCATTTTAAGGAAGAGATGAAGAGTTTCAGAGGGATGGGAGGCCTGAGTGTTATCGCTACACAAAAAGCAGCAGGGGCAGCTCCAGCAGAGTCTATGACTCCCTGGGTAATTTCACACACACCCAAAGTTTGCAGGGGATGGCAGAGCTCCCAAGGAGGCAGCTCTCCTCCTTCCCTGCCTTGTTCCTGTCCCAGCACCAACCTCTCCTCTGAGCCAGCATAAGCATTTGTGTGGCCTCAGATTGAACCAGACCAGGGAAATGACACTGGTGAGGACTAAACCAGCAAAAAGAAGGGCAAATAATGCTTGTGCTAGCAGAAAGGAAGATGCACTACACAATGAGTAGCCTGGGGAGAGAAACTGGATGCTTTTTTCAGAGGCCATGCTGACTTAACTCCATTTAAAGTGCAGTTTTATAAACTAGACTTTATGGGCACATAAAGCATAGTCCTATGACCTCTTGCTTAACTGAACTGTGGGATTTCCTTGAAATAGCTCTTGTTTGAACTGAAGCATATCTTTGAGCAAAATATTCCACCTTGATAAAATGCCAGCAGTGGCATGCAGAACTTACCAAGTCCTTCCATTAGTTCATAGTTTCAGTGCTCAAAACATTTGCTTCCCTTCCACTTTGAGGCAAACACTCAGCCATTGCACTTACTCTCGGGTAAGTTTGAGAGCTCATTCTCAGTCACAGCTTCCTACATGAAGATGAATTATGATACATCATTTGGGATAATTTAAAGGCTTGTTTCTGGATCCTTTAATCACTTGTACTTTTCTCTGAAATGTCCAAGCTTTGTCTTGTTGAATGTAAGAGAGAGAAGTGGATAACATGTTCCACTAACAACTGCACTGAGTTAAGCCCTACCACTTAATATATGGATGTCATCTAGATCTTATTAATGGGTGGATCCTGTAATGGATCTTATGAGAGGTCCTGTAATAGGCTTTAAAACCTACCTGGTATGAGCTGAAAGGCAGAGAGCTGTGGTCCTGGGGTCTTTTTATCCTTGGCCACATCTACATTCATTAATTAAACACACCTAGAAAGGTGCTCTGGTATGGAGAAATTGATATCCATATGGTTAAAATCTCTCACCCTTCCAAAGCAAGGTGGAGGGTGATGATTTTGAACTTCTTGGAGCAGTACTTTGTCTCTATTAACTCCCAAATCGTGCCTAGGAACTGATGGAAGAGACAAATCAGCTCAGGCCAAACCTATTCCAAGGACCACTCCATAATTTAATAGCACAGATGAGTGAGTTCCAGGGTCCAGAAACACACTCCTCACTGTTGAACTTCCTAGCACAGCTGTAGCTTTTGTGTCCTGCAGCACCGTCCCTAAACCAGAATGAAAGGACATGACAACCTTTCCCTGTGTTTGCAAAGTTGGGAACAGAATGTCATCTGACTCCTTGAGGAAGCCAAATGTTTCTTCTTAATAAATCTAGTTGAAAAGATTACCAGAAGAACATGCAGAGTCAGAGGAACACTGCCAAGGTTATTTTGAACTACTGTAAAATACAGCTCAGCTGTCTCTAAACCTAGCAAATCGGAGGTTCCTGCCTACAGATTTTGGATTGGGGGAGTTTGGTGTATGTTGATCAGCTTTGGGGGCATGAAGCCTCCTTCCACAATATGTGAAATTGCCTCCTTCACTCAGAAGTGAAGGAAAAATAGTGATGGGTCTCTAAGGATGTCAAAATGGAAAGGAGGACAATCACTATTTTCATGCTGGTCTCCTTGAACTGGAATTCTGTGGCAAATTTCTCCACTGAAGGGGGGAAAGACTGCATCAAGCAAGACTGGGTCCTTTTAGCACTGAGGGACAAATAAATCATGAGAAATACAGCTGCTCACAATGTGACATTCTTCTTCAATGCACTCTGGTGTATTTCAATACTCTAAACACTGAGGGTTTGCACTGCCAGTATTTCTGTCACATGTAGGAGAGAGAGAGAGCTCTTACAGCCCAGATGCAACTCCCAACAGAAAGGTGCTGTAAGGAAGTATTACAGTCTGGTATGAATGTTCTTCATGCAAGCTCTCTGGGAAGGTTGCTGGACAGAGTGGATCATTAATACTTCATTCAGCTCCATAATCTTGACACAGATAAAAACAAGTGTGCAATCAAAATTGCTTTAGAGAGGAGGAAAAAGGGAAAGTGAATATAACTCTAATTGCAAAATCAAACCCAAACATGAATACAGCAATTTCCCAGCTCTGGCTTGGCACTCAGCTCTCTGCCATACACCAGAGCCCACTTCAGTATGGAGCCTTTTGATGGATTTGGGTCACTGAACAGAGGTGAGCATGCAGCACCCACACACTTCTCCACAGTGCTGTTATAGCCAGCACTCCCTGATGCAGCATTACTTTTCCATCAGGATTCATAAATAGCACTGCTGCCACAAATGAAATGAAGTAACCACTCTATCAGCAGAAGAGAAAAACGTTCTATCCAGCACATAATTTTGTGGCTGGATTCCCCCATCTGTATCCAAGAAACTTCCAGTCCGCCTCTTGCTGTTATTTTACTGCTCAGCGTGAAGGAAAGCATTCAAGAAAGTTACACTCTGGCTTCACCCTGGCTTTCTGTCTTGCTTCAATTTAGGGCTCTTCACAGAGCATTCTGCCTGCAAGAAAACCCACCCTGCCACTGACCTTTTGATGACTGTATCCTCAGGAGAATGTTCGTTATTACTGCCTTCTTCTCCCTGACAGTAGAAGTTAGATACTCGTGGTCCAGAAGTTCAAGAAACAGGCGCAGCTCAACTATTAACTCTTCCATGGCTGAAAGACACACACACCAAAACAAGAGAGAGAATTACTTTGTCCACATTTTCAGGATATGTGTTTCACACAGTTTTTAGGACTATCATAGAATCATAGAACTGTTAGGGTTGGAAGGGACCTCAAGGATCATCTAGTTCCAACACCCCCCTGCAATAGGCAGGACACCTCACACTAGATCAGGCTGCTCAGAGCCACATGCAGCCTTTTCATAGAATCAGTAAGGTTGGAAGAGACCTCAGAGATCATTAAGTCCAACCTGTCACCCAATGCCTCATGACAAACTAAACCACAGTTCCAAGTGCCACATCCAATCCCTTTTTGAATACTTCCAGGGACGTTGACTCCACCACCTCCCTGGGCAACACATTCCAATGGCAAATAACTCTTTCTGGGAAGAACTTTCTCCTTACCTCCAGCCTAAACTTCCTCTGACACAGTTTGAGACTGTGTTCTCTTGCTCTAGTGCTGATTGCCTGGGAGAAGAGACCAACCCCCACCTGGCTACAACCTCCCTTCAGGTTGTTGTATTGAGCAGTAAGGTCTCCCCTGAGCCTCCTCTTCTCCAGGCAGAAAGAGGGTCTCCAAAATGACAGCAAAGCTGTCTACATCACAATGGAGCTCATGAAAAACATCCCATGGCTACAGGTCTTTTTTTTTGCTATCACATCTGTAGCTGTCTGAGACATCTCTAAGCCCATCAGTGATCCAAAGTATTTCACAACAACCTCCCTCCTTCCAGGGATGACCACATTATGGAACCACACCGCAGATACCTCCAGCATATAGCTCACTGAAGCAAAAGATATCAGTCCAGACTTGCAAAGTGTAAGAGATCACAAGAGTCAAGGGGGACAAAAGAGGAGCTATGATCTAATAAGAATAATAATACACAAATCATAGAATGGGCTGGGTCAGAAGGGACCTCCAAAGGTCATCTAGTCTGACCTCCTAATAATCAGCCCTTGGGGGTTTTAAATGACACACTTTAGAAATAAGACCTATATTGCTTTAAGTGTCTAGTGGTCTCTTAAGCATGCTTTCAGTGTAAGGTCATAGAATGGTTTGGGTTGGAAGGAACTTCCAAAGGTTGTCTGGTCCGATCCCCCTGCAGTGAGCAGGGACATCCTCCACTGGATCAGGTTGCTCAAACCTGACCTTGAATATCTCCAAGGATGGGGCTTCAACTACCTCCCTGGGCCACCTGTTCCAAAACCAAGTCCAGAGGAAGATGAGGAAATGATAGTGGTGGAGGAGCTCCTCTTCCTGGGGGATATATTTCTATTATTGATATCAGCTGTATTTTAAATATGGAATACATGAATCTTTTAATATTTACCCATTATAAATAAAGCATGCCTCTCAAAAGCTCTCATTCCTATAGGAATCAGTGTGGAGTCTGGTCTGGATATAGTAGAGGCAATGTGCAGTTTTCAAGTAGTTCTACAACCACATGCATGACTGCCAGGAACTGCACATGTTCCTGGACTAACAGTTCTTTGCAATGGCATTTTTGGTGGATCCTGGAAAGCAGGAGACTGTAAATAGGGAGCTCTCCTGTCTCCTCTTCACCAAAATCTACCCTGTGCCACAGTAACCTCGTTCCTTTGCTGAGAACCTTCATGTCTGGGAATAAAAAGGCTGAAAGCACCAGATACCGTTGTGTGCAGAGTGTGCAGAGCTGGTTTCAGTTATTAAAAATTGTTAAGATGCTTGCACTCAGGAGCTTCTAATCTAACATAGCCAGATAAATGTGTAAAATGAGAAATGAAAACAGGGCAGGAGGGAGTTTGAGGCAAAGAGACAGGGAAGCAGGAGATAGGAAACCACTGCTGCAGACTCCTGGGAGCTGGCATCAGCTCAAATCTCTCTTGAGGCCTCATCCCACAAACGTGTGGTGTTTCTCTATGTCTTTGGAGGAACTCTCCATTGGAGTCACTGATGACCACGGTCACCACAGGCCACTGACCTACAGTGCCCAGGCCACCTAAGTCATTGGAAGCAGTAACTGCACCCAGCAGAGCATTTAAAGCAAAGCCTTGGTTACACTAGACTAGACTGGAATAGACTAGGCTGGAATAGACCTTTGAGATCATCAAGTCCAACCTATCATCCAACACTATCTAATCAACTAAACCATGGCACCAAGCACCCCATCAAGTCTCTTTCTAAACACCTCCAGTGATGGTGACTCCACCACCTCCCTGGGCAGCACATTCCAATGGCCAATCTCTCTTTCTATGAAGAACTTCTTCCTCACATCCAGCCTAAACCTCCCCCGGTGCAGCTTGAGACTGTTAGGACTGATAAAGGATGACAAGATGAAGTTGATACCAGTGAGACAGCGCTTGAAAAATCTCAAATCCACTGTCTTAGCAATATATTCCCTGCAATTGCATTTACATGAGGCCTGGTGTCCAGGAAATACCTACGAGTGCATCATACAGGCACCTAGGGGGTGTGACTTGCTCTTCCTGCCCCTGTAAGCTGACTTCAAGGAAGCAGCTGTAAATGGTAGTTTAAAATTTTACTGTGACAAAGAGAATAAAAACCTAGCAGCTGTCTTATAATGCTAGGCACCAACACATAGACATTGCTCCTCTTACTGTTCTACCATGACTAAACTGGGGCTGTTTTGTGTGGGAGTCAACAGCATCACCAGCATCAGAATGAGAAGGAAGTTTGAAGTTTCACTTTATATACATGAAATTATAATAAACACCCAAAAAGAAAGAAGGGAAACAGTGTTCCCAGTAGTAAGAAACACTCTTTCCATGCATCTTAGGAGTGCACTTCCAAGAGCACACTAAGGAATTGAAAACTCTTTTTTCCCCCCCCACCCCTAAGATGGCAACAAATAAACTAGTATGTTCTTGGGGAGAAAAACAAGTTGGCCTGTTGTCAGCCCTTGGCTTATTTTCTGGATAAAGAATCCTCTCCTTCCTAGAAATGGAATGATGTGCTCACAAAAAGTGATGGAACCAAGTAATAGCAAATCCACATAATGCATACTTGGAGTGAGCAATCATTGCTGCTGAAACACAGACTGAAAATGAGAGGGTGATGCAAGGCCCAAAGAAAAACATACTCTCCCCCCCCCCCCCCCCCCAGTGAATGATTACCCTTGGAACTCTGACATCACCACAAAATAAGAATAATAATCAGAAGGCTCTCTCTGTCAAAAAAAAAAAAAGGGCCAATTTATTTGACAGTTTTGGCTGCAGTCTTATTGCCAGAGGAATTACTGGTAAGTGGCAGGTGGTGAAAGGCAGGGTGGAGCCCAGGGATGGCAATCACAACAGTAAGCAGATTTTAGCTGGAGCGAGGAGCAGAATCACATTCCACATTAAATGATGAGAAGCCCATTCTATGCTCAATAGGAATTACAGGCCCCTAATGGGCTGCTGCAATTGCCATGCACAAATAAAAAAACAATGATACATCCAGAAGGGCTTCCAAGGCTGGCTCTCCAGAGCTTTACAGTGTTCCTAATGACAGCACATAAAATGCATGCACACAAGCCAGCAATGGAATACACCAAGGTAAAAAAATCATCAGAGGAAGGCAATTACATCACACCAGTTTGTGTTCCAAACCAGAACTAAAACCAACTGGGATTGAAAGAGCATGATGATGCAATTCTTCAACAGCTACATTTATGGGAAGGAGCCTCTAACTATTTCTTAAAAGAAGATCAAGTTTTCACTTCCACATGACTTAAAACAAAATGAAATAAAAATCACAGGGGCAGTGCTAGATCCCACATGATTTCAAGGCTGCTGCACCCAGAAGACATGGATGAGCTCATTAAAAAAAGGCTCAGATTGCTTTCTGGTCATACCACAAATGACCCAAAAGCGTGTCCCAGCTGACCTGAACTTTTAACAAAAAGAAATACAAACACAGGAAGGATGACCAGAAGTCTCTGTATTGCTTATTAGCTTGTCCATAGAATGGAAGGCCCAAACAAAGCAAATGCACTGCCATGCTTGCTTTTCTAGTGTCAGTGCATGCAGACAGGGATATCAGTAAACAAACCTAACTCTGAAATGTGAATTCAAATGGAGCTTTTTAGAAGATACTCTACTCCACTCTGGTGAGACTCCACCTGGAGTATTGCATCCAGTTCTGGAGCCTCTATTGCAGAAAGCATCTGGAGGTGCTGGAGTGTGTCCAGAGAAGGGCCACAAGGATGAGCAGAGGGCTGGAGCTCCTCTGCTACAAGGACGGTCTGAGGGAGCTGGGGCTATTCAGTCTGGAGAAGAGAAAGCTCTGAGAAGACCTTATTGTGGCTTTCCAGTATCTGAAGGGAGCTACAAGAAAGCTGGGGAGGTGTCAGGGAGTGATAGGACTGGGGGGATGGAACAAAACTAGAACTGGGTAGATTCAGATTGGATGTTAGGAAGAAGTTCTTCCCCATGAGGTGGTGAGACACTGGCACAGGTTGCCCAGGGAGGTGGTGGAAACCTCATCCCTGGAGGTTTTTAAGGCCAAGCTGCATGTGGCTGGGAGCAACCTGCTCTAGTGTGAGGTGTCCCTGGCCATGGCAGGGGTTGGAACTGGATAATCCTTGAGGTCCCTTCCAACCCTAACAATTCTATGATTAGTCCTCTTGCACATCGATGAATCAAATTCTTCTGGGCTTACATCTTCTGTTCTCTCTTTAGTTTATGGATTACAGATGTTGAAGGCCAGAACAGAGCACGTCAATGAGATCCACTAGAAGAAATTACCTGACTTTCTCTATAGTACAGGCCATCTAGCTAGCCATCTACTACTCTGCCTATCTAGTGACTCCTCTGTTAGTGGAGAGACCTGTGCTTACCCAAAGCGTGTGTGCACTGCTCAGGAGCCCTCAACACAGGAGTGTGCAGAGCTGTTGGCAACTATTACAAAAGCCTTCATATTGTGCTAGCAGTATGACACTTTGGGACTTCCTTCAGAAAGAAAGGTTAAAGCTGGTGATGGCTGGTTGGCTGACTGATTAAAATTTATGCTGTTTCTAACACTGATTAAATTTCATTCGGTTTCTAACTCAGATTCAAGCCCAGCAAGATCCTGTGTGCAAAATGCTCCTCAAATATTCAAACTCTCCCACCCTGTTGAAAGAGCCTCACTGCCCATATGGGTACCCAACAACAGTAGAGAAACCAGCTTTGACTCAATGCCCAAGTGAGAACTGCATGTTTCGACCCATTTGTGTCAGACCAGTGTCATCCTCCTTAGCTTAGGATGTCATCATTTGAATATTTTATTAAAAAGCTCAAAACAGAACACTGCTGGGGAAAGCCAGCCTGGGTTTTGTACAGGTATAAATACCAGAATCACAGTATCACCATGGTTGGAAGAGACCTCAGAGATCATCAAGTCCAACCTGTCACCACAGACCTCATGACTAAACCATGACACCAAGTGCCACATCCAATCCCCTCTTGAACACCTCCAGGGATGATGACTCCACCACCTCCCTGGGCAGCACATTCCAATGGACAACAACTCTCTCTGGGAAGTACTTTCTCCTCACCTCCAGCCTAAACTTCCCCTGGTGCAGCTTGAGACTGTGTCCTCTTGTTCTGGTGCTGGTTGTCTGGGAGAAGAGACCAACCCCCACCTGGCTACATCCTCCCTTCAGGTAGTTGTAGAGAGCAAGAAGGTCTCCCCTGAGCCTCCTCTTCTCCAGGCTAAGCAAACCCAGCTCCCTCAGCCTCTCCTCACAAGGCTGTGCTCCAAACCCCTCCCCAGCCTCACTGCCCTTCTCTGGACACGTTCATGAGTCTCAATGTCCTTCTTAAACTGAGGGGCCCAGAACTGGACACAGGACTCAAGGTGTGGCCTAAACAGTGCTGAGCACAGGGCACAATGACTTCCCTGCTCCTGCTGGCCACACCATTCTTGATGCATGCCAGGATGCCATTATAAAGAATACAGAACCACAAGGAGACAAAAATCTGTATGAAGAGAAAGACAAAGTGACTTTGACTCACTTCCACTCAATTCTATATGGCATTTACAAACTCCAGGAATTAATGAAGAAGTTCCTTTCATGACTGCATTCTCATCATCTGGGAAAAGAATTTCACAGAGATATGCAGGAAATCTGACAGCAGGCAGAGTCAGTGTATTCAGCACAAAGAAACATTTTTCCTTTTCCCAGTATGTTCCCAGAAATCAGAGTACAGCATTGGAAACTGTAGCAGAATCCCATGCAGCAGGAAATGACAAGTCCCCCTGAAGGACAGAGTGAAAAGATTAGACATATCACTGGGAGAGTTTTCTCTTGCACTGGCCCTTCCTTGCTGCCCTAGCAGCAGCAGTGCAGAATGTGTGGTGAGCTCTACCAGTGTAGTGTGCTAAACACCTGCTCCAGACACTGGAGGTGATCACCTTGGGGGTACCGGGCATGACAGGAAGGAGTAGCTGAAGCCCTAAAGATGAAGGATTAGCATGGATTGAGTAAAAGACACAGGAGGACTGCCGTCAGAGTGTTTTAACAGAACTATATGTAAACCTCTCTAAAACTCATAACAATCACCTTTTGTTTAAAGTTTGGAGCTCCCCAGACTGTCACAAACTCTCTTTCCAGACAGCTTGGGGCAAGAGAGGCAAAACACAGCTACTAAAAACTCCTCCTGTCTCATACATATTTATGATCAGCCTCAATGCATGTCAAGGGATTATTTCAGCCACAGCTCACATGTATCCCTCTTTTTATTTCCTCCCTCTGCTTTTCCAAGGAATTGGCTTCTACAAAACTAGCTTTCCCAAAAAGCTCCAAATGCTGCTGTTGCAATACTTGGGTGATAAAACAAGAGGTGGGAAAGCAGTAAGGAATGCATGGACAAGAAACAAGCTGCCAAAACCCCTACTCAGTCAGCTACAGCCATGCAATGAGTGACAGCAATGCAGCAGTGCAATCCATTAGCCTAAGGTAGGTGGATAAAAAGGTCGGCTTTTGAAGCCCAGACCAGTGGACTTTGGAGAGGAATGACTCCTTTTAAGCAGCTTCACAGATTCATAGAAAATAAAGGAAGAAAGAAAAGAAGAAGAAGAAGAAAATAGAAAGCAAAAACAAAAGGAAGAAAGGCCAAAATATACAAAGCAAAATATATGCATAAGTAAAAAAGAAAGCAGTATTGCAGGCATTCATTGAATTCATGGTAGCCAAAAACAGTGAAGAAATGCTGATAACTCACTCCAGAAACTCACAGTGGACTTTATCAAGCAGTTGAAGGCTTTCTCTAGGAGTGTATTTTCCACAGGAGGCTACCTTTCTTCCCCAAATAACTGTTTCCATACTTTGTCCAGCAAATGAACATGGATCTCACTCCAGCTGCAAGCCCAGCAGCCTGGCCCAGAGTCTCATCCTCCGGCCTGTGCTCACTGTGGGCACTCAGGTTGAGTTTCCTTTTCAGACTCCCACTACCCTACTAGGGCAAAAAGCAGAGCTTTCTTGCATTTAACCATCTCCAAATGTATCAGCTGACATCATCTTGTCAGGGCAAGACATTCCAGGGCTTGCTTGCTGGCTCCTGCATTAGCTCAGCTCCTCCATTACTCCAAACCACAAAAGATAAGCAGCCACTACAGCATTAATAAACCAGCTCCGATTCCACAGAAGAAAAGCAGCTCCCTCACGAAGCAAAAAGGAGACAGAAAACCTGTGATAGAAGGTCAAAGTCTGTCCCAGACTCCAAGTCCCAGAAGGAGACTCAGTTGAGGCTGAGACACACAGCAGCAGATAGACTTGCGGGTGTAAAGAGGCAGCGAAGCATCGCAGTGCCCCTTGTGAGCCCTTCACTGTGGTCCTCAGCTGCACACAGATTCCTTTTTAGGTTAGGATTTCTCTCCAAGTTATGAATAATTACATATCCAGCAGAAATGTGAGACAGCAAACTAATGAGCTTAATGGATTGGAGAAACAGAGCAGCAAAATAACGACGACGAACTACAAATACGGCAGATGTGGTGCTTCAGGATATGGTTTAGTGGTCATGGTAGTTGGGCTACACTTGGACTTGATGATCTTAAAGGTCTTTTGCAACCTCAATGATTCTATGAGTCTAAGACACAGAGGATCCAGTGCTCTAAGGCAATGTGAAACTACCAGAAAAACGAGAGGATCCTTTCTCCGCTGCAATTCTTTGCCTCACCCCAAAATCTGGAGGGCACATAAAACAGTTGTCCTAAACCCAGCACCTTGTCCCACTATTATACAAGCTGACTCATTCCTGCATAAAGACATAAATGCAGTGGAAATTTCATAAAATCCTACCCTCATGATAAAGATCACTAAAAAGCTTCCCAGTTAACTAGTTTGTACCCTCAGACACATTTTACAGGCCAGAAAATGTGAAGTTATTTCTTTATAGCAGCCTTCAAAAGGCACATCCAGACCCCCTGAAACATTAAATACTGGATACTGCACAAGCTTGCAAAGAACTCCCCATCTTCCTTATGCTGCCAACAGTTATTCTTCAGACTTGTGATGAACTGGCTGCAGAAAGATGAAGGGCAAGGCTGGACACCAAAGTGGACTACAGCACTTAGTTTTGTTTGCTGAGATGTTTCTCTAGAGTGCAAAACTCTAGCAGGAACCTTTGCCTGAACAAAACAACCAAAAAAATATCCTGACTTAATATTTAACTACTGTTTCTGGGATTTTTTTTAATATATGATCTGCCTGAATACAAACTTGGACTTTAAATTGCATTTTCTTCATGAAACAAAAGGAAACATTCATCTCTCTCTAGGCTCTAATCATACAGACTGAAACTGGAATAGTGTAGATAGTATAGATGTTCCTTCTCCTACACGAAATAAACAAAGAAGCCAATTTCCCTCACAACAAAATAGAAACTAACAAACAGCTTATCAAAAACTTTGGGGTCCTTAGCTGGTGTAGTTCTCATGGTTTCAGTGATGCTTAACCAATTCACTGTGAACTGGGATACACAGCTAAAACTTTTGTGACACGGAGATTTCCCCTTCCTTCTAGATGTGCTTTGAATTTAGCATGAAACCAGAAAACACATGTTTAACAAAAGCAGTAAACTGCTGCCAACACCTTTCTCTCAGGCTGCTCCAGCCACCTTTCCTCTTCTATCTGATCCCCTTTGCACCTCTGTGGAGGACAGACTGTGCCAGACAGCCTAACCCACAAGATCTTCATGGAGAGCTTACCTCCATGGTTTCCACTTCCCTTGGCTGCTTTCTGTTTTCTGCAGCTGGTTAGGTTGCCCCATGTGTTTGGAACAACCTCCCTTCTCCCTGCCAGGCAAGCCTCCCTCTCCCATGAAATCCCTCTTTCTTTCAGCAGTCCCTTCAACACTAATCCTCACATTCCCTCTTGCCTAACAGTTGTGCCGTGTCTCGTCATGCAGCTGGGTTTTTATCTACCTTTAGGCCAGACCTTGCAAACATTCTTTTCCCAGGGTTAAAAAAAAACAAATCCAAAACCCAAAAAGTCTGAATCCTTCTGACTGGTTTCACTAACCACCACAAGAGGATGAGTTCAGAGGAGAATAAAACAAACAACCATGCTTCAGTTATTAACATCTCAAAGATAGCAATTTCATTCCTGTGCACCAGGAGCAAAGGAGATGAACAGTTGGTTGTTTGTTCCCCCAGCCAGCATCAGGAAGATGGGAGAACAGGGCAGCTGTACCCTGGCACCAGTACAGGCAACTGGCTGTGCCTGCTCCATTCTCCCCCCTTACAGCTGGCCCCTTCTAACAGAAGTGATATTTAAAACCAAAAATTATGGCTCCATTCAAGAGTGTTTCAGAGCTCAGAGGATGTCCAACATGTTACTGTTACCGGAGGCTCTCATACACCCTGAGTTTGGGTGCCTTTTTGGAGGCCTGTGAGCTGATTTATTGCTTGCAAATGTACTGCCAATGAACTAAACACCATAAGCAACACCAGCTTCTCACTGTTACAGCATCTAAAAACTTCATACCTGGCTGAGGAAGTGAAAAAACCAATGTGCTTTACACATACCTTCAGCATACTCTCCCAGTGACTCCCCACTTGTCTCTGCTGATAGGTACTGGAAAGATCAAAATGGACCACTGGAGCCAGAACAAAACTGTCTACTCAAATCATGCAGCTATGTCTGAGAAAGCTTCAGCAATATCACTTTGGCAAGGAAGCCACCTTTTATGTCGAGGAGGGTTGGATGTGCCATTGATTTCATGCCTCGTATTGCTGGATAAGCTCCTGGGTGGCTTGTTTAGCAATATTTGCTAAAAGGAGCTTCCCAGTTCCTCCTGGAGCCCTGAGGAACAAAGAGGATGCACTGCCAAATGTCCTCCCACTGAGATCTCAGCACCCTCCTCCAACAGAAACCCCAAACAGCAAAGCAGCAGGGATGTGAGTTTATGGCAAGTGTGCATATTTCCCTGGATTGATGTGCTTTGTTTTTCACAGACTCAGGACCTAGCTAGGAAACCACAGACTGCTGCATCTGTTGGTCTCAGTCACTATCAAAAATCTGCTGACTCTCTGTGAAAGTTGTCCTATTGCATCAGAGCACAAACCATCCCTGTCACACCTGCAGCCATGCGTGGACAAGCCCTGGGCAGCTTCCCTGGGCAGCCAGGCTGGGGAGGGACCAGCTGGCGTGGCTGGGCAGCCATGGGGTCCCACCAGCTCAGCCCAGCACCAGCCACAGCCATTACACAAAGGTAAAAGCTATCAATGGCAAACATTTGCATCCTTGCCTCATCTCACCATCTGCTTCTGCTGCTGCTCACTTGACAATTAATACGGTGGTTGCTTGGATCAGAAGCTAATGCTGCATCTGTCTGCCTTAGTGCTACAGAGCATTATTAGACTACACAAACCTTTTTGCAACTCAAATGGGGTGACAGTGGCCTCTAATCTGACAGGATCTGTCCTTCATCAAGACAGACAAGAATGCTTCATCTGAAACAGACAGTTTCAGACAGTCCTGAAAAGTCAGACTGGGGCTTCCCCTTCCTCCTAGCTATGTTCCCTCCCTTTCCTTTCTTCTTTTCTTCCCCCATACACTTTCATCAGAGCTAAGAAGTAAATTAGTAAGGTGTAAAAATGTTTCAAAGAACACTGTACAGAAATATTTGATATTTTCCTACTTCCACCAGCAAAGGATTGGGGAAATTGCACCTTCTGCAGTTCTGTAAACATACAAAATCGGTGTCACCATCATTTCTGAGCTGCAACGTCCAATCAGCCCTACAGACCAAATACATCCATCTTGAATGTCTAACACTGAAAGTCTGGGACAAAAAACTCAGCTCCAAACTGCATTTGTCTGACAATTCCCATTAATGGCAAAGTCCTCCCAGCACCAACAGCCGCTGAGAAAAAATCTAAATCCTTAGCACATCTGAAAATCCAAATCAAGCTCTGGTCCTCTCTCCAGATAATCTGACTAATTTTAGCCTTTTTTGAATGTGTTGCCTATTTTTGTCCTTGGCTTTTGTAATCAAAATGTGGATCCAAGTCATGTGCCCTGAGGGACTTTGTGAAGAAGAGAAGTTTTCCTAAAAGCTTAAAAAAGCCCAAAGCCCTCGTCAGGAAATGATCAGGCATCTGTAGTAGAGAATTAGAAGAAGTGCTTCAAAGCAGATAGAATTTATATATATAAAATACATGTATATATTAATATACATATATCATGTTAATAACTTTAGCAATATTCCATTTTGCCACTATATTTCTACACCACTTTGTAGGTGTCCCTGACGCTGCAGGGCTCTCTGGGGCCACAGCCCCCACCGGCAGAAGCTGCCTCTGCACACGCTGCAGCACAGTTTGGCCAGATGTGCAAACACTAATAAATACCAGAAAGGAGGAGGAGGATGATGATGGCAGAACCATGTTCATGGTTTTCTAGTTTCCAGCCTCTCCTGGACCTGCAGCGCCAAACTGCCTCAGATGGCTGGCGAGGAGTCAGCTGCTGACAGCCATGCTGGCAGCGCTCTCGGCCCCCGGGGCCCCTCACCTCATTAGCCTGACATGGAGCAGAAGGATGCTGTGCTGCTGCCAAAGCAGGAGGTGTGGGCTCAGAGGGACACCTCATTTCACCATATGATGCTCCACACCAAACCCAAGGTGTTTGGACTGGCAGGACAATCACAGCCCACCTTGGGCCCCCACATCTATGGTCCTGGTTTGCATCAGCCTGTAGGACAATGGCTTACCTAAATCCAGGAGCAGTGAGGAAGCCAAGACAGATGATCTTAAAGGTCTTTTCCAGCTGAAAAGATCCTGTGATTCTATGATTATCTGCAGCACAGACTAATTAAAATTGCTTGGACTTCACCTTTTGCCCTCCTACACTGAGAAAGAATAAATGCTGCAGAATGAAAATGTTCAGCCACACCAATACATCCACCCCACCGATGCAACCAACTGCTTGCTGCATGTGCCAGGATGCTGCCTGGCCATATGTGGCTAGTCTAGAACAAAAGACTTGTGAGGAGCAGCTGAGGGAGCTGGGGGTGTTCAGCCTGGAGAAAAGAAGGCTGAGACCTCATTGCTCTCTACACCTCCCTAAAAGGAGGTTGTAGTGAGGTAGAAGTTGGTCTCTCTTCTCCCAAGTAATTAAGAGACAGGACAAGAGGAAATGGCCTCAATTTGTGCCAGGGGAGGTTTAGGTCAGAGATTAGGACAAATTTCTTTGCTGCAAGAGTGGTCAGGCACTGGAAAAGGCTGCCCAGGGAGGTGGTGGAGTCACCATCCCTGGGAGTGCTCAAAAAAGTGCAGACATGGCACTTGGAGACATGGTTTAATGGCCATGGTGGTGTTGGGTTGATGGTTGGACCTGATGATCTTAGAGGGCTTTTCCAACCTTAATGATTCTATAATGGGGTTTTTTTGTGTAGTTCTCTGACACAAAGACACTGACAAAACAAAATATTCCACAGGGGCCAGTGAAACCATAGCCCACTGTATCAACTTAGCCTGCAAGTCTGAAACAAAAGCAGTATGGAGAAGGAAAACAAGAGGAGAAAAGTGTCATCATCATCAAGCAAACCACATGCACAGCTCTGAAATGTTCATTATAAAATTCCAAGCAGTGGTCTTAGCCCTGTGGCACAGAGAGACTATATTTTGAAATAATGAAAGAGCAAGGGTGGAAGGGGCTTGACTCAAAGCCAGCAGGTGTGGTTATTACTTGGAAAATTCTTACACAGTTCCTCTGCAGAGCACTGCATGAGCATTCCCTGAGCCTCCCAGTCTGAGAGCTTTCAGAGTGGAGTGTT
Organism: Melanerpes formicivorus; assembly: GCF_026170545.1. Taxonomy (NCBI): domain Eukaryota; kingdom Metazoa; phylum Chordata; class Aves; order Piciformes; family Picidae; genus Melanerpes; species Melanerpes formicivorus. The sequence continues at coordinate 12,912,155 of NW_027142370.1, read as the reverse complement.
CACATCTCCCCTTTATGGAAGCAAACACAGAGCACAAAAGCCCAGCTTCAGGCAGCAGAGTGGAACTTGAGGATTACAGTCTCTCTCTAGCCTCATCAACTCTTTTACCAATTATCTCTCTTTAAGGAAAAAAAAAAGCAACAACTAAGTGACTAAGTGGAAAAAAAGTAATTGCTTAAGACACTACAAAAACAGATGGCAAAGCCAGAGATGAAGTCAGAGCTCTGAAAACTCAGCCCAGTGCCCTGAACTGCTGGGAACACCACTTAAGTGCAGCAAATCAGGAGCTATCAGTCATGAGCTCTAGTAGCAGTTTCCCAAAGTTTGCTCTGTGAGGCCACAGTTCAGTGATCCATGCAGCTGATCAATGGAGCAGTGCTGTCAGCACAGCTCCGAATTAAAAACTATAAGGAAAGGGGTCACTGAGCTCTTGACATACAATTTAGGTTCTGTCACAGTGCCTTGAAAACACTGCCTCTGACAAGTATCACATTGTTCAGAAAACAGCTCAACTTGGAGAAGAACATTTTGTCAGGGAGCATTGTTGCAATTCCCATATATTCTGGTCTGCAGCTGAGGACTGCCACAGCAAACATCTCCTCAAATGCAAGTGAGAGATAGGCACCAATTAAAGTCTCAGAGAACCAGCATCCTTCAGTCAAAGGCTGAGGCAGTTTTGCTTCAATACCATTCTGCCCCTACACCTGGAGCATGGCCTGGCACCAGTCAGTGAGCTGAGAGGAGAAAGGGGAAGCTGAGTGCAAGGACTGGTCTGGGTTATAGATTAGTTGTTCGTCATTTTGTGTCTCAATTAATTCTATGAAACTCTTATTTGCACGTTTTCCAAGGGCATTGCCTCTATGTTTTCTTATAGATCATGCACCTCCTATCAAGTCTCTTTGCTGCATTTTGGCTTTGGACAGGCTGCAGCCTTATCTCTCTTTGCAAATCTTGATTTATTGTTGGGCCCTGTTAGTGAGATCAGCCTCCTCAGAACACAAGCATGGATACCATCCAAACCCCTGTAGAGTTCACAATCCAAACATTCCCTCACCAGAAAATCCTTTCAGCCCCGTCTCCTCCTACCCCCTATTTATTTTGGCACTGCAAAAGAATATGCTGTCTCCTGGAGCACAGGAGTCCCCTCCACAGCAGGATTCAGGTACATTAAAGCAGGTGAAGTGTCACTTTGATGAACAGTTATGGAGCAACCTGGTGGGAGTGCAGCTGCTCAGCTATGCTCTTCACAAAAAAAGTGAGGTTGTGAGGGCCATCAGCTTTACTACAGCAACAAGAGGGATAGAAGGAGCCCCAACCCAGAAATAGAATCATAGAATTAGTAGGGTTGGAAGGGACCTCAAGGATCATCCAGTTCCAACCCCCCTGCCATGGCCAGGGACACCTCACACTAGATCAGGTTGCTCCCAGCCACATGCAGCTTGGCCTTAAAAACCTCCAGGGATGAGGCTTCTACCACCTCCCTGGGCAACCTGATCCAGGGTCTCACCACCCTCATGGGGAAGAACTTCCTAACATCCAATCTGAATCTAACCATTTCTATTTTTTTCCATTCTCCCCAGTCCTATCACTCCCTGACACCCTAAAAAGTCCCTCCCCAGCTTTCTTGTAGATCCCATTCTGAAGGCCACAAGAAGGTCTCCTTGGAGCCTTCTCTTCTCCAGACTGAACAGCCCTAACTCTCTCAGTCTGTCCTCACAGAAGAGGTGCTCCAGCCCTCTGTTCATCCTTGTGGCCCTTCTCTGGAATACAAAGATTCCCCTTTTGTAAGATTCATCTGAACTGAGCCATTGTGATTGCCCCCCAGTGAAAGACAACTGTACATAAGCACACGTTAGATCACTTCCAAGGACCTCTGGGAGCTTCAGAATCATTTGAATTCACAGTAGGCATGAGATTTAACACATCCAAGTGCCAGGTTCTGCACATTGGCCACAACAACCCCATGCAGTGCTACAGGCTGGGGTCAGAGTGGCTGGAGAGCAGCCAGGCAGAGAGGGATCTGGGAGTACTGGTCAATGGCAGGCTGAACATGAGCCTGCAGTGTGCTCAGGCAGCCAAGAGGGCCAATGGCATCCTGGCCTGCATCAGGAACAGTGTGGCCAGCAGGAGCAGGGAGGTCATTCTGCCCCTGTACTCTGCACTGGTCAGGCCACACCTTGAGTCCTGTGTCCAGTTCTGGGCCCCTCAGTTTAGGAAGGAGGTTGACTTGCTGGAAGGAGTCCAGAGAAGAGCAATGAAGTTGGTGAGGGGTTTGGAACATAAGCCCTATGAGGAAAGACTGAGGGAGCTGGGCTTGCTCAGCCTGGAGAAGAGGAGACTCAGGGGTGACCTTATCACTCTCTACAACTACCTGAAGGGAGGTTGTAGACAGGCGGATGATGGTCTCTTCTCCCAGGCAGCCAGCACCAGAACAAGAGGACACAGTCTCAGGCTGCGCCAGGGGAGGTTCAGGTTGGATGTTAGGAAGAAGTTCTATACAGAGAGAGTGATTGCCCATTGGAATGGGCTGCCCAAGCAGGTGGTGGAGTCGCCGTCATTGGAGGTGTTCAGGAGGAGACTTGATGGGGTGCTTGGTGCCATGGGTTAGTTGTTTGGGTGGGTTGGATTGGTTGATGGGTTGGACACGATGATCTTGAAGGTCTCTTCCAACCTGGTTTGGTTTATTCTAAATAAAGGTTACTCTAAATAAAGTATCACAGTATAACTAAGGTTGGAAGAGACCTCGATGATCATCAGCCTCACACCCACTCTGATGGAGGTGTGTCTTATCATAGAATAGAATCATAGGATCATTAATGGTTGGCAAAGACCTCCAAGCTCATCTAGTCTAAGCAATCCTGCTACAGTATCCCCTTCCTTCCCAAAAATGTAAGTTCTTGTCCCTTCAAGGTTCATGGTCGCTGATCATCAGCATGCTGGCAATATCTGCTCTTGAGGTCTTTCAACCAGGCCTGGTTTTAGCACGGACAAAAAGATGTCTTGGTGTACTAGAAGGAGGCACCAGCACATTTAATTTCACCTCAGAATAAGCCAGTATTAAATGTTAGCAAAAGATGCTCTGGAAATTGACCATGTAAAATGCCCACTTCTGGCAGCCTTTGCCTATTTGGAGAGGTCTTTCCTTTAACATGTTTTTATTACAAAGGAATTTTCACCTCAGGAACCACTGCTTACTCCTCACATCCAGAAGGAAGTGTGACTTTTCAGGAAAAATGAGCTTCATGCTCAGGCACTTTGCAGTCAGTGCCCAGAAGAATGACTCTGCTAGGAGTCAGTCATTAGAGCTCAATGAAAATCATCTGGCACAGGAGGCTGCTTTGCTGCTCCTCTAAACTTTTGTTCTGAAGCAGAAATCAATTTCAGCTCTGCTTCCCAACAAAGTAAATAACAGACTCCCTCACTCGCCCTGCCTCCCTAATTCTAGTGTTTGTCATGAACAGAAGTTATTTAATTTTGGAGGGTAAAAAAATGAACATTCTGGTATTGGTTTTGGCTGCTTTGTGACTTTTTTAACGGCAACCATTCCATTCTTTGCAAATGCCTGTTGGGTTTTGGCACCGCAGTACCTTTAGGTACTTTTGTGAACAGCAGGAGACCGAGGTTCGTGTCTTTGCATCATTGCCTCGTGTCTCTGTTTAGCAACGAATCTCAGGGATTCATTTTGCAGTCCTCCAAAAGTTCAAAGTTTTCAGCACTTGTAAGAGCTGGCCCCTAATATCAGTTAGGATATCATTATATATGAACTTGTTTGGAAACCAGAGCCTCTCCCCTTAATCACAAACGCTACAGCTAAAGCCTGGCCCAAGCGATCTGCCAAACGCTGCGCAGGAGCTGGTGCCAGTTAGGAAGATACTCTAATTCTCTCTGTTCTCAGAGCTGGGCTTTATCCAGGGGACAATTTTTTTCTTTGGCTTGGATTTTTAATATTTAATTATCATTTTTTTTTTAAGCTAATTTGGGGCACTTTGCCTTTGGCTTGGAACATTTTCTAAATCAAATAAAAACATTAATTGGAAGACTGTATTAGTGCCAATACCATAAATGCACCACTTTTGTATGGTTTAATGGGGGGGACAAAAAAAATCCCCACCATACTAATAACCACCCCCACTACATCAAAGAGACTATTATCATAAAATACAGGTTCCTAAAAAGCCTTCTTTTTCCTTCAGGCATGTGGGAATTGTCCTCTGAACAGACCTATAACAAACCCAAAGCTAACTTTTAATCATCTGTCTACGGCACATCCAGCCAGAAATGCAGTTCCGTGTTGCTCTATCTCCAGCTGATGCTGGGCTGTTGGGAAAGCAGCATGGGGCTGCTCTGCTGTCCTCTAACTGCAGTGGGTTTCTGGCTTTTCCCCTGCACCCAGGACTAGACTGAGCAGTGGCAGAGTGCCTCAATTCAATGCAAAAGGAAGGATTCCTTTTCCTTGAGTAAGAGCCACCTCACCCTACAGCTGCAAAACTATCAGATCTGGTACATCCATCACAAATCCCAGCAAGGCACTGCTAAAGCAATCCAGTCAGGTGCTGCAATCTTCAGGGCTCCTGGCTATAATTTCACAGTTACTCTGCAGCTACTCCCAAATGGTTCTCCTTGATAACATCTTACTCTGAAGCTCAGAATCTCCCTGTACTTGACCTATACTTGAGTTTAACCACAAACCCCATTTTCTTTAAGAAGTGCATTCCTCCAATCTGGGTTCAATGATACTGCCCCAAATCTCATTAGGTAAATTATGACAAGGGACAGTTAAATTTCATGCCAGAACTAGTTCAGCTGGTCACTCTTACTGCATGAGAATGTTTGCTAACGTGGAGATACAGAAAATTAGAAGCTGTCTTCATCGAACTGATTTCTAATTTTCAGTTACCTCCTGCTAGCAGCTTTGTCTAAGGCCACTGCCTAGTGGAATCTACAGAGCTGATCCTGCTGCAGGCTGTAACTCCTAGGGCACTAAAGAACTCTGCCAGGGGCTGAGCCTCCTGGGGCATTCATGGTGGTTTTCAAGACTCATTCCTCTGTAAGTGAGGGCCCAGTGGTTTCAATGATCAGCCAAGGGAAGCTGGACATTTAATATTGCAACATTCTAGCCCCGGGCTCCTCATGGCCTCGCAGCACAGCTGATACTTAATGTGGCTGATAACACTAACACATCACCATCTTCTTTCCAGGAGTGCTGAACACATCGAAGTCCTCTGACTGAAGGGAAAGAAGTGGTCAGACTGCCAACATGCCCCTGCGAATCATCCCATCAAACACTGAACATAGTATGCCTCTCAGAAAGGGCACCAGAGCCAACCTACTGCCAATCTGACTTCTACAGACAGGAAGTTATCCAACAGCTCCTGTACAAACAGGCTCTCAGATGCCACATTAGGTGATAGCATGGAGTAATCAAACCAACACTTGTAGCACACTGATTTGAAACACAGTATTCTGATAGCATTGATGGATTTACTCCTTGTCTTACTCCTGTCTAGAAGAAGATCCAGGTATATTTGAATGCCCATCCCTGGAGGTGTTTCAAACAGGCAGAGATATGGTGCTGAGGGACATGGTTTAGCACAGCTAGAGTTAGAGAATGGTTGGACTGGATGATCTGAAAGGGCTTTTCCAACCAAAACAACTCTATGATTCAATTCTGTGATTCTATTCCTTCCTATAATCCTTAGCACAATACAGTGGCAGCAAGAAGCCAGCTCCTTGTGCCTTTATATTTGCACGTTCTTTCACTTCTCATCTCAGCATTTCTGAGAAGTACAACATCAGTGACAGATTCCACTTGTCAGGAATTGCTCATGCTCGCTGCCAAAAAACACACATACCAAAAAAGCTAGGGAGCACATTTAATAGGAAAAACATCATGTTATTTATGCCAAAATCATGTAGGCCACATGAATCATTTTGGACATGGGAGGTTCACATTGACATTTAACCGTTTAAGGAAGACTGGTGAGATTTGTTGGATGTTGCTACACTCTCGGCATCTCCGGGGAGCACCTCTTGACCTTACATTAAACACACAAACTACCCTACAGGAGAAACTTCCCTGAAGTTACAGGAGTTACTCCCCTGAAGGACTAAGTTTGGAATTAGAAAACTAGTACATACCCTTTTTACCCCCCCATAGTTTTGTAAGTACAAAGACCACTAATTTCTGCAGTCCTTTCCAAACAAACAAAGCTATTAACTAAAAGGTGCAGTCCAGCTCCACCAATTCAAAGCAAACAATCCATCTCCATGGAAACAGATGAAGAAGTAGGAAGGCTCCCCCTGGACTCCCCCAGCATTGCCCTTAATATCATTTGAAAGGGAAAATCTACAGGAGATCTCTTAGAGCATCTTAATATTCAACTAAAAATTAAACAGAATCCCACTCTTTGCAATGCAGAAAACTTAGTAATAGTGAGGTAAGAGCAACAAAGACATTAGCATGGCTTTTGCAAAACATTCCAGTGGCCTTCCAAACTGCCAAACCTGCCAAAGCCCTTGACTCAGTTGCCATAAAACGTTTCTAAATTGCTGGAACTGGCTCCCAGCTTTGTTTTACAGAAGTATAAAAAGGATGTGAGTAAAGGCGTGGGCTGATGCCCTGCGAACGCAACATGTGTCAGAGGGCTTCCGGGCCCTGTGTTACTCATTAGGAGAATAGCAATCCAGATACGCAGATCTATTATGGTGGCTCCACAGATTTAGTCTCATCTTATTGTTTTTGGTAGTTTTCCCTTTCATCTAATCATCAGCATCTGGATTTTCCCCTAAGTAAATCCATGTCTCCCCAACCCGAGTAAGCTAAAGCAGCACCGTCAACGGCAGTGTGCGCTTTCGCTTACTAACCACACGCTCGCCTCTTCGGCAAGGGAGCAAATTAAATCAGAGAGAAACGGAGCCTTTGGACTTCTCAAGAACTCAGCCCTGTTACTAGGAAATGTGGAGCATTTTTATCCTTTGAGAAGACAATAATGTAGCTTATAATCGAATCTGTACCTAGGTTGTACAAACACCTAGAAAGGTTCCTCAAGTATTTTAGTTTCTTTTGATTCTTACTCAAAATGTTTAGGCCACACCTTGAGTACTGTGTCCAGTTCTGGGCCCCTCAATTTAAGAAGGACATTGAGACACCTGACCATGTCCAGAGAAAGGCAATGAGGATGGGGAGAGGACTGGAGCACAAACCCTATGAGAAGAGGATGAGGTTGCTTAGCCTGGAGAAGAGGAGGATCAGGGGAGACCTTATTGCTGTCTACAACTACCTGAAGGGAGGTTGTAGCCAGAAGGGGGTTGGTCTCTTCTCCCAGGCAATCAGCACCAGAACAAGAGGACACAGTCTCAAGCTGCACCAGGGGAAGTTTAGGCTGGAGGTGAGGAGAAAGTTCTTCCCAGAGAGAGTTGTTAGCCTTTGGAATGTGCTGCCCAGGCAGGTGGTGGAGTCACCATCCCTGGAGGTGTTCAAGAGGGGATTGGATGTGGTACTTCGTGCCATAGTTTAGTAGTCATGAGGTGTTGGGTGACAGGTTGGACTTGATCTTTGAGGTCTTTCCCAACCTTACTGATTCTATGATTCTATGTTTCAGGAAATGTCTCTGTACAATTTTCAATTTAAACAAATCTTTAGAGGCTGTTCAGTAGTTAATACCTTCCATATAATCAATCAATCAATCAATCATCATGAAACTCCAGTATCTGCTAAAACATGCCTTTTGCAGCAAGAATGTCTGCTTTCCTGCTCAACTGACTGGCTCACTTGAAGCGTGGGATGTCTACCAAGCACACATATGATACCTCTTGCCTTTCCAGATGTGTTTTGGAATGTCTCCATAGGTTTACCTTCTCCTTTCAGGCACATGTAGGGAATAGAACACAATAAATCAGGCTGGAAGAGACCTTCAAGATCATTGAATCCAACCCATCATCCAACACAACCTAATCAACTAAACCATGGCACCAAGCACCCTATCAAGACTCCTCCTAAACATCTCCAATGATGGTGACTCCACCACTTCCTCAGGGCAGCCCATTCCAATGGGCAATCACTCTCTCTGTGTAGAATTTCTTCCTAACATCCAGTCTGAACCTCCCCTGGCACAGCTTGAGACTGTGTCCTCTTGTTCTGAAATTCTGGGAATGCAAAGGAAGAGAAACAATTTGTCCCTAGCTTAGTCTCATCATCACTGGGAAGCAGCAAGAATAGCAGCCTGCATCCAGGAACCTCTCAGCTATTAGCTTATCTGCTCATGTTGACCTGCTGACCTATACTCAAAGCAACACCAAGCTCCATTCTGAGGTTTTAAAGTGTTTGGGAAGTGAACTGGACAACTTCACACCTGGGCAAGTACAGAAGAAGCAGCAGCTCATTCAATATCCCATCAGCACTTCCTGGAGCCTAAGCAGCGCCAGGGCTGCGGCTCAATGGGAGGTAAGAGGAGGCTCAGTATCCCCGTTTGGCACAGTTACTTTGCTGTCTAAACCAAAGGCTGAAATTACAAAGACACACATAAAGCCAGTTGAATTCTGGCTGCAGCCTGAGATGTTTGTGTAATGCGCAACTGTGTTCTCTGAATTTCAGGAAGCATCTTTCAGAGTTCAAGTTTGGGCAGCGCCAGAGGAGGGATGAGGCTGTTTCAACCTCATTTGTAAGGAAAAACATTTCCATGCTTTTAGTGCCAGTTTTCAAACAACACAGAGGCTGTGCAGTTGTTGGGGCTTTTTGCCTTTCAAGTAATTTTTTCTGTTAGCTTTCAAATAAAAGGCTGAAGTGATTCATTGCTCTGGAGCACTCTGGAGCAGGGAGGTGTTCTTAAACATCCCCAAATCCACTCAAAAAGTAAAACCTTCACTCTCTTCTGTCCCATCACTTAGTCTTTTGGGTTGTTTGGGGATTTTTTTTGCCTGAATGTGGATTATTTTTTATTTAATTTGAGGTTTTCAGTTTCTTTTCTCTTCTTGACTGTACTGTAGAATAATAGAGTCGGGGCTGTTCAGTCTGGAGAAAAGAAGGCTCCAAGGTTGACCTAATTGTGGCCTTCCAGTATCTGAAGGGGGCCTACAAGAAGGCTGGGGAGGGACTGCTCAGGATCTCAGTAGTGATAGGACTAGGGGGAATGGAATGAAGCTGGAGGTGGGGAGATTGAGGCTGGATGTGAGGAGGAAGTTCTTCCCCATGAGAGTGGTGAAGCCCTGGAATGGGTTGTCCAGGGAGGTGGTTGGGGCCCCGTCCCTGGAGGTGTTTAAGCCCAGGCTGGATGAGGCTCTGGCCAGGCTGATCTAGTGTGGAGTGTCCCTGCCCATGGCAGGGGGGTTGGAACTAGATGATCCTTGTGGTCCCTTGTGGTTTCAGCCTTTGGTTTAGGCCACACCTCAAGTACTGTGTCCAGTTCTGGGCCCCTCAGTTTAGGAAGGATGTTGACTTGCTGGAACGAGTCCAGAGAAGAGCAACAAAGTTGGTGAGGGGTTTGGAACACAAGCCCTATGAGGAAAGACTGAGGGAGCTGGGGTTGCTCAGCCTGGAGAAAAGGAGACTCAGGGGTGACCTTATCACTCTCTACAACTACCTGAAGGGAGGTTGTAGACAGGCAGAGGTTGGTCTCTTATCCCAGGCACCCAGTACCAGAACAAGAGGACATAGCCTCAGGCTGCACCAGGGGAGGTTCAGGTTGGATGTTAGGAAGAAGTTCTATACAGAGAGAGTGACTGCCCATTGGAATGGGCTGCCCAGGGAGGTGACCTCCATCACTGGAGGTGTTCAGGAGGAGACTTGATGGGGTGCTTGGTGCCATGGGTTAGCTGTTTGGGTGGGTTGGATTGGTTGATGGGTTGGACGCAATGATCTTGAAGGTCTCTTCCAACCTGGTTTGGTTTATTCTAAAATAAACCCTGATTGATTCTATGAAATAGTTTCACACATCAACATAAAGCAAAGCAATTCTTTGCATTGTTTTTCTGACTCTTCTCCTTCCACAACATGTTTTTGAATGCTCACCAGCCATATCAAGCTGATTCTAGGCAGCAGCAAAAGGAACTTGAGGATCTCACTGAATATTCAGTATCCCTCTCCCCAAGGAGTGCTGGGGTCGAATTTCAGCTTTTGCTTTGTTTTTCCCGTTGTCATGTGTCTCCATGTGTTTGTTAAGACACAATTTAGGCAGAATGTATTTCTGTGGGGCTCAGAGCAGGAAAAACGTGCTTTGAGCAACGACAAAGGGGATGACAATAGGGAAAGATGCAAGGGCTGAATAGCCTAAAAGGGAAAAAATACCAGCAAGCAGGGTGTGATTCCACAGCAAATCATCATTCTCATGTTTATAAGTGGAATCTCAGTCATTATTTCTCTTGGGTTTTCTTTTTTGTAGCTAAGTGATTATATTTAACACAGCTTGAAGCCTGTTCTGTTTATACAAGTGTGGGGGTCCAACGTGGAGAACCAAAGTCTGCCAAGAGTAATTGAACCATAAAAGTCACTGAAAGTTTTCCTGTTGCACCAGATGAGGAGGCACACAGCTATTGGAGCTATATTCTAACAAGACAGCTGATAAAGGAAGTTGGACACTTGCTGCTCATGGTCTCTCAGAAATGGTATTTCCACGACACCTCAAAGAAAACCTTCTTTATACCAAAGCCACTTCCAACGTGAGAGTAGTCAGTGGAAGAAGGATGAGACAAGAGGGGCAAGGGCAGGGAGACCAGACCACATCAGAATGAGATGTCTCCCCAGTGAGAGCCTCTCCTTTACCTGCTCAGTTTGCCTTCTAAAAGATTAGGCTTTAATAATTGCAAACTTCTACCTTACTTTGAATGGACTGGCTTTTGCAAGTCACAGCCCTCAGAGGTGCCATCTCACCAGGAGGAGTGGTAGGTTCACCAAGGAGCAAGAAGTGCCAGCCACTAAGAGCTGATAGAGGACAAAAAGCATCTCCCAGCCTGACAGCATCTTCACAAGGGGGTTTTCTTCAATTTCATAGTATCATAGTATCAGTCAGGGTTGGAAGGGACCAGAAGGATCATCTAGTTCCAACCCCCCTGCCATGGGCAGGGACACCCCACACTAGATCAGGCTGGCCAGAGCCTCATCCAGCCTGGTCTTTCAGAGGCAAATGGGAGGCACAGAAAGGGAAGGGGCAGAAGAACAACTTATCCTGGTTGTTATGGGTCGCCAGGAGTCCCCAGCCTATCCTGGTCCACGGCTGTTCTTTCCCAGATACTCTGCACTTGTCCTTGCTGCATTTCACCACAGCTGCCACAGCTATCACTGTCTCTTCAACATACATGGAGCTGCACAGGTCTCATTGAAGTTGATAAGCCACTGTGCCTAAAAGAATCCTGTTACAGCAAAAGGTTCCTATTCCTGGTTAGTATCTAAACACCACAGCAGCTGACTCACATGTAGTTCAGCCATGCATGGGTAGTAGGAGCCTCAGTTGGACATTAAGACATCAGAGCTCTTAATCAAGTAGGGTTTGACAGACTTGCAAGTAAAGAAGCCTGAACAGAGCCCAAAGTAACTGGTTTTCTCCTAAGACTCTCCTTTCTTGATCCTCTCATGATGTAATTTCCACAGGAAATAAGTGTTTGTCATTAATGACTTAGATCTAATCATGCCAAGTGCTGTGGAAGGAGGAAGAAATCAAGTTCTTAAGGGATCTGCCTGATGCTTGCCAAGGAGTAGCAGTGATTTAGACATTAGCTGTAATGTATCATCCAAATAACACACACAGAGAAGCCAGGGAAAGGTAATTTTGACATTGCTAAGAGTTTAAATTCAAAAGGTATTAATCCACTTCTATTCAGATTGACATGAGATAAGTAACATACTCTGAGGGGATGAGATGTACAACTGAACATAAATAAACCCCTCCTATTGATGCTCTCTCCACTTCCCTGCTTCCACTCCAAGATGGTCACAAGGTGCTTCCAGCTTAAGTATTTCCTAAGTAGAGACCTTGCAATCCTCAGACCAAGCTGCATGTTCTGCAGTCTGTACAAGTGAAAGAAGCATCTGCAAGCCTGCAAACACATTTGTGTTTCAAATTCAACCATTCTTTCTGCTTTTTCTCCTCCCTACCTTTCCTGCAAGATGTAGTTCACGTGAAGTCCACCTGCATCTGGGTTGCTGCTGGGAGAGGCTGATCTCACCTCTGACCCCTCGTTTTCACTTCTTTTTGGCCATCATTAGCTTTTCCAGGCCATGGGGTGAGCCAGAGGAGGGCACAGAGCCACCTCACCACCTTCCTGCAGGAGCTCAGGCAGGAGGAAGGAGCAGAGGAAGAGCTGGGTTGTCTCTTTTAGTTGCAGCCTACATTTTGATGTAAAACTAATGTGAAGTAGCAGCGTAGGAGATGTCACACAATGGTTAAGGTTGGAAAGGATCTCTGTACATGGTCTAGTCCTATACATCTTCATGTAGATGTGAGTGCACACACACGTACAGGGACATACATGACTCTCCCCGGGCTGCCGTGGGTGAAATCACAACAGCTACTGGGAGGCAAGTGGTGGGAGAAAGCATCTCTGCCTCCTGAGTCAGACACTTGGGGTACAGCAGGAAGGCTGCAGCTCACCCTGAGCTCCTCAGAGGAGTCCCTGCTCCTGAGGGGCTTCATTTGCTGGTGTGCAGGACTCCATAGCTACGTGGAAGTAAAAAACAGGCTGTTTTTATTGTGGAATACACCCAGCTTCTTGGAGCACGCACAGCTCAGACACAGACACTCAGGGCTGCACAGACCAAGTTGTGACAGCGCAGCTGCAGGTAAAAAATGGTATTTATGAAGCCAACATGCAAAATACTTTTGTTTGGTTTATGTGAAACAACACTGGGGCACCCTAAGCTGCTGAAATGACCAGAGGCAGTGGCACCGATAGCCTAGACGGTGTAATCATTTTCAAATGCAAGCAGTAACTGCAAGCAGGCTCACACGGAGCTCTCCCCTCCCTGGGGCAGTGCATTCCTAGCAGGGGTGTTATCCTGCATCCCTGTGGAAAGCATTAACTGCTCTGATAACAGTGCAGCTCTGTGCTTTTAAGGACTACAAAGCAACCATGCAGAGCAGTAAAGTTCACTCTGAGTACTTCGCTGAGAATTAAACAGCTCAGTAGTATTTCATGGTTTACATCAGGGACTTTGTTTGTTTTCCCTTCTGAAAATTTGGCTTGAGGTCAATAAATACATCAGCAGAGATTTTATTTTTTATTTTTTATACAACAAAATTAATGAACCCCTGGGCTGCCACACCCACTCTTTACTTTAGATCCTTTTTGCTCTGTGCTTCTGCCTGGCGATTAAACAGGAGCGACTGAAAGTGGCTAAGCGAAGGCTCTAATGGAGGAACCCACACAAGTCACACCTCATATTCTGAGGGAACTTAGTGATTTTTTGGGATGTATTTTAACTCTCAGGACCCTGTTCTCCAGCTGCACCACACAGTGAGTTCTACACTCCTTTCCTAGAGGCATGGTACAACCAGAGTGTTCTACACTTCAAGAAGCAGTACCAATAACAGCAAATACCTACCTATTCTTGGAGTACCTTGCTAGAGATCTGGATACAGAAAGCACAGAAACATCTCAGTATCACAGTATAACTAAGGTTGGAAGAGACCTCGAGGATCAACACAGACCCCATGACTAGACCATGGCACCAAGTACCACATCCAATCCCCTCTTGAACACCTACAGGGACGGTGACTCCACCACCTCCCTGGGCAGCACATTCCAAAGGCTAACAACTCTCTCTGGGAAGAACTTTCTCCCCACCTCGAGTCTAAACCTCCCCTGGCACAGCTTGAGACTGTGTCCCTTTGTTCTGGTGCTGGTTGCCTGGCAGAAGAGACCAACCCCTTCCTGGCTACAACCATCTTTCAGGTAGTTGTAGAGGGCAATGAGGTCACCCCTGAACCTCCTCTTCTCCAGGCTAAACAACCCCAGCTCCCTCAGCCTCTCCTCACAGGGCTGTGCTTGAGGCCTCTCCCCAGCCTCCTTGCCCTTCTCTGGACACGTTCAAGAGTCTCAATGTCCTTCTTAAACTGAGGGGCCCGGAACTGGACACAGTACTCAAGGTGTGGCCTAACCAGTGCAGAGTACAGGGGCACAATGACTTCCCTGTTCCTGCTGGCCACACCATTCCTGATCCAGACCAGGATGCCATTGGCCCTCTTGGCCACCTGGGCACACTGCTGGCTCATATTCAGGCAGCTGTCAATCAGCACCCCCAGGTCCCTCTCTGTTTGGCAGCTCTCAGCCACTCTGACCCCAGCCTGTAGCTCTGCATGGGATTGCCGTAGCCAAAGTGCAGCACTCGGCACTTGGACTTGTTGAATGCCATCCCATTGGACTCTGCCCATCTGTCCAGTCGGTCGAGGTCCCTCTGCAGAGCCTTTCCACCCTCTAACTGACTAACATCTGCTCCTAACTTGGTGTCATCTGCAAACTTGCTGATGACTGACTTGACTCCCTCATCCAGATCAATGAAGATGTTAAAGAGGATGAGGCCCAGCACTGATCCCTGCGGGACACCACTGGTGCCTGGCTGCCAGCTGGCTGTGGCACCATTCACCACCACTCTCTGGGCTCGGCCCTCCAGCCAGTTCCGAACCCAGCACAGAGTGCTCCCAAGCTCGATGCCCTCCTTCAGCAGAATGTTCATGCAAACCCCAGCTGCTCAGCATGTCATAAGCCCTTGGAAAGAACATGTAAATGCACACCAGCCAAAACTAAACAGTTACTATGTGGTGGTCTACACTTGAGTGAACGTGATGTGTTTATGAACAGCACTTTCTAACAAACGCTGCACCTCTCCAGCTCTTAATAATATTTAGCTTATCTCTTTCTTCCAACAAAAACTATTTAGCTAAAAACAGCACAGCAATCATCATCACGTTTCAAACAGTAACAACTCTTTCCAGCAGGTCACCTGCAATAGGTAACATGAGCAAGATGGAGCAGGATGACAGCAATTACTCAGCCTGAAGCAGTGGGGGAGAACTTAACTACATTCTTCATAAAAATAGCTTCCACTGTTTTTAAGTCTTTGAACTATTTTTAAGGCTTCAACAGCAACTAGAAGTCAGAAAAAGGCTGATATGAATAAACAAATGTCAACAAGGAAAGAAAGCCAGAAGATGGGTCATGTCCACTCTCTGGCCTTCAAGGTGAAGTTAACCCCAGGAGGAAGGAGCTTCACAAGGCACTCTGCAACATCAGCATCTTTGTTTGTCCTTCTGCTGCCTTAACAGAGACACTTAAGGTTCTGAATTGTCCCACTGGCTTCAATGTAAACATGTATGGGTGTAAAGAGCTGCGCCTGACTGGGTCTCATGGGCAAAGCCCCATTTACATGGGTGCTCATTTCACACTGCAGTCATTTGAGTGCTGCTGCATATTCAGTTTTGAGCCATCTCTACAGAAATCTCCTCACTACATTCTATGGAAAGAATTACCAAACTACCTAGGAATGAGAAATATAAATATATAGATATATAAAATATCATGTGTTTAATATGTACTATGATATACTGTATCATAAAACCCCAAAACAAATAGAAGTTTGGTTAAAGACCAGTCTTTCAGGAGCTCAGCTTGCAATGCAACACAACGGATTTCCTAGCATCATAGAATTGTCAGGGCTGGAAGGGACCTCAAGGATCATCCAGTTCCAAACCCCCTGCCACAGGCAGGGACACCTCACACTAGATCAGGTTGCTCACAGCCATAGCCAGCCTGGCCTTAAACACTTTCACGGATGAGGCTTCCACCACCTCCCTGGGCAACCTGTGCCAGTGTCTCACCACCCTCATGGGGAAGAATTTCTACCTAACATCGAATCTAAATCTATCCATTTCTAGTTTTGCTCTGTTTCCCCTTGTCCTATCACTACCTAAAAAGTCCTTCCCCAGCTTTCTTGTAGACCCCCTTCAGATACTGGAAGGCCACAATTAGGTCTCCTCAGAGCCCTCTCTTCTCCAGACTGAACAGCTGCTAAAGGAAGCCATATTCCTCAATGATCTGTATCCATACCTCCTGTCCAAGCCTGAAGGATACTTAGTACACTTTATCTAGTAACAAATTCAATACTTCATTTCAAAATCCCAAATCCCTGACATTACTCTGATGTAGGATTCATGGATTAGTAAATTATTGGTTAAACAGAGATGCTTCTGCTTCCCAGAAAGTAGAGCTCTAATGTGTACCTTTTCCAAGGACACAAGCAACAATTTGTTTCCCAAATTTTAGCTGTAGTTCCCCATGTGACAACTCCTGAACCAATGAACAGTTTCTTTTCCACTTTTCCAGTCTTCAGAGAGTGTTTTCCCAGTAGACTGACCACACTTTTGTTTTCTCTTTTTGTTCATTTTGAACAGTGGTAATAAAGCTTAGGCTGGAGGTGAGGAGAAAGTTCTTCCCAGAAAGAGGAACTGGCCATTGGGATGTGCTGCCCAGGGAGGTGGTGGAATCCCCGTCCTTGGAGGTGTTCAAAAAGGAACTGAATGTGGCACTTGGAGCCATGGTTTCGTTGTCAGGAGGTGTTGGGTGATAGGTTGGACTTGATGATCTCTGAGGTCTTTTCCAGCCTGGTTGATTCTATGATTCTATTTTGTTTACTTAAGGTTAAGAACATCAGTCAGCCAAACACGAGACATCTTAATTAGTTAGGCACCGAGCAGAGTGATCTAAATAAAAAGCTCACAGCTGAATGAGTTGACTTTTGGTATACAAATGATCATAGATGAGACCAACATGGCAAATTACTCATGAAGCAGGGAACCCAAATTATACAGCAATGCTCAGGAAAACACTGCTAGGAATTTTCTATCATAAAACTAATTTTCCAAGGATGTCTTTAGTCATCATTCCTGCATTTCCAGTCTCTTTCCAGTGATGTTTTCATTGAGTTCCATGAGCCTTCAAAGCCAAGCAAAGACATTGTGACAGACTTGTTTTGTAAGCACCAAACCCAAATTAAGAGTACAAATAATCCCCTCACCTATGCTAATCCAGAGAATGATCATCTTGTTTTGAGCCTCCTGAATAAATTCTTTAACTTGAGAAGAACTACTCATTTGGTAGGGTTGGAAGTCAGGAGGCAGACCCTTTGGGGCCTTGGAGGTGACATTCCTCTGACCGATTGCCAATGCTTACAATGCAGTCAGCTGTATCTCAGCTTGCTGCTCCAGGTTCAATGCACAGTCAATGGAGAAATTGAGGCTTCCTAAAATAGACATCTAGAACAGATCAGATTAATTACATCCTAGAGAAGCACATTTCTATCCCTTGATTGCAAAGGAAGTCTACAGGGAGTGAGCTCAGCTGTAGACCTGCTCTCCCATGTGTGGCTCGGGTCTGGCAGGATGCAAACCACTCTAAGTGCCTATCAGCTTTCACATGCCTTTAATTTGAAAATCTGATCCCATGTTTACTAAAAGGAAAGTGAAAAAGAGCTTTCTCCTTACACAAAAGCTATTTAAATGTAGTTTGAAAGTCATTTAAACAATCATATGTCATAGTCACACAAAGATTTAGCAGTGTTTCTATTACCTATCATTTTAATGCCACCTTTTACCTGTGTTTAGCCAGTTTTACCACAAACAGAAGTAGCAGAAATATCCAGCCTTACACTTTCTGAAGCACACACTAACTGGTACCACTGGGAGCCACAGTGGAGCTCACATAGTCTCAGTTTCCAGCTCTCTCAGTGTGCCTGCTGTCACAAGCACCAGGAGGACAGAACTTGTGAGCATAAGACCACACTTCGCCTCATAACATCCCTTTTCCACTACAGATGGTCTGTGGGAGTGCTTGTCATTGTGCCTTGCAAATATCAGTAGTTGAATCCTAATTTAGAAGTGAAGCAACTACAGCAAACTGTTTCTCCTCAGAAAGCACATGCCCAAATGCTAGTCTTCAAGGTTAGTCAATGTAACATTACTGCACAAAAATGAATTCTCATTCACTCTTGACTTGGCTTCCTCCCATCACAGCCTCATCACAAGTCTTTTTCTCCCAGCCTCAAAACTCTGGTGTGAAAAACACAGCAGATTGATGTGGAAAAGACAGACTTCATCCCACGGTCCCAAAAGAGAAGGAAGGAGGGAAAGAAAGCACTTCTGGCTCAAAGCTGACATCCATTCCTCAGGGCCAGCCAATGCCACAAGCCTCCACAACACAATGGAGTCCCCTGGGGAAGCAGGGCAAGGGTTTGCCCTACACTAACTACCTCTGCTTTTTCTAACCCATCACCACCAGCTCAGCTGTCTTGATGTAGCTCCAGCCCCTGCAGTTACACATCCCATCACTGCTCCCCTGTATCCCATTACTACTTTCCTACACCTGATGTAGCTAAGCATCAATTCCACAAATCCTGTTCCTGTTTGAAACCATTCTCCTCTTCAATATCCAAGTTGGTTGCCCTCTGCTTCACTTTGCCTTTGGCTGCACGTGTCAAGTTGCATTCTGTCCTCAAAGGGCAGTGATTGAAAACAAGCTGAAATGAAATCCCCTGCACAATTTCTATCCATGGATATTTGATGAGAAAGCAGACACAAACAAATTCCCCTTGGCAAGACAGAAAATCACCATGCTGGAGGGAGCACCTCAGCCTCATTTCTTACAACATCAGGGCACTGAATCATAATCTCCTCTCACATGAAACTTCACAACAGATGCAGGTGCTCCAATAAATACAGAGAAAGGCAAGGCAAAAAAAGAAGTCTGACAAACAGTTCTCTGGAGGCTTGGGTACCTTTCAGTCATGAATGTCTGCAAGTCCAAAAGTCTGCAGTACAGGGCAAGGTTTCGCTTAAGAACAAGAAAAGCTTCTTCTTATGCTAAAGAAGAAATAAACACACATTTATGCAAACATCAGTAATAACTGAGGTGATCCTTTTGGGGTAGGATATCTAAAAGAGAAGTGATTTCACTGTGGAGACAAACCAGGTCCAGCAGAGACACAAATTGCATTGTCCAATCCCTGGGCAGTGCAGTTCGGTCAAGCTCATCCTACACTGTCAAGCGGATGCTGATGAGTGACCCCTTGGAAAGGTGTTTGGACACGCAGCTGTCAGCCACAATCAACACAGCACTTTCAATTCTACCTCCAGAAGTTAAGATTTTTAACCTGAAAACTGCCCTAACAATTATTCTAGCAAAAAAGAAATAAATCCTACAGTAGCTATAGCAAAAGAGTGGCAACAAACCATTTCTTATCTTACAGAATACACAGTTCTTGCCTTGAAAGATTCTAAAAAGGGGTGGATGTATGAAGGTGGGGGGGGGAGAAAAAAACCTTCTGGGAAGAGAGAGAAGTGAAAACAATACAAAACTACCCAAATCAATCTCTTTGCTAGTCTTATTACATGTTATACAGTTCTTCAGATAGCTTAACAATGCCATTTTTCAGCCTTCACATGTGGAACAGATGGGATGGAGCCCTCTGATCCTTACAGAACAGGCAACTTTCTGCTGACAAAGCTTTTAATCATCCAGGACAGACAGTCTAGCAGCAGCAAAACTGAAATTCACTGACATAATTCCATGGTGTGATAAGGAAATGAAAATAATAGACTGCTCAGGTGCCCAGGTTCTAGTGATCTTCACTGCTAGTTGGAAGGTGGGAGACAGGCTGAACGTGACACAAGGTAATGGCAGCAGACAATGACATTCCCACTCTAAGGGCTCTTGGCTGGCTTTGAGTGATTGCCCAGCAGTTGTATTATTAGAGTCCCCATGTCCCTGATCTTTCTCTATTAGTCAATGAAAAAAAAATGAAGAAAGTAAAAATCACTTGCCTACAGGCACAGTCACTGTAGGATGGGACACTAGTCGTGTCCCCCAGGGATCAGTGCTGGGCCCCATCCTGATCCATACCTTTATTGATGATCTGGATGATGGGATTGAGTCAGTCATCAGTAAATTTGCAGATGACACCAAGCTGGGAGCAGGTGTTGGTCTGTTAGATGGTAGGAGAGCTCTCCAGAGGAACCTTGACAGGCTGGACAGATGGGCAGAGTCCAACACGATGACATTCAACAAGTCCAAGTGCTGGCGCTGCATCTCGGCCACAACAACCCCATGCAGTGCTACAGGCTGGGGTCAGAGTGGCTGGAGAGCAGCCAGGCAGAAAGAGACCTGGGGGGACTGGTTCATAGTAGGCTGAACATGAGCCAGAAGTGTGTCCAGGTGGCCAAGAAGGCCAATGGCATCCTGGCATGCATCAGGAATGGTGTGGCCAGCAGGAACAGGGAAGTTATTGTGCCCCTGTACTCAGCACTGGTAAGGTTATACTTTGAGTACTGTGTCCAGTTCTGGGCCCCTCAGTTTAAGAAGGACATTGAGACTCTTGAACGTGTCCAGAGAAGGGCAACAAGGCTGGGGAGAGGCCTCGAGCACAGCCCTGTGAGGAGAGGCTGAGGGAGCTGGGATTGTTTAGCCTAGAGAAGAGGAGGCTCAGGGGAGACCTTCTTGCTGTCTACAACTACCTGAAGGGAGGTTGTAGCCAGGTGGGGGTTGGTCTCTTCTCCCAGGCAACCAGCACCAGAACAAGAGGACACAGTCTCAAACTGCACCAGGGGAAGTTTAGGCTTGAGGTGGGGAGAAAGTTCTTCACAGAGAGAGTTGTTAGCCATTGGAATGTGCTGCCCAGGGAGGTGGTGGAGTCACCATCCCTGGAGGTGTTCAAGAGGGGATTGGACATGGCGCTTGAAACCATGGTTTAGTAGTCATGAGGTCCTGGGTGACAGGTTGGACTTGATGATCCTTGAGGTCTTTTCCAACCTTACTGATTCTATGGATGCTGTTCCTTAAGCATGGGAAGACAGAGGCAACGCTGATAACAGCGAACTGAAAATGCATACAATTATTAAATGCTGTATTAGGTTTACTGGAGTATAAATAATGATTCCATAGGGAATGCACACACCTGTGAAATCAGCAACCATGGAACATTTCTTTTTCCAGGTGGCTTTTACCATTCTGTTCTGAATGGTGTGAAATGGCACTTTCCCCTTCTGCTTCGGGCCACTTCCACTGGCCAGGGTGCAATACCTGTTTCCTCCTTACAGCAACCTCACTTTAATAAAGAAAAAAATGACAACAGGAATTTGATATTCTCCTAGGAAGGCTTCCCTCAGCAAATGCCCAGTAACTACAATTTTGAAGAACTGTGCCACTAATAATGACTTCCCTACTCCAAGAGGGGTGAAAAAAAAAGCAGCCCTCTGGTCATGCCCTCTGCTTTCACACAGTTGCACCCTGACAGCCTCTGTTCTCTCAGGGTACAGTTGCTCAATATGATTCTGTGCCTTTCCAAGGTATGAAAAAATGTTCTTTATTACTGACTGCAGCAAAACCAGCCTGTGAAGTGCTTCTGTACACACAGAGCCAGGCCTCTTTCCACCCCTCCTGGGGCCGCTAAGAGCCTTCTGGAACTATGCACGCACTTCTGGTTGCTTCATTGCACTGGGTGCAACTCGGCTGAACAGGGCAAGGATTCTTTTGGTAAATTACTGTAAAGGACTGGACTGGTTGGGATGGTCATGACCCCCCCATAGTTGACCCTAGTGAATGCAATCAAAGGAAAGTGCATGGTGTGGAAAGTCCCAGCATCCCTCAGCTGCACCACTCTTCTCCACTGTCTCCCTGGGAGAAGGGCAGAGTCTGTGTTTTCCACAGCAAACAGCACAGCATCCTGTGGCACTGCTCCATGAGGAGTCCAGGGCTGCAGACCAGCAGGTGAGATGTTTGCTCCACAGACTGCTTGACAAAAGGGGCAAGTGAGCTAAGCCCTGGAAACAGCAGTTCAAAAGGGGTGTAACAAATGGCTTCATGGATAGAACACCCAGCATTATTCAAAAGGTGAAGTTTCCCAGGTAGATAAATGTTTGTTTACCCCAGAGTTCAGGAGTGCTCCTAAAATCACCTCAATTGTAGGAGTTAACATTAAACCCTTTAGGATTAAGGAATAAACTAGGGATGACCACAGCAAAAAAGGGAAAAGATGCTGCAAGATTCTTGCATGCTTCTGTCCCTCCTATGCACTTCATGAAGTGAGGATCATGGGTTTGTTCTGAAATCTCAGGGGCTCTGAGGGCTGCTGAAAGAGATGACCAGGGTACTAAACTCCTTACAGCTTAATTAGGCTCTTCCTTCAAGCATCCAGGCAGACTAAAAGTAAGTTCTCCCCTTTTGCACCCTGAGCATCCATTCACAGTTCCTAGTCCCTGTTCCCGCTCATGCAGTCATCAATTTTTGATGAGCTGCTCCAGAGTAGCAAGTGCTCTGCAAGTCACTGCTGACAAGGTGGCAGAAGGGCACACGCTTCTTTGGCTGTACACATTGCCTGGGGCATAGCTAAAGCAAAGGCACACCCCTGCTGTGTTGTCTCTGGGCAGCTTTGGTCCTGGCTCAGAAGTGTGCCTGGATACCTCCTAGCCAAGAGCAGCTCTGTAGTCATACCTAGGCAAGTTGCATATCTTCATTTCATGTACCTGTACTGTCAGAAATTGGTTTTGCCCTGCGTTGCACAGATCCTGACTCATGGAGGAAAGCCTTTAGACCTCAGCAGGAAGCTGTTCTTCCCTATACTGATACACAGGCAAAGGGCTGGACTCCCACAAATACTTCTTCCAAGGCACCTCCCTGAAGGGGCAGAACTTAACCAGCGTAAATGCAAAGACCAAGGCCACTTAAAACACACTCAAACCAAGCTAAGATTTGCGCCCTATTTGGCAGAGTATTTCTTCTGTATTTGGTTGTTTTTCTTTAAAGCTGGCAGAATGACAACCCCAGAACAGCTGCGTTTTTGTAAGGGCTGGTATGTCAGGAAACCCAGCCCAAACGACCCCAAGTCTCAAAGCCAGATTTCACCCTTTGCTCTCACCAAGTACAATAAACTTTGGGGCAGTCTGAGTTTGCATTTAGATCTTGGAGCTGACCATAAACCAGAGAGGAGCCCTCAAGTACAAGTACAGCAGAGCTAGTCCCCTAATGCTGTGGCAAGAAAGAGACGTTGAAAGAGTTGAAGAGGGTTCAAGAGGTCTAAAATTCTCCCAACATTACACCTCTTCAAGGCAGATTTTGCTTTCCTTGCAATTTAATCAGTATTTCAGTTGATTCTTTGGGGCAGATACTCTTGCAGACCTTCCACATGTACCTAATTGCCCTAAAGTTGCAGGGAGAGCTTCTGCTCACAGGGCTGCCTCCAGGGCAGCTTATTTTTAACATGAAATTGCTTTTTAAAGTTAAGAGAGTTGGACTTTAAGCAAAAGGACAGGAAAATGAGAGATCTGGAGAAGCAGAGGTCAAAAGGTGACAGCCCTTAGCAAGATTTTCCACATATGCAAAAACCAGACTCAGGATTCTGTAAACAATAATAAAGGAAAAGATCCAAAGGGATGTGAAGGAAACTGCAGTGCTGGGAGGCTGAGGCTCAGCCAGTGCAGGCAGGCAGTCAGGAACAGCAGCCACCAAGAGTCATTTGGGCTCCAGTCAGATGAACATTAACTGCTGTGGCTTTTTGGCTGCTTGACTACAGTTTGAACTGGATCAGCCCTGAGATCAGGCTCAGGATGTGGTTGTCACAAGTGGGAAGGTGCCTTGGTGGATCCAAGTCACAGCTGTGGAGGTCGGCGGGAGGGTTCCTTTCGGGGCCAGAAAGGTTGACATGGGCTCAGCAAACTCACACCTCCTGAGCTGCCTCCTGCACATCCAGCAGAGCAGCATGAACAGACACACAACCCCCAGCCCTCCTCTCACCAGCATCAAACAAGATGATTCATTTATTTGAAGCTGAGTGCTCGCACAAACACTTCCACGAGCTCCAGGGAAAGAAGTGCAAGAGACCAAGAAGCCGCAAAAAGTGAACCAAGGACAGCAGAACGTCCCAGAGAAGATGAAAAGTTCAGAAGCCACAGGAACAGGCAAACTTTCCCAGAGAGGGAACAGCTCTTCCTTCCCCCAGAGGACACTCGTCTTGTTTATCTGAGGTTTCTGCTGTGTGCTTTCAGCTGCCTGCATCCTCGGGGGCTTGTTTTCATTAATTTCTGAGTGAGAGCCTTTCAGGGGTTTTGATTTTTGTTTATAAGGTCTCCAACTGCTGTTTTTGGTTTTGGTTTTTTTTAACTTTTAAATAAGCCCTTACTCTTTAAATATCCCTTTCCTCAGCAGAACTAACTTTGGACATAGATTGCTTTTGTAACCAGGTGGGGTGCCACCCACCTACACTCACCATTATTCACACTGGCCCTCATCCAGAGTTTTCCCCAAGACTCTTCAGGGTGGATCTCATTCCTGTCAAGTGCATAAACAAAATGTGGTGGTCTGATGTAGTCTCTGTCTCCTCTCAGCTCTCCTGGTTCTTCCTGAAGGACCCCCCATGTATCCCTCATCCCTTATCCAGGAGGACTCCCTGCTTGCCATAGCCCTAACGGCAAACGCAGGGTGCAGGCAGAGGGACCAGGCGAGGAGGGGAGCTCTCTACAGTCACAAAAGCTCCTCAGCAGGATTATTTTCCCCCCCTCCAAGCAGCAAATCTTTTCATTTTCCAAAGAGTATTCTTTGATAATGTTGTGTGTTAAGAGAGATGAAAATCAGTCAGCTCCTAACATTTCCAGGTATTTATTTTCTTCTGTCTTTTATCTCCTACAGCCAGCTACAACATCCAGTAAGTATTTCACTCTGTTCCCCAGTGCAGACCTGGCTTAGGAGAATAAATCCCACTTTTCTGTTGGTAATTTCTTTTGGTTTGATCTATGCTAAGCCCCAGCAGCAGAACAGCATCAAAGAGTGGCCCCTCTGCAGCTCAGCTCCTGGCCAGCACTGCCCTGGTGACACTGAGCAGCCCTGCTTCTTATCTAATGGCTTTGCCTTTTACATTATCTATCTTATTTTCAACTCCTGCCATTTTCTCATTTCCTCACTACAGCCCACCCTGCCTGCAGGCCTGGAATGATGTCTTTTCATTTGGTCTGCAATGGCAGCAGGCAGCCAGCTGATTTGCTGTGTGCTCCTAAAGCAGGACCCCCTGAACAATGACACTGGACTCAGCTTCCAAGGCTGAATCCTGCTGGCAGCTTCCTCTGTCCTCTCCATTCTCCTGATGGAATGGGACCACCATGACTCTCACCTCTTAAAACTCCTTATCAAGCAGTTGTGCAGCCATGGTGCTGGCTGCTGCAGTCGGTCCAAAATTTCACCATCTTCTGGCCCCATCCAGGTCAGAGCTGAGCCCAAGGGGCTGATGCCCTCTCAGCAGTGAGGGTGGATACCACTGACACAGTGGCTGACAGTATCATCTGAAACCACTCAAGGATGCCTGCCTGTCAAATCCTCCCCCTGGCTGCCAAAACCCTCAGGGACTACCCCAGTGTTTGAAGATGGACAATGCACAGCATCATTTTGGGCAGGCTGCTTTTCACTGGAGTTTGCTGGTCTCTGGGGCAGAGGCTGAGAGCTGCAGCCACTGCCCTGCTCAGTGCCATAAAATCTGTCAAAGTGGCACAGCACACCCAGAGGAAACCCACCAGTCACTCTTTCCACAGCCAGCTCACCAGCTCACGTGGTTTTCTTTCCTGACAGCAGAGAACTGTTCTGCTGAATGTATTTCACTTAGCATGAGCATTTTCCTCACACCTGCTATTGCACCATTTTTAGGGCATTTCAAGCTTCCTTGCCCAAAACTGGTACCAAGGAGGCTTCCACCAAGAACTGCCTGGTTGAAAAACCACAAAAAATTATAGTCCATACCCAGTTGCTGGTCAGCATCATTGTCAGGTTGAAGCTTATTAGGGCTTTAACCTTTGATTTGCTTCTCTAACAGCAAACTTATGTTTTCCTTGGCACTGAACTATTTGTCTCAGAAAAGCTGCAGGACAAAGGCAGCTCCAATCTAAATTCCCTACACATATACACATTCTAGATACACCTACAGATGTATCTCTATCCGTCATATACACACACAGACAGCTGCCCATGAAGGAAATTCAAATTACATGCTAGCAGCTCAGCCTGTCCCCACTGCACCCTGCTCTCCCATCTACCTGTCAGCCTGCAAGGAAGCCAGGCATGAAGTGACAACCTGTCACTGCCCTAAGCCCTGGACAGCAAGGCAAGAAGTTGTACTTACTGCAGCTAGCAAGCAAAGGAGAGCAAAGGACTCTGAAAATGGCAGCAAACTGGGTATGACAATGGAAAAAAAATCCAAGATAAAATGTCTTCAATTTGAGCAAAACTCCCAAACCAGACCAAAGTCAGTAGGGGAATAACAAACAAACAAGCACCAAGCCAACCAACCACTTACAGGGGTTTGATCATGTTTTGCATGCTTACAAGTAGGATGTTGCTTGCTGATGGGCTGACCTTGGCCACTGTGTTATGAAGCTGCCTCCCAAAAAGCCTTAGAATGTCCTGTGAAGGCCAACTCATGCCCACAAAACCAGCAAACTGCTTGATCTGAGACAGCTCCATCATTTCATGCAGGAATCAGAGAAGCCTGAACACACTTCTTTATTCCCCTAACATTTATGTGTGCAGATAACACCTCAACCAGCTGCATCAGCTCAATAATGCTAGGGCTGAGAATGAGATGGCAGAGCACCGGCTGTGAAAGGCCATCCCCATGGTTTATTGATGAGCCCAAAAGCACAGGGTGCAAACTGAAAGCTGCCTCCAGAGCTGCCACAGATGGGGAAAAACTTGTTCCTGGTTGCTTGGTTTTAAACAAAACCTACAGTAGCTCCCATTGTTTATTTGTTTTCCCCCCTCTAGACTAGACAGCATGTGGCTTACGAGCCTCACTGATAGATGCGATAAAGCTGCTGCCAGATCTGATTGATGACGGCTCTAGGAAATGCTGCGAAGGTCACACTGCAATTCCCTCTCTGCAGCTGCTCCTGCTAACCAATGCTACAGCCAAATAAAAGCTGGATCTGCTTAAATGCTAGTAACAGGGAAATCCCCTCCTTACCTTGCCTTCTCTTCCAGTTTTGAACTGGAATGCCACAAGCGTGTGTAACTGATGAGAGACCAGATAAGTTTCAACGAGATCCTTAAACACACTTTAATGGACACAAAAATCAAATGAAGTCCACCCCGAGCAACTGGCAGAGTTTGAAGCCAGTACATCATAGTTCAACATGACAGTGCCACCTTAGAGAGCTTTCACTCTTTGCTTTTCTGCAAAACTGAGCTAACACACCACTAGATACTCTCTGTGAAGCAGTGCTAGCTCTGCCTCTGATAATGTGAAGACATTAATTAAGCTCCTTTCTCAAAATCCATTGCTTTAAGTGAACTAAGCAAGCATGCTCCTTAAAAGTGGCTACCAGCTCAGGCTAAGTTCAGCAAGCCAGGACATCAGCTAGTCAAGCAGGACACCAAAAGCTTGGTTTCCATCAATGTTTAGATGTGATGAGGGCAGTGATAAGAGACTTGGGGGAATTCACAGACATATAATGACAGTCCCCTAATGAATAATGAATGCATAGTTAGTGCAACTCACAGCAATTACCTCACATACACAAAGTGCTGTATTTCTTGGGGGTAAAATGCTGTTATCTTTGAGGTATCAGCTACACACTCTGCATCACACTTGACACCACATGTGTACTCTTTTCTGGTGCTCATTATTAATGGATGGAAATAGTTTTATTCAGCGTTTTGTACTAATAAATGATTTTGGCACAACAGAACCAAGACCAACATGTGTCCCAGAGAAAGGCACCCTTCAGCAGCTCAAAGATACATGATGGCAGAGAGATGCTTGGCAGCAGAAAGCCCCCAGACAGTCAGAAAATCCCACCCCTATGTCACCACGGAAGGATTAATGCACTCATCTTTATTTTACAGCTTAGGAAAGAGATTTACATTAGACATTCCTGTATTTTACTGACAAACACACATCATCAACTTTTAAGATACCACTATGTGTTAAG
This sequence comes from Melanerpes formicivorus, assembly GCF_026170545.1. Classification (NCBI taxonomy): domain Eukaryota; kingdom Metazoa; phylum Chordata; class Aves; order Piciformes; family Picidae; genus Melanerpes; species Melanerpes formicivorus. Next base: position 12,884,217 of record NW_027142370.1, on the reverse strand, counting down.
AGAATATCTATACAAAATCAAACTTATTAAAGAAAGTCCTCTTAGAAGCTTCTTTCCTCAATTTCTTGGTAGACACTGGAGAAATACACAACAGATATTGATTTGCCCTTTCCCCAGCCTGGTGTAAGAGAGGTGATCACCATCATTAGCTCTGGACATTGCTCTGTGTTAAGGTTGCTCAGCACCCTTGAGCTGTCAAATCTTACCATGCACCACATGTCATGACCAACATTCTGTTAAGGTGGCAGAGGGATAGTGGATAGCAGACAAATCTTTTTTGGGCCACTCAGGATTTCATTTCTATCTGTATCTGAACACTAGGGCTCATGTCTCAAAGGCTTCATCTGCTATCTGCCATCAGTTATCCCTCCTTCAACAAACCCCAGTGATGTTCCTGCCTCACTAGGATCAGCATATGCTTCATGACCTGGAGAGTCAAGAGTCAGCTTTTAATCAGAGAGCAGAAGCAGTTTAACCTGTGTATGGCATTTTATGGTGCTGTTGTACACACAAAACAAAGCCTTCACACACACACAGGGGCAGGCGCAGCCCGAGTCACACTGTGTAACCCCTGAGTGATTGCAGCTGCATGTTCTCCTACCAGCTCACAGTGCTGACAGCCTGTTCTTGGTATTTCCTTATACAGGCACTCCCCAGAAAGAGATCTGGTATGATAGTAAAAACTTAAATATGCTGTAAAGCCAGGTTAGGATGCTTCACAGCAGGAAAGCTGACTCCTCCTGAATTTCAATAGACAACCTTAATAGATGGAGGAGGACATTCAAGTCTTAGCTTTTTCAGTCCTAGTTCAGAGGTCACAGTAGCTCTGCAGTCCTTTGGAGGATTTCTTTTTGTTGGGTTTGGCTATTAGAGTTCGACTGGGAGCCTGGTAACATTTTGTATTAGAGAATATTAACCTGGAGTGATACCTGCTGAGTGTGTGAGGCGCTCACCTGCCCAGCCCAGACAGATCCTGCGCCAGATGAAACACTCTATTTGTCAACAGACTGATGAATCAGAGGAAATTCAGGGTCATACTGGCAGCTAGGTGTCATTCACCTCTAAACCAAGCTGAATTGTGTAACTGAAAGGGATGCACAAACGCTTTATTTTTAGCTTCACGAAAACCATAGCACAGCACAGCCTGAACTAAACTCTGCTGGAGTTCGGACGTGTAAGTCCTTGCATCCCAGTTAGCCAAAGATCTCTTGCAAGTGACTGTAAAGCACATCCATTGCTGCTCCTCAGGGAACAAAGAGCACAGCTTTCAACAATGCAGTTAACCAGGCAGACTCCTGGATACCACACTCCCACTGCCCAGCGCATCAGACATCAAACTTCGGAAGACAGACGGAAATTGAATCAGTCGACTCCAGATTGCATAAACCAGCCCTAAGCTGCTGCCTCTTTGTCCTGGGGCAGTGTCTTGAGGAAGTCTGCAGTGAGCAGCAGGGCAGGACAATTCCTGATCTGACCTTACAGCAGGTTCTCTCTGCACCACTGAAAGGAGCAGCACAATTTGCCATGTGTGTACCAAACACAGTCTGCCCCAGTGTTTATTTGTTTATATCCCTGACAGTGTGGTGCCATACATTCGAGAGCTTCAGGAGGTGAAATTGGAAAACCTCCCTACAGAGAACACAAGATTTTAAGAGTGTGAGCAGCTGATCTATTGAAGTGTAAATTTTAGCCCTCCTTGTTGCCCCTGCTTCAAGAAACACTGCAGTTCCAAGCCCATAGATCTTCCAAATCCTTTCCCTTAAAAATCTAGCCAAGACCCAGGAGCACCACCTAAGCCTTTCAATCTTGCTGTCATATTTCCTGGGAAAGACCAAACAGTGCTACACACCACCAGCAGCAGTGAGTGTCTGCTCATTGTTCTGTGCACAGGCTTGTCACCATGATCACGGCGTGTTCAGATACACAAAGGAAACTGTAGATGCTGCTTTTCAGAATCCATTCCAAATTCTCCTCAAACCCACCTGGTGCCCTACAGCTGCAGGAAGACAGGGCAGCTCTCCCCCCAGCTCTAATGCAGCAGTCACTCCTCTCCCACCCCAGCTCCAAAAGGAAGAATGGATTATTGAAAAGGGGAAAGTAGCTCTGCCTATGGAAACCAGCAGGAGGCACAAGGGATGACTGAAGGGCACCAAGCGCCCATGGAGGAAAGCACTGATGGATGGATCCAGCTGGCTGCCAAGTTGCTCCCTTGTCCCCTTGCACCAACCCTTTCTGGAGAAGCAGGGGGAAAGAACTTCACACCACCACTATTTTCATGAAAGAAAAAAAGTGGCTCTGTAGCACTGGGAGCAAACAGAGACAGAGCACCTGCAAGGGCAAGATACTGGATATGGAAAACACCTCCCAGGCCATGCTGTGACATTTTTTCCCCCCATGGAACAAAAAAACACCACAAAGCTGCACAAAGAACAGCAGAATCCATCTGCTTAGGAAGCCCTGGCCTGCAGTACAACATTTAATTAGATCTTTCTGACTTTGAGATGTATCATTTTAGAGTCATTACAAAGGTATGAGTGAAAAAACAGGCAAAGACACACCAAGTGCTGGCATCAAACTGATCATGGAGGATGCAGAGGGGAGATTAGTGAATATTTCTCCCTGACATCTGCCTTGTCTTGCCTTGCCTTTCAGAGTGCAGCCTCGTTATCTGTACTGCCTTTCTGGGCAGGTGGCTGTGGGATGCTTGCCTGAATCCCCTCACCTCCTCCAACTCCACAGCCTGCAATCTCTGGAGCACCGTCTGCTTCTGGCTCTCTATCCAGCTCTTCTGCCGCCTTACTCTTTCCCTACCGCCTAAATCTTTGGCAAGATTCCTCTGCCCTCCACACAAGAGACACAAGCGCACAAAGCCGTCAAAGTTCAAATGCTGAGCTTCCCAAAAACTCAAATCAGGTCGCAGTGCAGGAGCCGCCGCCTGCCAACGGCAGCTGCTGGAGCTGTAACCTCCGAGACAGGAAATCAAGAGGAGGGGGCCGGGTGGGGAAGTCAATGGGACCGATCTGGAGGGATGATTCTTTTCGCCTTTGCCCTCAGTGAATCCAGGATTGTAACATGATGCAATCTCTCGGCTATGATGAAACGGGTTCGAATGACAAAGTCTGAAGAGAGAGAGAGCCCACCTCCTCCCACCCTAAAAACAGAAAACACTGCAACTCGCAGCTGTACAAAGCAGCGGCGCGGCTGCCAGGCTGGTACTTTTCGTCGCCAGCAAAGGATGCGAGTTTCGGGATGGCAAAGCGGGGCGGTGAGGTTCGTTGCGGGGGATTCCTCTTTGCTGGATTTCTGCGGGGTTCCAAGCCCGGGCAGAGGCTGCACCGCACAACGATGCCGGGGCCCGGCGGGGAACAGCAAGCTGCCGGAGCTGCCTCTGCCTGATGCCCGGGCTCCCTCCCAGCTTTTTCCATGTGCTTCTCCCGGCCAAGAAAACGAGCGGGACCATTTTTTTTTTCAAGCTTCCCCCCCCAGTAAGCCCACACTTTCCTAACACGGAGCTGCCTGGAGCAGCAGCAAAGACTCAGCAGAAAAAAAGAGCCCTTTTTATGAATACAGCCCTTCACCCTCCCTCTTTTTTTTTTTTCCTCCTCTTTTCCCTCCCCGCCTGTGGAACCGGAGAGAGAGAGATGCTGCCTAGATGCCAGAGCGGCAGCGGGAACCCTCCTACCTTTCCTGCCGTCCTGTCGCGGCTGCCGGCACAAAGCGGGGTCCGGGCAGCTCCCGGGCCTGGCGCAGCTCCGGCCGCGCAGGGCAGCCCCGCCGAGCGCAGCCAGCACCGCGCCGCGCCGGGGAGAGGCGGGGAAGAGGCGCGGAGGCGGTACCGGTCCGCCCGCTCCCACCGCCCCCGGCCGTGGGGAGGGGACACGGGGCGAGGCGGGGCGACAGGAACAAAGGCGCGGGGGAGCGGACCCGCCGTAGCCCCCGGGTGTAGGGCAAGGGGGCAGGCTGGGCTGGGGGGGGGGGGGGCAGGTGTGTGCGGTTGTCCCCGAGGGTGGGGTAGGGGGGCAGGTGTGGGCGGCAGCCCCCGAGGGTGGGGCAGGGGGGTAGGTATGTGCGGTTGTCCCCGGGGGTGGGGTAGGAGGGCAGGTGTGTGCAGCAGCCCCCGAGGGTGGGGCAGGTGTGTGCGGCAGCCCCCGGGGGTGGGGTAGGGGGGGCAGGTGTGTGCGGCAGCCCCCGAGGGTGGGGCAGGTGTGGGGGGCAGCCCCTGGGGGTGGGGCAGGTGTGGGCGGCAGCCCCCGGGGGCGGGGCAGGTGTGTGCGGCAGCCCCCGAGGGTGGGGTAGGGGGGGCAGGTGTGTGCGGCAGCCCCCGAGGGTGGGGCAGGTGTGTGCGGCAGCCCCCGAGGGTGGGGTAGGGGGGGCAGGTGTGTGCGGCAGCCCCCGAGGGTGGGGCAGGTGTGGGGGGCAGCCCCTGGGGGTGGGGCAGGTGTGGGCGGCAGCCCCTGGGGGTGGGGCAGGGGGGTAGGTGTGTGCGGTTGTCCCCGGGGGTGGGGTAGGGGGGGCAGCTGTGTGCGGCAGCCCCCGAGGGTGGGGCTGGTGTGTGCGGCAGCCCCCGAGGGTGGGGCAGGTGTGTGCGGTTGTCCCCGGGGGTGGGGTAGGGGGGCAGGTGTGGGGGGCAGCCCCCGGGCAGCGGGAGCAGGGCATTTCCGGGGGTGCAGAGCCTCCCCCTCGTGCAGGGGAGTCGAGGTGCCCCGCTGGGAATTGGATGATGTGGGCTTCTTGCCCTAGAGCAGCACATTCTGGGTCGGTGGAGGCTTTTTCGAAGTGTTCCAATATCGTAGAATTTTTATTTTGTTCGCAAAGCCCTTTAAGATCAAGTCCAGCCCTTAACCCAGCACTGTCAAGTCCACCGCTAAACACTGTCCCTCATCACCACGTCTACGCAGCTTTTCAGTCCTTCTAGGAATGGGAACTCCACCACTGCCCTGGTCGGGGCAATCCCAAGCACAAATCCAGGCTGGGCAGGGAGTGGCTTAAGAACAGCCAGGAAGGGAAAGACTTGGGGGTGTCAGTTAGTGACAAACGTCTTATGAGCCAGCAATGGCTGCTGGCAGCTCAGAAGGCAGGGAGAGCAGCAGGACAGGGAGGGGATTCTGCCCTTTTGCTGAGACCCCACCTGCAGCACCGCCTTCAGTTCTGGTGCCGCCAGCATAAGAGGGCCATGGAGCTGTTGGAACAGGTCCAGGGGAGGCCGTGAAGACAGAGGGATGGAGAACCTTCCCTATGGGGACAGGCTGGGAGAGTTGGGGCTGTTCAGCCTGGAGAAGGTTCCAGGGAGCTTTAGTCCAGCTGGGTGTTTTTCACTTCAGCTCCAACCTTTGGATGCACAAATGTTCTTTTGTAAGTAGTGTTTATGGAGCATTCTACAAGCTACTTCACCATACTGCACAGGCTTGTAGCCTCTGTTGTTGTACATGTGCATACATGTTGTACTTCTCTGCACACAATTCATTAAGCATCTTTAATTTTGGCAAATAAGATTTGGGTTGATCTGGCAGCGTTTGGTCTTCTGTCCTGTTTCTTCATCCTCAGTCTTTCCAAAATCACTCAAAGTAACAGGTTCAAACAGGGAAAATTCTCTTTATTCAGCATTTATACTCCCTGCCAACTAGGATATGCATGACATCTCTCTAGCCTAAATCAGGACTGCTGAATTTATAGCCCAACCTTGTCAGGACAAATTATTTACCCTAAAAGATCTCACTTATAGCTGTTCTCTTTCATGTATGCCTTTAGGTACAGGCAGGGAAGGACTTGCCTACTACATGAGCTTCTCTAACAGCAGCAGCCTGCTCCCACCTGCCTTTTGTTCATTAAGCTTGCTGGGAGCTGGCAGGAGTGGGGTTTGGAGTAGTTATAAGTAGTGATTTTTCTGGCAATATTAAAGGGCTTTGTCAGCCTTGGAAAATTAAACCATAGCTCCTCTCCTCCAGAATTCAATTGCTTTCAGATATTGCTGTCTTAGAGCTACTTGATTTGACTTGTAAAGCGTGATTGCTGGAGAGAACAATTCAGGAGGTTGACTGGAAGCACAGCCCCTGGCTGCTCTGGTGTGTGCAGTGTGATCCACACATCATGCCACTGACTGTTTCCAGTGAGCACATCCAGGATTTGGTGGCTTTACTGCCCCTTGTTTGATAAATTTTAATGCACAGATTACATTAAATAACACTTGAGTGTATAGGCTGTGCCTGCCCTGAGATGTTCTGTCTGAGAGGCTGTGAGCAGGGTGCTTGGTTACAGCAATACTGAATTTCTTTCACACAAGATGTCCTGAAGATGTTAAGAAGCTCATCAGCAAAGAAACAAGGATGAGAAATAGTCATCACAAGACTGGCAAGAAAATGAGGACTTTATACTCTATGCCAGATGAGGAAGTGAGATAAGGAGGAATTTGTCCTTAGGCTGTTGGAGAGAGTGGTAAACATTGCTTGTCTTCTGGTGGGAACTCCATAGGGACAAAAAATCCATCTATCACAAACATCAGACAGCACAAACAGTTCCTCTGGAAGAGAAACCCTCTCTAAAGATGAAGGGCTCAAGCATGGTGGTTTCAAATTCAGATTCTTAGTTCTCAGAGTACTGCATTTTAAAATGGCATTTCCCACCCCCAGCCCTGGGTTCATTCATTCCATAAGCTACTTCTGCTGCAAAATAGACCCTAGTGATCCGGTCAATTTCTTTCCCATGAGTCTTTAAACACTACTTAAATCCAAGTTTGAATGTACAGAATTAAAAGGAACAGCATATAACTCACCTCAAACATGAGAGCATCCAAATAAATCAGTTGAGCACTAAGGAGTTTCCTGCAGGGAAACTGAGGTCATATCATTAATGGGAACTCTCTGGTCCCCAGTAACTGGACGTCATAGTTTGCACCCAATAAACTTCTTGCACTAATCATCTTCTAACACAAAGCAGTAGAAGGCACATTTATATAAATCTCCCTGCTTGAAACACACATCCCCCGTGCTTGGAAAGGCACCTCTGAGCTTTAAGTACAAGACCAAACATTCAGGCAAGGTTGCAAACACCCTCTTTGTTCCCAAGAATGCACTATCTAGTGTAACCTCATTACTGGGGCCTCGACAGACTGGACAGATGGGCAGAGTCCAATGGGATGGCATTCAACAAGTCCAAGTGCCGAGTGCTGCACTTTGGCTACGGCAATCCCATGCAGAGCTACAGGCTGGGGTCGGAGTGGCTGAGAGCTCCCAAACAGAGAGGGACCTGGGGGTGCTGATTGACAGCCACTTGAATATGAGCCAGCAGTGTGCCCAGGTGGCCAGGAGGGCCAATAGCATCCTGGCCTGCATTAGGAATAGTGTGGCCAGCAGGAGCAGGGAAGTCATTGTGCCCCTGTACTCTGCTTTGGTTAGGCCACACCTTGAGTACTGTGTCCAGTTCTGGGCCCCTCAGTTTAAGAAGGACATCGAAACACTTGAAGGTGTCCAGAGAAGGGCAACAAGGCTGGGGAGAGGCCTTGATCACAAGCCCTATGAGGAGAGGCTGAGGGAGCTGGGATTGTTTAGCCTGGAGAAGAGGAGGCTCAGGGGTGACCTCATTGCCCTCTACAACTACCTGAAAGGTGGTTGTAGCCAGGAAGGGGTTGGTCTCTTCTCCCAGGCAACCAGCACCAGAACAAGGGGACACAGTCTCAAGCTGTGCCAGGGGAGGTTTAGACTCGAGGTGAGGAGGAAGTTCTTCACTGAGCGAGTCATGCGTCATTGGAACGGGTTGCCCAGGGAGGTGGTGGAGTCATCGACCCTGGAGGCATTCAAGGGGAGATTGGACGTGGCACTTGGTGCCATGGTGTAGTCATGGGGTCTGTGTTGATAGGTTGGACTCGATGATCCTCGAGGTCCTTTCCAACCTAAGTGATACTGTGATACTGTAGAGGTGGTCTTCACAAGCTTGAGTTAGGGCTTCATGAAGCAGAGTCACAGAATCATAGAGTGTTAGGGGCTGGAAGGGAACTCAAGAGATCATCCAGTACAATCCCCCTGCCAGAGCAGGATCACCTATACCAGATCACTTCGGAACTCATCTAGGCAGGTCATGGGGATGTCTTTATCTTCCTGTAGCCTTCTTAGCATTGGGCTGCCAAGAGAGGGAGTGACGCTGCTGTAACTGCCACTCTCTTCACTGCAGGATGATGACTGGGTTTAAATGCAGAAGGCAAGCTACAGCTTTTTAGAGCAAAAATCTTCTTCTGTTTCTTTGAAACTGAGACTTTTCTGTAAGGGAGACATCAGGGTTTCTACAGCTGCTTGAGGCATTTACAAACTCAGAACAAACATCTTTTACGTACAGCAAAAAGCTCCCAATAAAGGTTTCCTTTTCCTTTCCTGTCATAGGTTGTGAACCTCCTACAGCAAAATTCTGTTATTAATACACTATTAGCATCTTCATACATTTTTGTTAAGAGTATATTTTTGCAGTATGAGTCTTATTTTTCTTGGGTCCCACAATTTCCAGGTTCAGGGCTGGGGAGGGGAATCATGTTCTACCTATACTTTGGCAATTTGTCTCAGGAGTCTCACAGTGCTGAGTCTGTCTGTGTCCTAGAAAGCATTTCTGGCCTGCATCAGAAATAGTGTGGCCAGCAGGAGCAGGGAAGTCATTCTGCCCCTTTACTCAGCACTGTTTGGGCCACATCTTGAGTACTGTGTCCAGTTCTGGGCCCCTCAGTTTAAGAAGGACATTGAGACTCTTGAACGTGTCCAGAGAAGGGCAGTGAGGCTGGGGAGAGGTCTCAAGCACAGCCCTGTGAGGAGAGGCTGAAGGAGCTGGGATTGTTTAGCCTGGAGAAAAGGAGGCTCAGGGGAGACCTTATTGCTCTATACAACTACTTGAAGGAAGGTTGTAGCCAGGTGGGGGTTGGTCTCTTCTGCCAGGCAACCAGCACCAGAACAAGAGGACACAGTCTCAAGCTGTGCCAGGGGAAATTTAGGCTCAACGTGAGTAGAAAGTTCTTCCCAGAGAGAGTTGTTAGCCATTGGAATGTGCTGCCCAGGGAGGTGGTGGAGTCCCCATCCCTGGAGGTGTTCAAGAGGGGACTGGACGTGGCACTTGATGCTGCGGTTTAGCAGTCATGAGGTGTTGAGTGACAGGTTGGACTTGATGATCTTTGAGGTCTTTTCCAACCTTACTGATTCTATGATTCTATGATTTCCTATGAAACACCATTCACCTTTCTGCAGAAAGCAAATTGGAAACCAAGTGCCTTGCAGAAACTTCAAGAGGAATCCAGCAGCTTTCACACACTGCATGGCCCTCTCCTTACTCTCTGTGCAGCTGGGTCTTCTGTGTAAAGAAACTCTGCAAAAATCTTCTCTTCACAGAAAGATGTTATAGGTGAAGTACTTTAAATGAGGTCCTTCATTCCACTGCTAACTGCTTTTGAAGAAGGGAATATAAACTTTACAGATATTGGGGTTGTTTTCAACCCACCACATATGTTAACTAAGGATCTACATGTCTCTCTGTATAAACAGAATCACAGAAAGCTGCCACTTGGAAGAGACCTCCAAGGCCATCCAGTCCAACCTCTGACCCAGCACGGAAGAGTCACCACTAAACCATGTCCCTAAGCACTGGGTCCAGAGGTGCTTAAACACCTCCAGGGATGGTGACTCCACCACTGCCCTGGGCAGACCATTCCAGTGTCTGATAACCCTCTCTGTGAAGAAATATTTCCTAGCATCCAGCCTGAACCTCCCCTGGTGCAGTCCTTCAATGTCCCTATTGTAGTGAGGGTCCCAGAACTGAACACAACACTTCAGGTGTGGGCTCACCAGTGCTGAGCACAGGGGGATGATCACCTCCCTGTCCCTGCTGCCCACCCTGTCTCTAATCCAAGTCAGGATGCCATTGGCCTTCTTGGCTACCTGGGCACTGCTGACTCAGGTTCAACTGACTGTCAACCAACACCCCCAGGTCCCTCTCCAATTTGCAGCTTTCCAACCACACATCCCCAAGTCTGTACATGGCACTTGGTGCCATGGTCTAGTCATGGGGTCTGTGTCGATAGGTTGGACTCGATGATCCTCGAGGTCCTTTCCAACCTAAGTGATACTGTGATACTGTGATTCTGTAGCTCACCATGGGGTTGTTGTGAGCCAGGAGATGGACCTGGCACTTGGCCTTGTTAAACTCCATACAATGAGCCTTGTTGCAGCAGTCTAACCTGCCCAGGTCCTGCTGCAAAGCCTCCCTACCCTCTAGCACACACACCTGAGTGTGTAGCTAAAAGTGGTTACTTCCCATTCATATTTTTCCATCTAAGCTAAACAGAAGCAAAGAATCCTTCCTTCTGATCCTTCTGATTTCAGCTTTAGAAGAAATTCTCCATACCCTGCCCTTTGTGGTCTTGTGGAAGGAAGATTGCCACTGATCTTGGTGGGCTTAGCATTTAGCACCTGACATTTTCTAAATGCTATGTTAACACCCTTTCATTATTTGCACATGAAACCCCCAGCATCACTGAAAAAGCAGCTCTGTCTTTGGGTAGGACAAATTTAAAGCAATAAAATAATCCTAGTCTCATTGGTTTATTTATTCTTTTTTTAATTAATGTTGAACACACTGGGAGAAGATTTCCTGTAAATCTCACCTCCTTGCCCTTGCTGTCTTTGAATTCAAGCAAGTCTGAGCCAAAAATGGGAGCTCAGCCCTTCCCTACCTCTTTTCCCCCCCCCAGCATTGTTCAACAAGGTATGAAACTCTACACCTGCCCTCTCCTTTATCATCAAGATCAGGGAACAGGCAGTTCTCCAACCGATCACCTGTCAAAACAATGCCTGTGTGATTCTGCTGAAAGTCTCCACGGGTCAGACAAACATCCCAGGCTGTTCACAGAATCACTCAGGATCACAGGATGTCAGGGGTTGGAAGGGACCCAAAGAGATCATCGAGTCCAACCCCCCTGCCAGAGCAGGACCATACAGTATAGCTCAGGTCACACAGGAACACATCCAGACAGGCCTTGAAAGTCTCCAGAGAAGGAGACTCCACAACCTCTCTGGGGAGCCTGTTCCAGTGCTCTGGGACCCTTAACAGTAAAGAAGTTCCCCTTAGTGTTGAGGTGGAACCTCCTGTGCTGCAGCTCACATCCATTGCTGCTTGTCCTATCACAGGGAGCAAGTGGGCAGAGCCTGTCCATTCCCTCCTTACACCCTTTCTACAGTGCATCTTTGCACCTGCAGGAGAACACTGCCTCAAGCACTGGAAAAGCTCCTTTAAGTTCCTTCTTATTTATACTTTATTTACTCTTGAGCTGACTCCAGGTGATGCCACATCTCTCTATTTCACATGAGTAATTTTGTGATTCCTGCAAGAAAACTTGGCCATGTTTGCTTTTAATGATACTTTCAAAGACAACAAAGCTCTGCTCTTCTGCTCCAAAAGCTCTTTCCAGTTTTTCCACTTAACTCGATGATCTGGAAGGCTTTTGAAAGAAAAATAACTTATTTATGCATCTGTTTACCTTCTGGACAGCGTAAGGTAATGCTTGCCTTCTGGAAAGGGTTTGGAAGTCAAGGTCTGATGATGGAAAGCATAGAATCATAGAATCAACAAGGTTGGAAAAGACCTCAAAGATCATCAAGTCCAACCTGTCACCCAACGCCTCATGGCTACTAGACCATGGCACCAAGTGCCACGTCCAATCCCCTCTTGAACACCTCCAAGGATGGTGAGTCCACCACCTCCCTGGGCAGCACATTCCAATGGCTAGCAACTCTCTCTGGGAAGAACTTTCTCCTCACCTCCAGCCTAAACCTCCCCTGGTGCAGCTTGAGACTGTGTCCTCTTGTTCTGGTGCTGGTTGCGAACCAATCCCCACCTGGCTACAACCTCCCTTCAGGTAGTTATAGATAGCAATAAAGTCTCTCCTGAGCCTCCTCTTCTCCAGGCTAAACAATCCCAGCTCCCTCAGCCTCTCCTCGTAGGGCTGTGCTCAAGGCCTCTCCCCAGCCTTGTTGCCCTTCTCTGGACATGTTCAAGCATCTCAATGTCCTTCTTAAACTGAGGGGCCCAGAACTGGACACAGGACTCAAGGTGTGGCCTAACCAAAGCAGAATACAGGGCAGAATGACTTCCCTGCTCCTACTGGCCACACTATTCTTGATGCAGGCCAGGATGCCATTGTCCTTCTTGGCCACCTGGGCACACTGCTGGCATCTTTGCAAGGTGTGGTTTGCAAGTATTGGGCCTCTTTATTGCTTACTGAAGTTCTCCCAGTACGTGCTTTGCCATTTAGACATAAACAAATCAGGCTTCACCAAAACGTTCACAAACACTTCTACTTTCAGAATAGCAACAGTGTTGCCACACTGATTGAAATCAGTTAGCACTGGAATGCTAATTTCAGTCACCTCCCGAGTGTAGAAGGCCTGAAGTTTGCTAAATTAGGTGTGAGCCTATTTCAGAGGTACAAAGGTAAAGTGCAAGCACATGATTTATGGGACTTATGTTTTTATAGAACATTTCCAAAACCATTTATAGACCCTAAAGGAAGATGTTTGCCCTGAAATTCAGCACCTCAGAATAGCCTACAGCAGCAGAGTCCTGGTGGCAACAGAGCATTCTTCTGCAGAACCCTTCAATTTCAGCCTCTAGCCTGAAAATAAATTTCATTTTCCCTTCTGTGCCACTTAAAATGGAATACACTATTTCAGTAGCCTTTGATTCTTATGCTATTGTTATTACACTGTGAAAATAACCAGTTGTTACACTGAGAAAAAAACAAAGGATTCAGGGGAAAAAAAACAAGGCAGTTTGAACAATTTGATGCTTGTACAGTGAGTCATAAAGTCCTGCAGGCACTTCCATCTATCAAAAATTAGCTGGGTGTTGGAAGATGTCCATGATCAAATTGGCAAGATCTGGGGTGCCCAAAGTGTCTGCACTCCAGACAGGATTGGTTTTAACGTCTGACTAACAAAGTTGTCAAGTGAGTTGAAAGGTACCAGCCTGGTTGCCCCACAGGAATTATTCCAGGCAGAGAACTGTAAGGAAATCCAGACAGACCATTACCAGCCTGAGCTGGTTAATTTGCTGTCAGCTCTGGCACCTATTTAATTATCTGTTAATAGAAGAGAAAAAAAAAAAGAAAAATATAGGTACTGGTGTAAAAAAGTTGCAATGACTTTTATGCCAGAGTTCAGAAGCATGTCCAGCCTGGAGAGCAAAAAACTCTCAAAGCCTTGCAGTGGTGAGACCAGCTCAAGCAGGGCTTAGGCATGCATATTTCACAGTATCACAGTATCACAGTATCACTTAGGTTGGAAAGGACCTCGAGGATCATCGAGTCCAACCTATCAACACAGACCCCATGACTAGACCATGGCACCAAGTGCCACATCCAATCTCCTCTTGAACGCCTCCAGGGTCGATGACTCAACCACCTCCCTGGGCAACCCGTTCCAATGACGAACGACTCGCAGAACTTCCTCCTCACCTCGAGTCTAAACCTCCCCTGGCGCAGCTTGAGACTGTGTCCCCTTGTTCTGGTGCTGGTTGCCTGGGAGAAGAGACCAACCGCTTCCTGGCTACAACCACCTTTCAGGTAGCTGTAGAGAGCAATGAGGTCACCCCTGAGCCTCCTCTTCTCCAGGCTAAACAACCCCAGCTTCCTCAGCCTCTCCTCACAGGGCTGTGCCCAAGGCCTCTCCCCAGCCTTGTTGCCCTTCTCTGGACACGTTCAAGTGTTTCGATGTCTTTCTTAAACTGAGGGGCCCAGAACTGGACACAGGACTCAAGGTGCGGCCTAACCAAAGCAGAGTACAGAGGCAATATGACTTCCCTGCTCCTGCTGGCCACACTATTCCTAATGCAGGCCAGGATGCCATTGGCCCTCCTGGCCACCTGGGCACACTGTTGGCTCATATTCAGGTGGCTGTCGATCAGCACCCCCAGGTCCCTCTCTGTTTGGGAGCTCTCAGCCACTCTGACCCCAGCCTGTAGCCTGTAGCTAATTTGTAATTAAAAAAGTCACATTTGTTCTTACCTTTCTTCTTCCCCTGTGCAAAAGATCTTTCAATGATTGACAGAATGTGGTGGATACAAAGCTGCTCCTCTAATGCCTTTATTCTGCCAGGCCAGCTGAATACAACGGGCAGGGAGGAGCTTGCAGAAGGATTCTCAAGGGTAAAGAAAGGTTCTAATGTTGGGGGGAAAAAATTGCCCTTTTTAGTGGAGAGGTGAGCTAGGGGTGTCATAAAGGAGTGCATCACAGGGAGTGGAGACAACAGGCTGACAACAAATAATTCAGAGGAGAAATATAATAAGATCCAGAAACAGAAATCAGGGATATCCAGACTTCTAACCAACGGTAAAGACATCAGAGCAGAGACACTAAACCTCTTCCTTAAGCCTTGAGTCATCAGTGGGATATATTGCTTCTGTCTGCTTTGGATTTGCAGAGTATCACAGAATCGACCAGGTTGGAAAAGACCTCAGATATCATCAAGTCCAATCTATTACCAAATACCTAACATCTCCTGACAACTAAACAATGGCTCCAAGTGCAACATCCAATCCTTTTCTGAACACCTCCAGGGATGGGGACTCCAACACCTCCCTGGGCAGCACATTCCAATGGCCAATTCCTCTTTCTGGGAAGAACTTTCTCCTCACCTCGAACCTAAACTTCCCCTGCCACAGCTTGAGACTGTGTCTTGTTCTGTTGCTTGCTGCCTGGGAGAAGAGACCAACCCCCACCTGGCTACAACCTCCTTTCAGGTAGTTGTAGAGAGCAAGAAGGTCTGCCCTGAGCCTCCTCTTCTTCAGGCTGAAGAACCCCAGCTTGAGTAGTCAAGATGTCAAACACTGGTAGGAAGAGAACACTTTAAACCATGCAGGTGAGAATACTCTGAACAACACACACCTCTTAGCTCTATTTCACTTAGCTCTAACTCTCTCAGCTGTAACTCACAGAGGTGGTGGCTGTGAGGAGGGGATAATAATTAGCTGCTTTAACCCAACAAACTTTATTTTGCTGTGTGTGCTCCCTTATCAGTGAAGCAAACTACTGAGATCCAAGGTTTTGAAGGGGTGAATTTTACTGAGCACCCCCTTTTCTAACAGGATATAGAAGTGCCATGGTGCCATGGGTTAGCTGTTTGGGTGGGTTGGATCGGTTGATGGGTTGGACACGATGATCTTGAAGGTCTCTTCCAACCTGGTTTGGTTTATTCTAAGTTTATTCTAAAATAAAGAGAAGTGAGACAAAGACTCCAAAAACCTGAGGCAGGACTTCCTGAGAACCTGCCAGGATTTGGCCATACCTCAGAGGTGGCCTGGAGATGAAGAAGAAATGCAAGCCTGCTCTCAGAGGGTTACTAGATTCCAAGCAGCTTCTCACAGCCATGCGTTTTCTTGTTTCTGCAATTGCAGTTTTCAGAGTTCTCCCCTGAACCACAAGGAAAAGAAATAGCAGAAAGTCAGACAAAAATGTCCAGCCTCCTCAGACAGTTCTAATGGCAATCTGGCATGCTTGGTTTCCTATCTGGAATTGTTGGCTAGATATTCCTCAGCAACCACAAAAATCCATGTGTTCCTTTGTCTCCAAAGACTCTGATGATGAAATCAGTTGGCTCTTTCGTCGCTGCGTTTGAGGCATGCCTGCTTTAAAATACATGAGGTGAGGATTAGATCACACGTCAGGGTTGTCCTGCACAGCTGAGACATACACTTCAGATCCCAGGGTGAGAATCAAATCTGACAGAATACCCTCGCTGCTTGTACACCAATCAAAGCAGGTCACTCCAGGAGCTGCATTGATCCTTGTGACCTGTGTACCAGAGTGCTGCGAGACAGCATGCCTCCAAGACAAGGAAAGGGAAGAACATCTTAGTAACTCTAAAGAGCATTATCTACCCCACAGCTGATGATTTGTGGAGACTCTCAGTTTGTTCCTGCCAACGCTGGACCACGCTGTCAGATGGAATATGCTGGCAAAGGTTTCTCTCATCACCCTGAAATGCATTCTCCATTCCAAACTGCTATTTCAGATTAGCATATGGAGCTCTAGAAACAAACCTCGATATTGATTATGCACATGTTGCTCTATCTGCATTTAATAAGACACTCCTGAAAGAAGACTTTATGACTAAAATTCCAATCTGCAGACTTTAAATGGGGAAAACATGACAAATTTTAGATGCAGGAGTGTTTCTGGGATGTCATGCTCTGGTTTACAGAGTTTAGGTGATGTACAGGAAACATAGCAGTGAATTACAGCACTACTTATTTTATGGCCCTTTTACCCTGGTATATTTGCCTGGTGCCAAGCTAATGCAAATCAGGGAGGAGGCTGGGGCCCTATCCTGGAGATATTCAAGGTTAGGCTTGACAGGGCTCTGGGCAACCTGATCTAGTTGGGGATGTCCCTGCTGACTGCAGAGGGGATTGGACTGGATGACATTCGGAGGTCCCTTCCAACCCAGACCACTCTATAATTCTGTCTATTAATTACATTAATATAATTAATTCTGGGCCCCTCAGTTCAGGAAAGATGTTGAGTTGCTGGAATGTGTCCAGAGAAGGGCAACAAAGCTGGGGAGGGGTTTGGAGTGCAGGCCCTACGAGGAGAGGCTGAGGGAGCTGGGGTTGCTTAGCCTGGAGAAGAGGAGACTCAGGGGTGACCTTATTGCTCTCTACAGCTACCTGAAGGGAGGTTGTACACAGGTGGGGGATGGTCTCTTCTCCCAGGCAACCAGCACCAGAACAAGAGGACACAATCTCAAGTTGTGCCAGGGGAGGTTTAGTCTGGATGTTAGGAAGAAGTTCTTCATAGAAAGAGAGATTGGCCATTGGAATGTGCTGCCCAGGGAGGTGGTGGAGTCACCATCACTGGAGGTGTAGAAGAGACTTGATGGGGTGCTTGGTTGCATGGTTTAGTTGGTTGGGTGGTGTTGGATAATAGGTTGGACATGATGATCTGGAAGGTCTCTTCTAACCTGGTCTGGTCTATTCTATTCTATTCTATTCTATTCTATTCTATTCTATTCTATTCTAGGCTAGGCTAGGCTAGGCTAGGCTAGGCTAGGCTAGGCTAGGCTAGGCTAATTCTATTCTATTCTAATTCTATTCTATTCCATTCTAATTCCATTCTAATTCTATTCTATTCTATTCTATTCTATTCTATTCTATTCTATTCTATTCTACTCTATTCTACTCTATTCTATTCTACTGTATTCCATTCCATTCCATTCCATCCCATCCCATCCCATTCCATTCTCTCATGGGAGTGCCCTCTCCAGGGCAGCACTACAATCTAACAATTATCCACACATCAGCCAAGCCATTGAGCTCTATCTTTGTTTGAATGATTTATTATTATTTTTTTTTTAAACATTTGTATCATCAGACAAAACATTTAGGGTCATGAGAAAATATTTATTTCCAACAGCACAGACTTTGAAAGGTGGTTGGTTGGAAGAAGGCAAGTTGAACGCTATGGTTTTTCCAGTGCTGGGTCAGTTGAAGAAGTGTTGTAGTGCATACAGTAACCAGTTACCTTAAGGAAATGCAAAAAAGACAAAGTGAAGGAGGGAGTGAGTACAAACATCCAAGGCAGTAAAAATGCAGAATACTGACACATGGCTGGAAAATGTACTGGGTTGTTTTTTTTTGTTACCCTCTTTTAGCATCTTGCAACGCGTGCGACTCACTTCAAAACACTCTTTGTCAGCAACCATACTTCTGAAATCATTTAACAGTCTTTCAGCTGGAAGAGATATTGAGGTCTAATGCTCATAGCAAAGGCTTGGAGCTTTGTTAGCTTTACCTGTTATTTAAAGGCAGCGTCAAGATACTGCCCCAGTGTCACAGAGGTTTGGTGCATTTAAACTGATTTGTACAGAGACATGCAAATAGTAGTGCATGAGGCTTTCACCTAGCAGATTGTAAGTGGATGTATTACTGATAGGAGCACACCAAGCTCTTTTTTATTGTGTGTTACATCTTATGCTGAACTGTTCCATTCCCACACCTACCAATCGCCATCACAGATCCCATGGCTAATCGTGCACAGCCAGGAAGTGGAGGAAGAATGTTTTCACTTAGGATATATATTGATGAAAGGAATCCTGTTATAGATAGCTAGGCAGATAGATTCTACCTCCATATAATCATGGTTGCATGGTATATTGATCAGCAGGAAATGCAGAAAAAAAAAGTTCTCCAGACACCCCAGGCCAGTAGGAACACACAGTCAGCTGGCACAACACACTCTCAAACCACTTCTGAGTAAGGCTTCAGTTTTCCTGATGAATGGGACAACATTTTTTAAGTAGGTCTGCACACAATTTTCCTCATTAGGGTTGCTTCATGTCACAATATATTTGTAATAAAATAAATCCTCTGGGTGTTGTAATTAAAGATAGCTTGTTACCTTCTAGGCAAATACGACCTCCTAGAGAGCAGGCTGTGTCTAAATATAAGAAATAGAATTAAGGTGCTTCCATAGTTCTGCTTCCATTATTAAAAAGTACCACACACACACAAAAAAAAAAAGCCAAACCAGCTGCAAGAATTGCTTGTGGCCATGCTTCTCTTTGGCTTTTCCCATACTTTTAGCAGCAAGTGAGAGCCTGCTGGGAAATGTTTTGTGACAAGAATGGTGGTGTCGAACTCAACGGAACGAAACGGTGGACGCGTTTCTGTTGTCACCGCTACGCTTTTGGTTGGTTGGTTGCTTTGCTTTTTTTTTCTCTTTTTCTCTTCCTTTCAGAATTTCTGATTGCACCTGGCAATAACTGCAAGCCATGATAAATTCCAAGCTAGAGTTTTTTTTTGCAGGCTGTAAACCGGGTAGGACCAGGAGCCGCTGACAAAACCAATGGGTCGTGCAAGGTTAGCAAACCCTCCGCATCCCCCCACGCACCGCCACCTAATCCGTCCTGTTTCCCCCAACACAAACTGACACAATGAAGCCGGACAATGGTTCAACAGCAAGTGCACGTGATAGTTCTGGCAAGACTATTTCTGGTTTGATTAAGCACATATTTTTATCTGGGAGGGGCTAGAAAAGCAGGGCCTTTTTCTTCAGGTCGTTCCGCTTCCAAAGTGCCAGACGATCAAACTCCTCGATGCTCATTTTGAAGACTTCCTGGAACTCTTCAGGGGACAAATGCCTCTTGAAAAGGAAAATACAAAAGGTGTCATTAAGCTTGTCTGTGCACAGGAATATTTCTGCCCTTCCTAAGCTTGAAAACACACAGCAAAATAATGTGCTAGGATTTGCATTCAAATTCCCAAATTGGTTCTGCAAAAGACTGCATCAAAACCAAATGAGCTCAGAGTCACTGGGAAATGAAATTACTGATGGCACTGGTGACTTTGGGGGAGGAAAAATATCATCTTTTCAATATGGTGCCAACTGAGCAGAAGTTATGGTTTTGGAGGAAGAGATGTGTTTATACACAGTGCTTGATGACAGAGCACACTGAGACAAATTTAAGCTATTGCAGGACTTTAAAGAGATTGGTAACAATGTCATTTCAGAGCTGGATTGGTTCTGCCTTCATCACACCTTGAGTACTGTGTCCAGTTCTGGGCCCCTCAATTTAAGAAGGACATTGAGACTCTTGAACGTGTCCAGAGAAGGGCAACAAGGCTGGGGAGAGGCCTTGAGCACAGCCCTATGAGGAGAGGCTGAGGGAGCTGGGGTTGTTTAGCCTGGAGAAGAGGAGGCTCAGGGGAGACCTTCTTGCTCTCTACAGCTACCTGAAGGGTGGTTGTGGCCAGGAGGGGGTTGGTCTCTTCTCCCAGACAATCAGCACCAGAACAAGAGGACACAATCTCAAACTGCACCAGGGGAAATTTAGGCTCCAGGTGAGGAGAAAGTTCTTCACAGAGGAACACATCCAGATGGGCCTTGGACCCTGGTGCCCCTTGAAGCACCACCAAAGATGGTTCCCCGAAGATGCTAAGCACAAGAAATCTTTGAACATGCCTCACATAGCTTTTTTCCCCCCCTTCTTTTCACAAGTTTGAAAGCAAAATTTTTACCTTCCACTTAATAGCAACGAGGTTATCTTTGTGATGGCAATTACTCAGGGAAAACTAAAGAAACTCTTTGTAAGAAGCCACTGCATTTAATTACCTTGAATGGTCATCCTGGGCCCTTGTGGTTTCTTAATATAAAAGAAAAAGGACAGCCTTGGGTTTGGTTTTTTTTTTCCCCTTGAGATTCCACATCTCCAGAATAACAGTGACTAAGATTTTGGAGCTGAGCCTTCATTTTTCATTTGGCCAACGACAGCATCCCACCATAAGCACTTTGCACAGCATGGAACAAACAGGCCATGCATATTTGGCTGAGCAGATCCTGTTTCACATGGAAATGAGCAACATCTGACAATGTATTTTAGAAGATCTCTCACTGACAGAATTTGATTCTACTGGCCTTGGAAAGAAGAAGGAAGAAAAAAAAATGTAACTTCTCTCTGCACTGAGTTTGTAGAAAACATTTTCCTGGTAATCCAGTGGACAGACCAAAAGAAAAAAGGCAGCAGGTTTAACTTCATCAATTTCTCACAGCAAGGAAGAAGCCTGTGAGTTGTGAGGTTGAAGGAGAAGTCTGGATGAGCAAAGTGCCTCATAGTCTGGCTTATTTTACTGTCTAGGTTGTGGGTGAGACTTGCAACGTCCCCTTACTCAGGAGGGAGCGCTGACAAAGTGTAGTTCATGCTCAGAACGAGAAAGCCTACACCCTGCAGGTAAATCCATTTTGCCACTCACCCCAAACCACAGGAAATGCAAAGGTTTAAAAGGAGGTAAATCACACCATGTCTTCCTGGGAGCTACTGTAGGTTCAGCAGATCTGTTTCAATGCTGAAGGTCAACAGAGGCAGAGTCAGCAAGCCTTGGGCATTTTCCTGCAGTGTCAAATACTCTCTACACCTTCACCTCCCACCGAGGCTTGCCACCAATCTCAGCAGAAGCTCTGCAGTTCCCTCTTTCCTCTCCAAGGCTGTGCTTTGCCATTGATCATTTTGCTTTGCCCCCAGGCTTAGGGAGCTTTCACTCTGCCTGCACCCCTTCAAGCCAGTCTGAATTAGCTGTGTGCCCTGCTTGTATCCAGATGACATCACCTTCACTCCCTGCATGCACTCACTTTCTAATTTCACTGAGGTTTGGTTTTACACCAGCTCTATTTATTTTTCACTCACAGAATTTCTCAGTTGGTGCTGCCTGGTCCAAAAGCAGTTGAGAGTTTCCAGCCCAGAGATTGAGACTGGGAAAGCACAGGCTCATTTCTTTCCACTTCCCATTCCACTGGGCAGCTCCTTTCCTTTGAATTTTCCTCCACATACTGTCTCTCACCTCAAGGACTGACAACCAGACTGCAAAGTTTTATCCCTGCTCATGGCAGAGGGATCTTATTTTTAAGGTCCCTTTCAACCCAAACTGTTCCCTGATTCCGTTCTATCACTCTAAATTACTTAATCCATCGATGCATTATCCACATGGAAAATTGATTCTAGCAGAGAACACTTCCCCTCTGGTATGAACCCTCTCTGAGGACAGCAGTCTGTGCACAGTTCCCACAGCTTTCCCTGCACCTCAGAAGTGTTCACTATCCCTTCTTTTTTAAGCATCATGGACTCCAGCTTTGGGTTCAACCCTGGAAGAAGCGACGATTATGGTTCTGTCTGCAAAGCTGGGAATAAACCTTGATCCCAGGAGGATGTCATCAAACTGGCAAAGCTTCAGATGAAAGTAACAACAGTAAGCATGGGTTGTAGAGCTTGATTTATAAGGAAAGACTAAGAGGGCTAAGTGTGGATAAGCTTAGCCAAATGATGACTTAAGGGGAAATATGGTAAATGTCCACAAGTATTTGAAGGGTCTAAACCCCACGGGACTAGGCCAGTGTGGGAAGTTTGTGTTCATACTTTTCTCTCTGTGTGTGATGTTCACTTTTGTCTGCACTATTGCTGGGACTTTCCTAAACCTTGCAGCTTTAAGACCTAGAGCCCTTCCCAAACAAAGGCAGAGAAAATGCACCAGACTGATTTATCTCTCTTCCCAGCTATTTGAATCTTAATTTCTCTTAACTGAAGCATTACCTTGTCTCATTAGTCACACAAAAGAAGGGAAATTGGAAATGATGCACAGGGAATAGGGAGGATATTCACTGTGGGGTGTGAGAGATGTGTGTGTCAAGTGATGCTTCACAAAGCCAAGAACCTGATTTCTATTTAGGGTTGGATCAGCTTAAACTATCCAGCTATGTTAACAGTTCATCACTGGGCCATTAAAGGAATGGCCAAACTTATTCCAAACTTATTGGTGGAAGTAACATTAGTCCTTTTCTTTTCCTTTCTGTTGCATTTTACTAGTGCTGGCCTTGTTTACACAGGAAGTCTGGGTGTTTTACAGTGTGCTGCTAACCAACTCTTAATTCCCTTTGTGGGCATTTGGCCATACTCAGTCAGCTTGACTCACTCTACTCCACAAAGCTGGGCATGTTCTAGAAGCTGAGGAGATCAGGTGAAGGTCCTCTTCTGCCCACCCCCTTGAAGTGGCTGTGCTGAAGTGAGCTCAGTTTGGAAGCTGTGTAGTGATGTTAACATGATGCTACCTGAAAAGCCTGCTTCAAGAGAAGGTGAGGACCCCTACAGGCTGGGGTTGGAGTGGCTGGAGAGCAGGCAAACAGAAAGGGACCTGGGGGTACTGATTGACAGCTGGCTGAACATGAGCCAGCAGTGTGCCCAGATGACCAAGAAAGCCAATGGCATCCTGGCCTGCATCAAGAATAGTGTGGCCAGCAGGAGCAGGGAAGTCATAGTGCCCCTGTACTCAGCACTGGTTAGGCCACACATTGAGCACTGTGTCCAGTTCTGGGCTCCTCAATTTTAGAAGGACAATGAGACACTTGAACGTGTCCAGAGAAGGGCAATGAGGCTGGGGAGAGGCCTCGAGCACAGCCCTGTGAGGAGAGGCTGAGGGAGCTGGGGTTGCTTAGCCTGGAGAAGAGGAGGATCAGGGGAGACCTTATTGCTCTCTACAACTACCTGAAAGGAAGTTGTAGCCAGGAGGGGATTGGTCTCTTCTCCCAGGCAACCAGCACCAGAACAAGAGGACACAGTCTCAAGCTGCACCAGGGGAAGTTTAGGCTGGAGGTGAGGAGAAAGTTCTTCCCAGAGAGAGTAATTGGCCATTGGAATGTGCTGCCCAGGGAGGTGGTGGAGTCACCATCTCTGGAGGTGTTCAAGAGGGGATTTGATGTGGCACTTGGTGCCATGGTTTAGTAGGCATGAGGTCTGTGGTGACAAGTTGGACTTTATGATCTTTGAGGTCTTTTCCAACTTCATTGATTCTATGATTCTATGTTAACATGATGCTACCTGAAAAGCCTGCTTCAAGAGAAGGTGAGGAGTTTCAAGATGGTTCTGCAGTGAAAAGCCTGCCCTCCCGGTGCTCCCAGCACGAGAACATCAGCATTTATGGACATATTTAAGTGTGAAATTGCCACATTAGGAAGGACTACTGCAGCATATTGTTTTGATAAAACTGTCTTAAGCTGAGGCTTGTAAAGTCAGGAGTGCTCAGCCTTTTGTTCTGGACAGCACTTTGTGTCAGCCTGCATGGGAAAACAGGAACAGGCAGGGGGAGTCAAGGTCAGTAATGTGCTGAGGATTCACCAGCTGTGTCCACAGCTCACAGCAGTGGCTTTGTATGGAAGAGGAGAGTCTTGTTTCCAGAAGCACAATCCCTCACCTGCACTGGCAGCATTCTGGATTCGAGATTCAGGGTCACAACTCCGGACTCCCACTTTGGGAAGCCTGAAAGCAGCCTGCAGCTTGGGAACTGAATGCTGCTGCATTCCTGAATTCCTCACCTGGACATTACCTATAGGGTACAGCACTGTGCAGGAAGGGTCACCACACTTTGCTGTCATTATGTAGCTAGCTATCCTACAATACACTTAACACAGAACAGAATTGAGCCACAAATGCTTCATGCTAAAACAGAATGAAGCAAGGGGTGAGCTAAGCTTCTCTGCTGCCATGCAGCCATGTGGTGGTTTGAGCCTTAACTGGGACTTAAGAGCTCAGATGGGGGCAAGGCTGAGAGTCACTCCCCTGCTCTCCCCTCCTCTTTCCCAATAGAGAGGAAAAAGAAAGGGAAGGAGCAAATCCACCAAGAAATAATTTGGAGTCGGCTTGGAAGTAGAGAAGTAAAGAATTTTCTTTAAACTATATATATATATATATGTATATGTGTGTGTGTGTGTGTGTATATACATATGTATATGTGTATATACATATATCTATGTAACAATAAGAGGTAGGGTTCACAAGGGCAAGGAACAAGGATGGAAGGGAGAAAAAATAAGAATACAAAACCAGTCTCTTTGAAGAGGTGTGGCGGTAGCAGGGAGAAGGATCAGGCCTGGCCACATGGCAGAGAAGCAGGGAGCCACCAGCAGCCCTTGTCTAGGCAAAAGGCAGGGGCCAAGAGAGAGCTAATGGTTGCAGCGTCCTCCTTTTTATAGCCTTGCTGGACAAGGAGGGGGAGTGGAATAGTTTCCCAGGGGGAGAACCCCCTGCAGGGAGGGCAGTGTTCTCACAAGCCCTTCCTGCCCTGCTTTCAGGATGGGCATAACCCATCACAAGCCACTATAAAGGAAACTCTTCACAGCCTGAGGCACTCACTCACATGAGCAGGACAGAGGCAAGCTCATCTCCGAGTCTCTCAGAACAAAAGTAATTAATTGCACATTCAGATACTTGCTCCACTGTGTTATCTCAGACACAGTTAATGCTTCCCCCTCTAAATGAATGAGGCTTATCTCTCTTTTTCCTGTGGCCTGCTAAAAAGCCACTAATCATTCTGAATAGAGTTACAGTGTTTGTATAATCCAATGAGATTTCTTTTCCCTGAGAATAATTGTGCTTTTTAATGAGATTCAGGGATCTTCAAAACTAATACTTAGGAACTTGGCACCAGTGTGAATAAGCGACAGGAAGGGGAAATTGCCATTAACCTACAGCCATACTGCAGTAAGCTGTGACCAGATCATGCTGCACAAGGCTGTGTCAGTAATTGGATGAGCCTTCATGTGAAAACCTGCTGATAGAGGAAATCCAGAGGCTATCAGGCTTCCTCAGGACTCAACACTGAACCAATGAACCACCTCAGTGGATGGCAGGAGATGATGAGCTGAAGACCAGAAAAATCCTAATTCCTAGAGGTCATTTAAAGGCAGGTTTGTTTCTCTTGTGCTCTTTGTCCCATGGTGTTCATAGGAAATGCCAGCTGAGCGGCACTCCACAGGGACTCCTCCAGCCAGGCTCTCTCTGCAGCGCTGCTGTGCGCTCTCTCTGGTGCCGTCTGAAATAGCTGTCCACTTCTGTTCATTTTTGTTCAGAATCCTAACACTTCCAGCCTCTGATCCACAAAATCCAGAAGTAAAAAGTGCAGGATCTTTCCCAGAGTTTTCAAACTGCAAAATGCTCAGCCTAAAGTGGGATTTATTGGGAAAGGTTAACTCATGAGCATTCATGTAAATAACCAAACCTCAGCTCTTCAGGGGAGGGCAGAGGCTTTGCAGGTGGGACAAAGTCTTTTCCTGTATTAAGGTTTAGGAAGTTAGAATGGAATGGAATGGAATGGAATGGAATGGAATGGAATGGAGTAGAGTAGAGTAGAGTAGAGTAGAGTAGAGTAGAGTAGAGTAGAGTAGAATAGAATAGAATAGAATAGAATAGAATAGAATAGAATAGAATAGAATAGAATTAACCAGGTTGGAAGAGACCTTTGAGATCATCAAGTCCAACCTATCACCCAACACCATCTAATCAACTAAACCATGGCACCAAGCACCCCATCCAGTCTCTTCCTAAACACCTCCAGGGATGGTGACTCCACCACCTCCCTGGGCAGCACATTCCAATGGCCAATCTCTCTTTCTGTGAAGAACTTCTTCCTAACATCCAGCCTAAACCTGCCCTGGTGCAGCCTGAGACTGTGTCCTCTAGCTCTGTTGATGATTGCCTGGCAGAAGAGACCAACCCCCTCCTGGCTACAACCTCCCTTCAGGTAGTTGTAGACAGCAAGAAGGTCTCTCCTGAGCCTCCTCTTCTCCAGGCTAAGCGACCCCAGCTCCCTCAGCCTCTCCTCATAGGACTTGTGCTCCTTCTTTCTTCTCCAGTTTTTCTTCTCTCCCCACCCCCTCCCCTCCCTTCTCCCCTGCCTCTCCAAGTGAGCTCAAATGTTACTTTCAGGTGCCCAAGCACCATTTCCTGGAAATGTTCCTTTCTTATCTATCCATTTTGCTTTCACATGGTTTGCACTCTTCACCCTTCTTGCTGTTGCACTGCTGGGGCTCAGCAGACTCTTCAGAGGTTTCTTCTAAGCCTACTGCACGGCTAATTAGAAGGCTGTAATTAGTCATGTGCCACATTCCCAAGGGAGTATTGAATGTTATGCTCATCCATGGAGTAATTAAGCTGCATGCTCAATAAATATTTCAAACTATTAGGCAATTGTGCAGTAGGGAAGGGAAAGTTAAGAAATGGCATGAGCTGCCACCCCAATGAACTTACAAATGGTATCAAAACATAACCAGAGCAGCTCCATTGCACAGGGGATGAGGCAGTAGGTGCTACAGTGGTGGTTATGTGAGATGAAGGCTCTTGGTCCCAACACTGAGGAGCTGCAGGACTTGTGCAAGCCTTGGCAGGAGGGGTAGATTTCCCTCTCTCCTTTGCTTCCACATAATAACGTGGGTCCCCCAAAAAGGCTCGCACGAAAAATGCAGCAGAAGCAGCAAGGAAATGCATCTGAAAGCCTTCCCATGCTGATGCCACTCCAAGCATCTCTACAAGCTTCCTGGGTCTGTGGATTTATCCTGTTCAGTGTCTCAGAGTATCAAGACACTTCACAGAGATGCTGCATTCCACTCAGCACCACTGCTATGGGGGACTGATTTTCCCTATCCCAGCTCCAGAGGCGGTGGGGGACACAACATTGCTTGTATCGAAGGACACCGAGGAGCTGGGGCTGTTACAAATTCAGACTCAGTTACTGGAAACCAGTCCTAAAATGGTTGCAGCCCAAATGGCTAGAGCCC